>NW_004443989.1:15902695-15917845 GCF_000243295.1 Trichechus manatus latirostris
GGAGAGTGACAGAATGGATAAGAAAACAGGATCCTTCAATATGCTGTCTACAAGAGACACACCTTAGAGACAAAGATGTAAATTTATTAAAGGTCAAAGATTGGGAAAAAAATATCAAGCTAACAACTACCAAAAAAGAGCAGAAGTGGCAACACTAATCTCAGATAAAATAGACTTTAAAACAAAATACACCATAAAAGACAAAGAAGGACACTATATAATGATTAAGGAGACGATCCATCATGAAGATATAACCATAATAAACATCTACGCACCCAATGACAGGGCTCCAAAATACATAAAACAAACTCTAACAATACTGAAAAGAGAAATTGACAGTTCCACAAGAATAGTAGGAGACTTCGACACACCACTCTCAGTAAAGGATAGAACAACTAAAAAGAAACTCAACAAAGATACAGAAGACTGAAAGGGCACAACCAGCCAACATGACCTCCTAGACATATATAGAACACTCCATCCAACAGCTGCAAAGTACATATTCTTTTCCAATGCACATGGAACAGTTTCTAGAATAGACCACGTCTTAGGCCACAGAGCAATCCTCAACAAGATCCAAAACATTGAGATAATTCAAAGTATCTTCTCTGACCACAATGCCATCAAGGTAGAAATTAAGAACAAGAAGCGCAAGAAAAAGAAAATCAATTACATGGAAACTGAATAATACCCTGCTTAAACATCACTGGGTAATAGAAGAAATCGGGGATGGAATCAAAAAATTATTAGAATCAAATGAGAATATGTGTACTACTGTTTAATTGGAAACTACTTGTTCTGTAAACCTTCACCTGAAGTAGAATAAAAAAAAAATTAATTAAATAAATAAATAAAATCAATGTGTTCCCTTTACAAGCAACCCTATGCAATGGTTGATCTACTTTGTGTCACTATAGGTTAGTTTTGTCTGTTTTAGAATTTTAAATAACTGGAATGACACAGTGTATGTTATTCGTTTGTGTCAGTGTTGTTTTCCTAAATAATATTTTATTACTTTATTGGTAAGGAGCCCTGGTGTCATAGTGGTTAAGAACTCAGCTGCTAACCGAAATGTCAGCCGCTCAAATCCACCAGCCACACCTTGGAAACCCTATGGAATATTTCTGCTCCGTCTTATACGGTCGCTAAGAGTCAGATTCGACTCGATGGCAGTGGATTTTTTTTAATTTTCTTTTTTAGTAATTTTTTATATGTTTGGTTCTTTGAAATCTTATGTTCAGCTCTTTTACTTCATTGTTTCTTCCATTCACTTTAGTTACTCTACATTAAAAAACAGTTGTCAGAGTCTCTTCTGACATACATTTTGATTTTTTCTTTCATTCCTGTCTTTTTAATGACTTTTGGCTTTCTTCATGTATGTTGTCCTTGATATGATCCCACAACTTGTCTGGTCTTCAATAAATAGTTTTCAATGTGTCAAGTATATTCTTGAGATAGTCTCTAAACCCAGGTGAAATTTACTCAAGATATTACTTTGTCTCTGGTGGAGCAGTTTTAATTTTATTCAGCTTCTACTTGAACTTCCACAGCAGCAATTAATGGTCTGTTCCACAGTCGACCCCTGACCTTGTTCTGACTTATAGTGAGCTTCTCCATCATCTTTTCAACGGATGGAGAGGTCCACATGTATATTCATAATTTATGTTGCTGAAAAGAGGCATTTAAAATGAACAAATCATTAGAATTTCCTTGCTAATAATGCATTTGTCTGGTTTTAATATTTGCATATTGCTGGTATCATAGAATCAGGAAGTGTTCTGTCCTCTTCTATTTTTTGTAATACTTTTATATGTGCTGATGGTAGTGTTTGGTTCAATTCACCAGTGAAACTACCTGGTCACAGCCATTTCTGTTTGGAAGGGTATTGCTTGCTTATTCAATATATTACTAGATACAGGCTTATACTCATTGCTATCGAGTCCCTATAGAGACCCTATAAGACAGAGTAGAACTTATTCACAGGGTTTCAAAGAGTGATTGGTGCATTCAAACTACCGACCTTTTGTTTAGCAGCCAAGCTATTAACCACTACCCCGCCTATAGGCTTAGGCAGATTATGTATTTCTTTTTGTGTGACTCTGGTTGATTTTTTATTTAAATAAATTGGTTCACCCCAAGAATATTGCCCTGAGATACTATTTAAAATTTGAGCCAAAACTATCCCCCCATTTAACCTTACATTAAATAAAGTATTGGCTTATAAAATAAGGTGTATCACCCGTGACTTCTGCTTTCCTTTAAAAAAGTCATCTATATAAGATCAAATGGTCAACAATTACTCTAAAGTAAATATGAGAAGGTAAGAGGACAGGAAAACTAGATTACTGAAATTAATATAACCAGAAAAGAATTAATGATAAAGTTGACACATTGTGAAAAATGTAACCAATGTCACTGAAGAATTTGGGAAGAAATTGTTAAATGAGATCCTAATTTATTGTGTAAATTTTCACAAGGAAAAGAGTCATTTCATAAATGCATGGTCTAGTAATTATAAACCATTAATTAATATGATAAATGGATTCTGATACATCCTTTAGAGGAAATACTATGCCAAATCAAATACAGTTTGTATAGATTTGTATATCATTACATTTGTAGTCTTATATAAAATGTGTATCTGTGTCTCTGTTGAGTGTACAATAAAAGAATATGAAAGATACTCACCCTGTAGCTGTGGCTGGCTGAGACTTTAATTTTATTCAGCTTTTGTTTGGATTTTCACAGGAGCAATTAAGGTTCTGTTCCTCAGTCGTCCCCTGGCATTGTTCTGACTTATGATATTGAGCTTCTCTATCGTCTTTTGCACAGATGTTATCATCTCACAATGTGGTTTCTCTTTCTGTATCCCTCACACACTAATACATGGTCATATGTATGACCTTCAGGCTGCTCCATGGAAATAGGTGGTGCTGATTGAGTTGTCCATGGAAATGTTGACTTGGCTTTGGAGAAACTGGCCATAGTAGATATCTGAACCACGAGGGTACATCCTCATCTCCCACTCCAGGTACTTTCCAGGTGTCTGGCCTAGCAGGAAATGCCATCTCCAACACACTCCTCGTCTGCAAATGTAGGGAGCACATCCCAGAATTAGACGCACCCAGCTGATCCAGTATCTGGTAAAACTGATCCAGAATTCTTAAAGTAGATCCTCAATGACTCCCTGGGCCTCTTCATCTCTGTGCTTGATTTCACCAGTTGTACCTGGGTGCAGACATATGTGGCTAAAAAAGACTCAGAGACCAGAGACTACCTCTTCCCAACCCCTGTAACCCCAAACTGTGGGTTGTACCTGACCTAAGAGAGCAGCTCCGAGAAGGGAGGAGATGGTGAAAGACCCCATCCTGGAAGAGGGCAGAAAAAGGATAGGGCTGAAGACCCCAACAGGGCAGCAGTGGAAGCTCCTCTGTAAAGGTGAGTGTGGGTTTAAATGGGATGCTCCCCCACTTGGCATATTTCTGTCCTGCCCACCAGGTAAAACTCAGCAGTGTTCATACTTAGAACCCAAAGGGATAAGAGAGGTGTTGGTTTTGATTCTTCTTGGAGGGGCAAGATAAGGTCCCACTAACCCCACCTCCCCCCACACACACTGGTACTAACTAACACTGTAACCCTGGATGGCACAAAGCAGATCCCCCTCCACCCCAGTACATATATTAGTCGACACTAAGAGTTGAGTAGAGTGACGGTCTATGTGCGTTTTAACCCAAGGACCCTGTGGGTTAGGGCACAAGTGACCCCCTCTTCAGTTTCTGTGTGGGATGCAGATTGTTTCCAGTTAGAAGATGTCTCTGTCTCCTTAGAGAGGGCTTCAAGGACTCTGGGATCCCAAAAGACCACTATCAATTGACCATCCCAATGGACCCTGGCACCCTGGGGCTCCCCTGTAATTCCTGCTGCCTGAGAAGGGGATCCAGTTCTCCAGGAAAATGAGCTTTAGTCAAAGATGCCTCTCAAATCCAATCACTCCGTGGAGGTCCGGGCTGATTACACTACCAGTCCTCTTATTCCACATTTTGAAACATCAGGTAGGGCATAAATGCCATTTTTCATGGATAGATCTTGAACCACCTGTCTAAGCCCTTGAGGACTAAGTCAACAGTGTTAACCAATTTTATTGTTCCTCAGAGCAGGAAAACTGTCTGTTTCGTCAAATTATCTGTGTTAATCATCCACTTGCTTAGGGCTCACCCTACACTAGTCACTTCAAGAACCCCATACTCTCCTGCAATATGATTCCTCTTCTTTGAGGGAGCTCCTCAGGACCTAAGCTGGGCACCTTTGATGGGACTCTTTCTAAATGAAAATGCACTTTCATTTGGTAGAAACTTTAAATACAAATAAATTTGTAAATCACTAAATCAAACAACAAAAATTTAATGAGATAACAATAGTCAAACATGTCCATAAGCAGTCCTCTCATGCCCATGCTAATTCATGTTACACAAAATGGCACGGTCACCCTTGACTACGTGGTTCTGACAGCATAATGACCACAGAAAAAGTCACCCAGTGCTGTCTAGCTCATTTCAATTCATAGTGACACCATAGGGTTTCCAAGGGCGTAAATCTCTATGGAAGCAGACTGTCACATCTTTCTTCCATGGAGCTGCTGGTGGTTTCAAATAGCCAATATTTCGGTTTGAAGTAGATTGCTTTAACCACTGCACCACCAGAGATCTTTAACATCTACAGAGCGTGTGTGAAACAGCAGTGCCTCACACACAGTACTGGAAATGGGATATATATGTGCCACCACATAGGTGCAGCAGTTACTCAATAATGGATATTTCTAAATGAAGTGAAACTTTTACTTGGTTCTCTAGCAGAATATTCCAGATTGAGCACTCTTATTTTTAAAAGAGCATTTACTAAAGTACATATGATTTATAGCCCAATTCTTACTCAAAATTTGAAATTTGTTCTTTCCTTATAGCAAGTGGCATAAAGGAAAACATGAATTATTTTCACCTTTAAAGGGTTGTTCTATAAATTAGGCAGTTATGGGCTCTGTGTGTTGGCCCAAAGTTGTTTCCTTCTTCATTAAAAGTTGAGGCCTGTTAGCACATAAAAGACTTCTAATGCCAAACTCAAATATGTTTATATCCAATTATTTTATAAATAGGCCCAATAAGCAGATTTTTGGCTAATTAGAGCTCTCTTTTTTCCATTGGTCATAAAACTGTGTCCAGCATCTGCTAGTTCTAGATAAAATAAAACCCAGCAGTTATAAGGACTTCACAACTGTTGTTCTTCATAACTCTCTGACCTAGAAACTCCCTACCTTGCTGCAGAAGAACATATCATCTAGGAACATATAGACCCCATTATTTCTGCTCTTTCCCTATGTTTTTTGTGCATTCTTCCTTTCTTCTGGCTCCCTGCATTGCTTATGTCTTGAATACCTCCTGCTGTGGGGAATCACCCACTTATTAAATGCAACTTCCAAGGCTTCATCCCCAATAAATACCTTGGTATGCAACACTGATATCTCATGGTCATATCTTTTTTTTGTTGATAGTCCCAAACTCCTTCAAACTCACCAAAAGGGTGGAGGAAAAATTATATGAAAGAAGAGATTCTGGGAAAGTAGTGGAAGGAAGAATCAGGGAGTTTTTGGATGAAATTGTCATCTGGGGGTGCGGCTTTATGTAGTAGTTATTTATCCTACAGAGTATTGTAGTCACTGTGCTGGAACCATAAAGACAAAGGTCACAAAGACCTAGGTGCTATCCTACAGAGCCCACAGCACACTGAGGTCCCATGAGCAGACTAAAGCAAAAGGTGATGGAGATGACTCCATGAAAATCTGAACAGCAGGAGATCAATTACACATTTACATCTCATTTTAAAAAAACACTCATTATCATCTTAGATACTAATGGCCATGTGCATTTCCCAAATGAGACTATGCACAGAGTATAGTGGGGAGTGTCCAGGACAATGGTGAGAGAGAAAGTCCTGTAAAGATTTTCCAGGTGACTGCAGGAGGCATAGGCTGAGTCACACCTGAGATCCAGGTAAAAGACCTGAGCCTTGGGATTTAGACCACAGAAATCACACTATGCATTTATAGGATTAGAAGTAATAAAGGGAGATGTGAGAACAAAGCTTAGAATCCAAGAAAATGTGTTAGAGGAAATATAGATACCAGAAAACTACTGAGTCTGATATGACCCCATGATTGGTGAGTCCAGTGCACCCTGTCCTAACACAATTCAGGGAGGTTTGTGTGTGGGCTCCCGCTGACTTATCCGCACTATGCCTTTCGTACAGTAATACATGGATATGTCCTCAGCTCTCAGAGTGTCCATTTTCAAATAGAGTGTATTCTTGGAATTGTCTCTGGAGATGGTGAATTGGCCCTTCACAGTGTCTGTGTAGTTCTTACTGTCAGCTTCTGTGTTAATTTCTCCAACACAGTAAAGCCCCTTCCCTGGAGCTTGGAAGATACAGCTCAGCTATAAGCTCCTGAAGGTGAATCAAAAACCTAGACAGGAGAGTCTCAGAGACTCCCACCCCCAGGCCAACTCAGGTCTCCCCTGGACTCCACCAGCTGCATATCATACCGTACACCTGCAAACACAATGATATCATGGTTAGAAAAAAAATCACACATAATCAGTGTTTCTTTCACTCATATCCACCCATATTCTCAACACCTCTGCAAAAAATGATCTTTTAAAATGGTACAAGGAAAATCCAGCATAACCAAGACTCCATGGTGACTTGAGTATGTGCAGTCCTTATCACCGAATGGGGACACCTGGGAACACTGGAGCTAACCATCCTCTTCTAGAGCTGAAGATTAGAGCTGGGCTGTTATTTTTTATCAACAGAGGGAGGGACTCTATTTGCATATACCCCTATACAGCAATCTGTGGAACTGGATGCCTGCAGAGAGGGCAGTGCCTCGGAACACACATGAGTGTTCTGGGGAGATTTTGGTACCAATCATAACATTGGGGAAAAGTTATTTCTAGCCATGTGATGTGGTGGGCTAAACACATAGTTCCTATCATATTATTTCATATACCATAATTTATCTATATATAAATATTATAAGACAGTATGTGCTTTTATTTGTTAAGCTTCTTTTACTCAGCATACTTATAATGAATCTATATTGTTTTTTCTAAGAAGCTCTCATTAATTTTAATGCTGTATATGTGTGTGTGTGTGTATAATAAACTATATATATAGTATTTCAGTGTATGCATATGCCATAATTGGCTTAACTACTCACCTGTTGGTTTATATTTGGCTTGTTTCTCACTTCTGGTTGTTACAATGAAATCTGTTACTCAGAATGAAGATGTAGAAAGAAAAAAGTCGGGGAGCATTGAATTTCTTACAACAACTTGGACAAACTACAAATGAAAAAAAAATTTTCTGAGACACATCAGTACATTGAAGAGACAGGCAAACAATATATATCTTATTTGGAGAGAGACGGTGATTTCAGGGAAAAAAAATGACACGGACATTAACTTACCTGGGGCAGATGCCATCAAGTGGCATTTAATCTCTAAGAAGATTTAACTGGAAGTATTTACCCACTAGTTGAAGGCTGAATGTGTTCAAAATATTAGAGTGTAAGTTCCTAGGTGCTATAGACTTAGGGTGATTCCTGCTCTATTGCAAACTCTTCCAGTAATACTAGGGATAATCTGCAAGAAGGTATCTGCTTCACTCTCCATGATGGTGCCTGGGGTAGCAGAAGAGCAGCCACTGCTAAAATACCCCAGACCTACCTCTCCTAACCTCAATGAGGGAAAAAAAAATGATAATTTGGAGGAAAGGCATTAAAACCAGTATCTAGGCACAGGTGGAATCACATCCAAGTTAGGGGAATAGAGGATACCAATGAAACTATCTAGAACAAATTATCTTTTCTTCCTTAAAGTATTAAGACATGAAATGAAGAGGAAGAATTTCAAAACTGGAAACTGCAGATATTGGTGAAAATCCTTTGCAGGTAGATAGAGAAAAATCTGTCCCACAGAAAAGTTTAAGAATAGCTTCAATGCTAGCATTTCCTCTGGAAGAAGGGCAGGAAAACTTGGAAGGGCACACCTCAGGCCCATGTTTACAATTCCTGCCTAGGAATGAAGCACACTCATGTGATCAGAGAAAACATCCCTTATCCCAAACTCCACCACAACACTAAAAACTACCAAGTAAAACTATCAGTGGGGTGCACCAGGGAGAGTTGAGAGGAGACATGTTATCTCTGGGTAGAGCACAAAGTGAAGACCAAAGTCAAGCATGAAGACAAAAATGGGGAATCACTAGAAGAATCTGAAGTCTCTGGTGCTTGCAGCAAAAGCAACATTTAACTCTGGTGGCCATGACAAAAATAAACTCCAAACACAGCCCTGCCTAGACTCCTACATACCTCCACAATAAAGGTCTAGAATTTGTCTAGAATTTATCTCCAAGAGAAAAGTAAGACCTGAAATAATATGTCAATATTTACTGTCCTATTCGACATGTCTATCTTTCAACAAAAATTATGGGGTATACCAAAGAGCAAGAAGACAATTGTGATCAACACATTATCAAAATGAGATTCACATCTGAAATAAACTTTAGAACTATAAAATTAAAAATGAAATGTAAACAAAGTATGATTAATATGTTAAAAGGCCTAAAAGAAAACGTAGACTGCTAGGGCAATAGATAACTGCAGCAGAGATACAACCCAACAAGTACACTCTTATATTTCTCCCAAAAATATTTGAAAGCTGAGAATCAAACAGATACAAGCACACTGATTTTAATAACATCATTATTCACAACAGTCAATAAGTGAAACAATCTAGTGTCCATCAATAAATGACTGGATAAACAAATGTGATGTATATTTACAATGCAATGTGAATAGGCCGTAAAAAGGATATGAGTCTTGATATATGCTACAGCATGGATGAACATTGAAAACAATATGCTAAGCAAAAGAAACCAAACACGAAATTAGAAATAATGTATAAACCCACTAATATGAAATACCTAGAATAGAAAGACAATAAATTACTGTTTACTAGAGACTGTAGGAAGGGGAGGATAGGACATTATTGTTTAATAAATACAGAGTTTGTTTGCAGTGATAAGTTTTGGTAGTATATAGGAATGAAAGTGTCACAACATTGTGAATCTAATCAGTATCACTGAATTAACACTTTAAATCAGTTAAAATGGAAAAGAAAATATGTTATATATATTTTACCACAATAAAATAATGATTAAAAAAGATAATCTTACTTAAAGGCAAAGTCAGAGAACATCTTGGAAAGAGTGTATGTTTCATTCTTTATAGCAGACTTCCCTTCAAAACACTGAAGCAAAGAAATGATGGAGTCATATATTTCCTGTTGGGATGAAAGTAAAAAAAATCAACCCAGAATTCTCCACCCTAACTTCTGTTAATGGCTAACGGAAAACTTGGAAAGGGACAATAGTAATGGTTGAATAACATGACAAACCCATGTAATGCTGCTGAATTGTATACTTGAAGAAGGTTGAGAAGTCAAATTAGTGTTTCATACATATTTACAATAAAAAAATTAAAAAGTAAATTACAGATAAACACTTTTTCAGACAACCAGAAACTGATTGAAATTCTTGCCAGCACAACTCCTCAAGAAATTAAGAAAAAATATTCTACAGGAAGATTATGATATAAGCCAAAACTTTGAATCTACACAATGTATCAAATGGAATAAATAAAAATTATATTTATTTAGTCTAGTTACTCTAAAATATAATCCTTAAAACAATAATAAGAGTTATGTATTATGTTTACAGAATAAGCCAAAGTGAATGGAAGAGCAATGGGACAAGGGATAGGAGAGAGCAACAGGAAATTGTGGCAGGGACAATCCGAGTGCAGTCTGCCAACTTTCCCTTTGAGCTACAATTGAACCTTGCACTTAGGACAAGATGTGTCAGCTTGGCACCTTGGATGAAATGAGCACGTGGTATGATTCCATTACCCAGGATGTCTTGATCCAAAACACATTGCATAGTAGCTGATCGAGAAGAACACACCCCTTATGTCCTACCCTGAACACATGTCAACATTCCCATAAACTGCTTGTATGTACCCATCACATGGCACTTGTAAAACCCTATTTCTATATCTGTTGCTGGTAAGGGGGAAATGGTGTTCTTCAACTACTGCACAAAAGAGGGTTGTATTAAGACCACCATCCCTCCATCAGCTGCATAGTGAGACCCATAGGCCATAGAGGACTGGCACCCAATATTGAAGCTGTCCTTGCTCTGTCTCTTGCTTATATGAGTAAATCATTCTTCCATACAATGAGAGTGTGTAAGCTGTGCTTTTGTTGTTGACCTCAGAATTTGGCTTTACAGAAATATAGAGTTATAATGTCCTTACCCAACACACGTCTTTCAGTTTATATTGAGGGCTTGCATGTTGCTGTGATTCTGGAAGTTACACCACTAGTATTCGAAAAACAGCAGGGTCAACTATGGTGAACAGGTTTCAGCTGAGATTCCAGACTAAGACTAAGGATAAAGACCTAGCAGTCTACTTATAAAAAAAAAAAAAAAATTAGCCAGTGAAAACCGTATGAATAGCAGCAGAACTTATCTGATATAGTTCCAGAGGATGAGCCCTTCAGGTTGGAAGGCACTCAAAGATGACTGGGGAAGAGCTGCCCCTCAAAGTAGAATTAACCTTAATGAAGTAGATGGAACTTCATTTGCTGATATGGCGTGACTCAAAATGAGAAGAAACAGTTAGAAACATCCATTAATAATCAACTGCAAAACAGACATCAACTGCTCATATGCAACTTCAAGTTCAAGTTGAAGAAAATGAGAAAAAGACCACGAAAGCCAAAGTATGACCTTCAGTATATCCTACCTGAAATTAGAGGCTATCTTAAGAATAGACTTGATGCATTAAACACTAATGACTGAAGAACAGACAAATTTTAGAATGATATCAAGGACATCATACATGAAGATAGCAAGAGGTCATTAAAAAGAGAGGAAAGAAAGAAAAGATAAAAATGGATATCAGAAGAGACTCTGAAACTTACTCTTGAATATCGAGTAGCTAAAGGAAATGAAAGAAACGATAAAGTAAAAGAGCTGAACAGATAAAAGCGTTGCTCCAGAAGACAAGTAAGGTACTATAATGACATGTGTAAAATCCTAGAGTTAGAAAACCAAAAGAGAAGAACCTGCCCAGAATTGATCAAACTGAAACAACTGAAAAAAAAATTTAAGCCTCGAGTTGCAACAGTGAAGGATTCTATGGGCAAAATACAGAGACACACAGGAAGCATCAAAAGAAGGTGAAATGAATACTCGGCGTCACCATACAGAAAAGAATTGGTCTACATACAATCATTTCAGGAGGTAGCATATAATCAAGAAGTGATGGTACTGAAGAAAGAAGCCCGAACTGTACTGAAAACACTGACGAAAAACAAGCTTCCAGGAATAGACGGAATACCAACTGAGATGTTTCAATAAAGAATGCATTACTGGAAATTCTCACTGGTCTATGCCAAGAAATTTATAAGTCAGCTACCTGGTCAACCGACTGCAAGATATCTATATTTATGCTTATTCCAAAGAAAGGTCATCTGACCATTAACATCACATACAAGTAAAATTTTGCTACAGATCACTCAAAAGTGATTGTAGCAGTACATTGACAGAGAACTGCCAGAAATTCAAGTTGGATTCAGAAGACAACGTGGAACCAGTAACAGAATTGCTTTTTATTATTATTATTTAATATTTGTAATTAAATTAATTTTACATTTCAAGTTAGTCTCCCATACAAAATTTTTATACATACATTGTTATGAGACCCTAATTGCTCACCAAATTCTGCAACAGCACACTTCTCCTTTCCGCCCCTGATTCCCTATGACCATTCAACCAGCTCCTAAATCTCTCTGCATTCCCATCTCACCTCTGTACAGAAGCTGCCCCTTTGGTCTCTTGTCTCTACTTGACTAAGAGGTACACTCTTCACCAGTATCACTTTATGTCCCACAGTTCAGTCCAATCCCTGTCTAAAGAGTTGACCTCGGAAATTGTTTGATTTCTGGGCTGATAGAGTGCAGGGGCCAAGTTTTCTGGGGCTCCTCCAGTCTCAGTCAAACCATTAAGTCTGGTCTTCTGACTAGAATTTGAGTTATGTATCCGATCCTTCTACTGCTCCATCAGGGACCTTCTGTTGTTTTCCCTGTCAGGGCGTTCATTGCTGGTAGCCAAGCACCATCTAGTTCTTCTGGTCTCAGACTGATGAAGTCTCTGGTTTATGTGGCCCGTTGTGTCTCTTGGGCTAATACTTTCCTTCCGTCTTTGCTGTTCTTCGTTCTCCTTTACTCCAAGTGGTTGGGACCAACTGATGCATCTTAGATGGTCACTTGCAAGCTTTTAAGACCCCAGACGCCACTCACCAAAGTAGGATGCAAAACATTTTCTTAATAAGCTTTGTTATGCCAATTGACCTAGATGTCCCCTGAAAGCATGGTCCCCAGACCCCGTACCCCTGCTACTCTTACTCTCAAAGTATATGATTGTATTCAGGAAACTTCTTAGCTTTGGTTTAGTCCAGTTGTGCTGACTTCCCCTGTAGTGTGTGCCGCCCTTCCCTTCAACTAAGATGATTCTTATCTACTATCTAGTTAGTGAATAAACCTCACCCTCCCTCCCCACTCCCATCACCATCAAAGAATGTTTTCTTCTGTGTTTAAAACTTTTCTTGAGTTCTTATAATAGTGGTCTTATACAGTATCTGTCCTTCTGTGACTGACTAAATTCACTCAGCAAAATAAGTTCCAGCTTCCACCATGTTATACGATGTTTCACACCTTCGTCGTTGTTCTTTATCGTTGCGTAATATTCCATTGTGTGGATATATCACACTTTGTTTATCCATTCGTTCCTTGATGGGCACCTAGGTTGCTTCCATCTTTTTGCTGTTGTGAACAGTGCTGAAATGAACATGGGTGTGCATATGTCTATTCGTGTGACGGCTCTTGTTTCTCTAAGATATATTCCAAGGAGCGGGATAGTTAGATCGTGAGGTACTTCTATTTCTAGCTTTTAAAGGAAGCACCAAATCGATTTCCAAAGTGGTTGTAACATTTTACATTCCCACCAACAGTGTATAAGTGTTCCAGTGTCTCCACAACCTCTCCAGCATTTATTATTTTATGTTTTTTGGATTAATGCTAGCCTTGATGGGGTGAGATATCTCATTGTAGTTTTGATCAGCATTTCTCTAATGGCTAATGATCATGAGAATTTCTTCATGTGTCTGTTAGCCACCTAAATGTCTTCTTTGGTGAAGTGCCTGTTTATATCCTTTGCCCATTTTTTAACTGGATTATTTGTCTTCTTATTGTTAAAGTTTTACAGTGTCTTGTAGATTTTAGAAATTAGACACTGATCAGATTTGTTGTAGCCAAAACTTTTTTTCCAGTCTGTAGGTTGTCTTTTTACCCTTTTGCTGAAGCCTTTTGATAAGCATAATTGTTTCATTTTTAGGAGCTCCCATTCATCTGTTGTCTGTTCTGGTGCTTGTGCATTTTTTGTTAAGGTTCATATTGTGTTTATGCCATGTGTTAGGGCTCCTAGGTTTGTCCCTAGTATTTCTTCCATGATCTTTATCATTTTCCATTTTACATTTAAGTCTGATCCATTTTGAGTTATTTTTTGGGCATGGCGTGAGGTATGGGTCTTGTTGCAGTTTTTTTGCAGATAGATATCCAGTTATGTCAGCACCATTTGTTAAAGAGACTGCCTTTTCCCCAATTAATGAACTTTGGGCCTTTGTTAAATATCAGCTGCTCATAAGAGGATGAATTTATTTCTGGATTTTCAATTCTGTTCCATTGGTCCATGTCTCTGTTGTTGTACCAGTACCAGGCTGTTTTGACTACTGTGGAGGTATAATAGGTTCTAAAAGCAGGTAGTGTGAGACCACCTACTTTGTTCTTCTTCTAGAGTAATGCTTTTCTTATTCTGGGCCTCTTACTTTTCCAAAGGAAGTTGGTGATTTATTTATCCATCTCATTTAAAAATGCTACTGGAATTTGGATTGTGATTGCATTGTATCTGTAGATAGCTTTGGGTACAACTGACATTTTTACAATTTTGAGTCTACCTATCCATGAGCAAAGTATATTTTTCCACCTATACAGCTCTCTTTTGGTTTCTTGCAGTAGTGTCTTGTAGTTTTCATTGTATAGGTCATTTACATCTCAGGTTAGATTTATTCCTAAGTATTTTATCTTCTTGGGGGCTGTGATGGTTAAGATTATGTGTCAACTTGGCTGGGCCATGATTCTCCGTGTTTTAATGTAATCACTCCCATGATTGAATATACGGTGAGAAGCCAATCAGATGAAAGGGAGTCTCTTGGGGATGTGGCCTGAATTTGTATATAAGCAGACATTCTGGCTTTTTGCTCTCTAGGGATCCTGCCACTGCTTCCTGTCATCTCGTCTCCCGTTCTTGGGACTAGAGCTGTCAGCTTATCTGCTGAACCTGGGACTCGTCGATCTTCCCAGCCGGTGAGTGGGAGCCCTGCTCTCCAACCTTCTGATCTTGGGCTTGCCAGCTTCTGTAGCTGTGTGACTTAGGAGAGGCCTCTACCCTGATCCACGGACTTGGGAGGTTCTAGTCTCTACAATCACATGAGCTCTTCCCTTGATATAATCTCTCTCTATATATATATACTTATACACTTTACTGGTTTTGCTTCTCTAGAGAACCCAGCCTAAGACATTTGGTACCGGGAGTGGTTCTAGAGAAACAAAATTGTAAGGATGAGTTTTCTAAATTGGTTCTCAAGTCCGGTTAGTCATAAAGACGTCAATGACTTTGCTTCCAGCAGTAAAGAGGTCACTGCTAGTCCATGGAGCAAGGTGGCAACACAAATATGCAAAATATCACCACCAGTAGATCAGGTATTGGTGGAAGGTGAGGCTCAGGGTGAACACATGTGTGATATCTTTCTACAGCTTTGTCAGAATGAAAAGTATAAGGAAGCTGGTTGGTTTGTCCTACTTTCGCTAGACAAACTAATGAAGGAAAGAGATGCGCTCAGGGCTTCAGAGTCAAGGC
>NW_004443989.1:15918900-15930983 GCF_000243295.1 Trichechus manatus latirostris
ATTCCCAGATTTGAGCGAGTTTAAAGACCCACAACCCCTTGAATGAAGGGGAGGCTGGATCCCCTTGAGGAAGGACTCCAATACACTGCCAAAAATTTTTAATGTTGATCTTTCTCCCAGCCTTCCCCAAAGGGATCTACAGCCTTTTACAAAAGTGACTGTTCACTGGGGAAAAGGAAATAATCAGACTTTTCACGGATTACTGGATACTGGCTCTGAGCTGACACTAATTCCAGGAGACCGAAAACATCACTGTGGCCCACCAGTCAGAGTGGGGACATATGGAGGTCAGGTTATTAATGGAGTCTTGGCTCATGTCCGTCTCACAGTAGGTCCAGTGGGTCCCTGAACCCATCCTGTAGTGATTTCCCCAGTTCCAGAATGCATAATTGGAATAGATACACTCAGCAACTGGCACAACCCCCACATTGGATCCCCGACAAACAGAGTAAGGGCTATTATGGTAGGAAAAGCCAAGTGGAAGCCATTAGAACTGCCTTTACCTAGGAAAATAGTAAACCAAAAGCAATACCGCATTCCTGGAAGGATTGCAGAGATTACTGCCACCATCAAAGGCTTGAAGGATGCAGGGATGGTGATTCCCACCGCATCCCCATTCAACTCGCCTATTTGGCCTCTGCAAAAAACAGATGGATCTTGGAGAATGACAGTAGATTATCGAAAACTTAACCAGGTGTTGACTCCAATTGCAGCTACTGTTCCAGGTGTAATTTCACTGGTTGAGAAAATTAATACATCTCCTGGTACCTGGTATGAAGCTATTGATCTGGCTAATGCCTTTTTCTCCATACCTGTTTCAAAGGACCACCAGAAGCAGTTTGCCTTCAGCTGGCAAGGCCAACAATACACCTTCACTTGCCTACCTCAGGGCTACATTATAACTCTCCAGCCCTATGTCATAATTTAGTCCTCAGGGACCTTGATCGCCTTTCCCTCCCACAAGACATCACATTGGTCCATTACATTGATGACATTATGCTGATTGGACCTAGTAAGGAAGAAGTGTCAATGACTCTGGACTTACTGGTAAAACACTTGCATGCTAGAGGGTGGGAGATTAATCCCACAAAAATTCAGGAACCTTCAACTTCAGTGAAATGTCTAGGGGTCCAGTGGTGTGGGGCATGTCGAGACATTCCTTCTAAAGTGAAGGATAAGTTATTGCATCTTGCTGCTCCCACAACTAAAAAGGAGGCACAACACCTAGTGGGCCTCTTTGGATTTTGGAGGCAACATATTCCTCATTTGGGTGTGCTACTCCGGCCTATTCATCAAGTGACTCGAAAATCTGCTAGTTTTGAGTGGGGAACAGAACAAGAGAATGCTCTGCAACAGGTTCAGGCTTCTGTGCAAGCCGCTTTGCCACTTGGACCATATGATCCAGCTGATCCAATGGTGCTTGAGGTGTCAGTGGCAGATAGAGATGCTGTTTGGAGTCTTTGGCAGGCCCCTATTGGTGAATCACAGTGCAGACCCTTAGGATTTTGGGGCAAAGCTCTGCCATCCTCTGCAGATAACTACTGTCCTTTTGAGAAACAACTTTTGGCTTGTCACTGGGCCTTAGTAGAGACTGAATGCTTAACCATGGGACAACAACTCACCATGAGGCTTGAGCTGCCCATCATGAACTGGGTGTTGTCTGACCCACAGATCCATTAAGTTGGACGTGCACATCAGCACTCCATCATTAAATGGAAGTGGTATATTCGAGATCGGGCACGAGCAGGACCAGAAAGCACAAGTAAGTTGCATGAAGAAGTGCAATGATTGTGGTGACGCAGGACAGGCAACATTTCATTCTGTTACAAAGAGTAGTTGTTGTTAAGAACAAACTCAAAGGCACCTAAAAATAAAAACAACTGCTAAAAATGATTTTTACCAGTTCCTCAGCTTCTAGTTTTGATGTTCTTCCTCTTCAGATTAAAGGTTTTATGCTTTAACAAAGAAAAGTGGTGGTTCTAAACATTGTTTCACTGGTGTCCTCCTATTCCCCCAGTTTCTATAGGATTCCACCTCTGCCTGAAAGGTAACGGTTTTTATAGCTTTTACCCTGACTATTAATTGTTTTGCTTTGTACTGGAGTTAAAAGAGGTAGGTCTGAGTGTATTTTGGCAGTTGGTACTCTTCTGCTATCCCATCCACCATCATGGGGAGTGAAGCAGATATCTTTTTGTACAATATTCTTAGTCTTAAGGGAATATTCTGTGATAGAGCTGATATCTCCCATGTCTGTGACCCCTGGGAGCTTCACACTGAAATGCCTTGAACACACTCAACTTTCAACTATTCATTAAATATTTCCAGTTTAATCTTCTTAGAGTTTAAATGCTCCTTGATGGCTTCAGCCAAGGTAAGATAATGCCTAGGTCGTTTTTCTACCTGGAGACACCTGTCTCTTTCAAAATATGATGGTTGCTGTTTTCCTGTAACTTCAGTTCACTGATGTGTTGTACAAAAGTTGTCAATTTGCAGTTTGTCCAGGTTTGCTATGCTGTTGTTGTAAGAAAATGAATGTCCCTTTTTTATGCTCTCTAAATCTTCAATCTGAGTAGAAGCTTTCATTATAATGACAAGAAACTAGAAACAATCAAATATTCAGCAACAGACAAATAGAGCAACAAACTGTGCTATATGCATACACTGAAATACTGAGTATTAAAATCAATTCATTCTTTATAGAACAGTATCGTATGGATTCACTCCCATGAGTACATCAAGTGAAACAGGTCAAACAAATAAAATTACATACTGTCTTACATCACTTATATATAAATAAATTATGGTATATGAAATAATGTGATGGGAACTATGTGTTCAGACTACCAGAATCACATAAGAAATAATTGCTCTGAAATGCTAGAATTGTCACAAAACCCCCCAGGACAGTCATGTCTGCTCTGGGTCACTACTCTCTCTGAAGACATTCAACCTCACATATTGTTACGTAGAAGGAGGACATGTAAATAGGGCCCCTATTTATGCTGATGAAAAAAAGCCAATCCTCAACCCTGCTGATCTGTGTGAGGAGTCCAGCACTGGGATTTCCAGGTGTCCCTAGTCAGTGATCAAGACTGAACACAGGAGGCGTGGTCAACATGGCAGAGTAGACATTTCATATATCCCTCTTATAACAAAGACCTGGAAAAAAAAAACTGATTTGATTCTATATGAATATCTAAGAGCCCAGATCTAGGCAAAGTTGAGAAATCCGTCTGAGTGATACGGGAGAGGGAGACCGTTTGGAAGAAGCCACGTTGTCGGCAGTGAAGCAGGCAAAGAGGTGTGCTGTGTGCCCGCTTGGGGAAAACCTCTCTCCCTTTTACCTCCGCCCTCCGTGCTCTGCACCAGGAGTCTGCTGAGCCAGAAGTAGAACCCAGAACGTGCCGTGACCCATTCTCCTGGCCTTGGAGAGGGAACTAATAAGCTACTGGCTCCCCTAAGCCAGGAAAACAAGGTCGGCACAGCTCCTTTGCTAGGCACAGATATCAGGGGTCCACAGACTCTGAGTGCCTTAGACCCCTGTATAGACTTGTGGGGATCCATCTCAACAGCCTTAGTCCTCACTACCACAGTACAACAGGGCAAACATCTCAAGTTTAACTTCAACTGCTTCAGCTGTGAACTGGCAGATTTGTGACCCTCAAAACAGCCCTGCCCCTTAAGTAGGCACTTTTATTGATATGAAGCAGGGGCTTGAGGACTAGTGGTAGCACCTAATGCGCCTAGTCACCTACTACAGGAGTCCAAGAAAAAGTGGTGCCCTTGAGTCTTTAGAGCCAACAAAGTGGGGTGCTCATATTGCAGCTGCAAAACTCAGCTATCTACTCACCTTAAAGAATAGGGGCACGCTTTCCTTTCAGACTCTCAGAGGCAGCCGTCAGCCCCTGCCTGGCTCAGCACATGATTCCCTACAACAGCCGGGGTCCAGTGCCTGCATCAATCACCCATGCCTCTCTAGGACTAAGGGGGAGAGCATGCATCACACACTTGGTGAGTGACTGCCTAGACACCTGAGCTGAATCTACGTAGGAAAATTTAACGGATACCTGTGTGCACATACTTAGTTACAGAACTTTCTACCTGGTGACGGGACGTTAGTGACCCAAAGGTGTCAAAAAACAAACTAGTGGACATGAGCAGCCTATTTGGGCATATCAAAACAAAACAAAATAAGAAGCTAGGTCTCACTAAGCAAATACAAAAAAAAAATGTAATAAATTATTGATTGCTCAGAGACAACAGTCAATATCAAGTCACGTACAGAGGCAGTCCATGATAGCTTCACCAAACTCCCAGAATAAAGAATCAATAAATTCTCAGAAGGAAGAGAACTTCTTGGAATTTCCAGAGGCAGAATACAAAAGATTAATATACAGAACTCTTCTAGAAATAAGAAAGGAAATTCAACAGAATGCAGAAAAATCCAGGGAACATACAGGCACAGTAGTAGGGGAACATAAAAAAGTTATTCAAGTCCATAATGCCAAATTTAATAGGCTGCAAGAATCCATAAAGAGAAAGCAATCAGAAATCCAGAATATTAACAATAAAATTTCAGAATTAAACAACTCAATAGAAAGTCATAGGAGCAGAATTGAGGCAGTAGAAGTTAGAATTAGTGACATTAAAGATAAATCACTTGACGCCAACTTATTTGAGGAAAAATCAGATAAAAGAATTAAAAAGAATGAAGAAACTCTAAGAGTCATGTGGGACTCTATCAAGAGAAATAACCTACGAGTGATTGGAGTACCAGAATGAGGGGGGTGGGGGTAACAGAAAATACAGAGAAAATTGTTGAAAATTTTGTTGACAGAAAACTTCCCTGATATCGTGAAAGATGAGAAGATATCTATCCAAAATGCTCATCAAACCCCACATAAGGTAAATCCCAAAGAAAGTCACCAGGACATATTATAATCAAACTTACCAAAACCAAAGATAAAGAAAGAATTTCAAAAGCAGCTAGGGATAAAAGAAAAGTCATCTACAAGAGTCAGTTAGAATAAGCTCCGACTACTCAGCAGAAACCATGCAGGCTAGAAGGAAGTGGGATGACACATTTAAAGCCTTGAAGGAAAATAACAGTCAGCTAAGAGTTATATATCCAGCAAAACTGTCACTCAAATATGATGGTGAAATTAGGGCATTTCCAGGTAAACAGAAGTTCAGGGAATTTGCAAAAACCAAATCAAAATTACAAGAAATACTAAAGGGAGTCCTACGGTTAGATAATCAATAACACCAGCTAACAATGCAAGACTAGAACACAGGACAGAGCAACCAGATATTGACTCAGATACGGAAATTGAAAATACATCAAAGCTAAAACATTGAAAATAAGGAAACAGATATCAATATGTAAAAAAAAGATACTATTAAAACAAAAAAAGCGAGACTTAAAAAATGGAGACATTGATTTTCTATATGGAGGGGAAGTTAAGGCAATATAAAGCAATAAAAGACTGGTGTAAACTTAGGAAAATAGGGGTAAATATTAAGGTAACCACAAAGGAATCTAACAATCATGCAAATCAAAATAAAAAAGTAGAAAAACATAAAGATCCAGCAAACAAAATATCTACAACAAAGAAAAAGATGAAAAAAAATACATAAAGAAAAACGACTCACCACAGAAAATTGAGGAGAACAAAGAAACTGAGAACAACACAGAAAAAGACATATCAGGATGACAGCACTAAACTCATATCCATCAATAATTACAATGAATGTAAACGGGATTAATGCACCAATAAAGAGACGGAGAGTGGCAGATTGGATAAAAAAGCAATATCCATATTTATGCTGTCTACAAGAGATGCTCCTTAGACTTAAAGACACAAGCAGGCAAAAACTCAAAGGATGGAAAAGGTATATCAAACAAACAACACTCAAAAAACAGAAGTAGTGGCAATATTAATCTCTGATAAAATAGGCTTTAAAGTAGAATCCACCACAAAGAATAAGGAAGGGCACTACATAATGATTAAAGGGTCAATACACCAGGAGGACATAACTACAATAAATATTTATGCACCCAACAACAGGGCTCCAAAATACATGAAACAAACTCTAACAGCTCTAAAGAGAGAGATAGACAGCTCCACAATAGTAGTAGGCGACTTCAACATGCCACTCTCGGTGAAGGGCAGAACATCCAGAAAGAAGCTCAAAAAAGACACAGAAGAGCTAAATGCTACAATCAACAAACTTGATCTTATAGACATATACCGAACAGTCCACCCAACAGCAGCCAAGTATACTTTTTTTTCCAACGCACATGGAACATTCTCCAGAATAGACCACATATTAGGTCATAACGCAAGCCTTAACAAAATCCAAAATATTGAAATATTACAAAGCATCTTTTCTGACCGTAAAGCCATAAAAGTGGAAATCAACAACACCAAAAGCAAGGAAAAAAATTCATACACATGGAAACTGAAAATGTTGCTCAAAAACTACTGGGCTATATAAGAAATTAAGGATGGAATAAAGAAATTCATAGAATCAAATGAGAATGAAAACACATCCTACCAGAACCTTTGGTATACAACAAAAGCAGTGCTCAGAGGTCAGTTTATAGCAATAAATGCACACATCCAAAAAGAAGAAAGGGTCATAATCAAAGCATTAATCCTACAACTGGAACAAGCAGAAAGACAGCAGCAAAAGAAGCCCACAGGTGCCAGAAGAAAGGAAATTATAAGAACCAGAGCATAATTAAATGAAATAGAGAGTAGAAAAACAATTGAAAGAGTTAACATGTCCAAAAGCTGGTTCTTTGAAAAGACCAACAAAACTGATAAACCACTGGCCAAACTGACAAAAGAAAAACAGGAGAGGAAGCAGATAATCTGCATAAGAAATGAGATGGGTGATATCACAACAGGCCCAACTGAAATTAAAAGAATCATAACAGATTACTATGAAAAATTGTACTCTGACAAATTTGAAAACCTAGAGGAAATGCAAAAATTTCCAGAAACTCACGACCCACCTAGATTTACACAAACAGAGGCAGAACAGCTAAATAAACCCATAAGAAAAGAAGAGACTGAAAAGGTTATTAAAAAACTGCCAACAACAACAACAACAACAAAAAAGCCGGGCCCGGATGGCTTCAGTGGAGAATTCTACCAAACTTTCAGAGAAAAGATAACACCGCTTCAACTAAAGGCATTTCAGATCATAGAAAAGGGTGGAATACCCCCAAACTCATTCTAAGAAGTCAGCATAAACTGACAGCAAAACCAGTTAAAAACACCACCAGAAAAGAAAATTACAAACCAATATCCCTCATGATCATTGATGCGAAAATCCTCAACAAAATTTTAACCGAAAAATTCAGCAGCATATCAAAAACATAATTCACCATGACCAAGTTGGATTTATACCAGGTATGCAGGGATGGTTCAACATTAGGAAAACAAACAATGCAATCCATCACATAAATGAAGCAAAAGACAAGAACCACATGATCTTATCAATCGATGCAGAAAAGGCAATCAACAGAGTCCAACACCCATTCACGATAAACACTCTCAAAAAAATAAGAATAGAAGGGAAATTCCTCAATATAATTAAGGGCATTTATAAAAAACCAACAGCCAACATCATCTTGAATGGAGAGACTTTGAAATCATCCCACCCCTCTTGAGAACAGGAACCAGACTAGGATACCCTTTATCACCACTATTATTCAACACTGTGCTATAGGTCCTTGTCAGAGCAGTTAGACTAGAAAAAGAAATAATGGGCATCCAAATATGTAGGGAAGAAGTCAAAGTATCTCTATTTGAAGACTATATGATCTTATACACAGAAAACCCCAAAGAATCCACAAGACAACTACTGGAATTAGTAGATTTCAGCAAAGTTTCAGGATACAAGATAAACATACAAACATCAATAGGATTCCTTTACACCAATAAAGAGAACCTTGAAGAGGAAATTGCCATATCAATACCATTTACAATAGCTCCCAAAAAGATAAAATACTTAAGAAAATCTAACCAGAGATGTAAAAGATCTTTACAGAGAAAACTGCAAGACAGTACTTCAAGAAACTAAAAGGGACTTGCGTAAGTGGAAAAATATACCTTGCTCATGGATAGGTAGAATCAACATAGTGAAAATGTCAATTCTACCCAAAGCAATCAACAGATACGATGTGATCCCGATCCAAATTCCACCAGCATTTTTCAATGAGATGGAGAAACAAATCACCAACTTCATATGGAAAAGGAAGAGGCCCCAAATAAATAAAGCACTACCCAAGAAGAAGAGCAAAGTGGGAGGCCTTACACTACCTGATTTTAGGACCTATTATACTGCCAGGGTAGTCAAGACAGCCTGGTACTGGTACAACAACAGATACTTAGACCAATGGAACAGATTTGAGAATCCAGATATAAGCTCATCCACGTAGGAGCAGCTAATAGCTGACAAAAGCCCAAAGTCCGTTAATTGGGGAAAAGACAGTCTCTTTAACAAATGGTGCTGGCATAAATAGACATGCAAACAACTGAAACAAGACCCATATCTACACCATGTAGAAAAACTAACTCAAAATGGATCAAAGACTTAAATATAAAATCGAAAATGATAAAGATCATGGAAGAAACGACAGAGACAACGCTAGGTGCCCTAATACATGGCATAAACACAATACGAACCAGTAAGTAACAATGCGCAAACACCAGAAAAGAGACTATGGGAGCTCCTAAAAATCAAACACTTATGCTCATTAAAAGACTTCACCCAAAGAGTAAAAAGACGGCCTACAGACTGGGAAAAAATTTTTGGCCACAGCAAATCCGATCAGCGTTTAATCTCTAAACTCTACAAGATACTGCAAAACCTCAACATCAAAAAGACAAATAATCCAATTAGAAAACGGGCAAAAGATATGAACAGGCACTTCACCAAAGAAGATATTCAGGCGGCTAAGAGACACATGAAGAAATGCTCACGATCATTAGCCATTAGAGAATTGCAGATCAAAACTATGATGAGATATCATCTCACCACAACAAGGTTAGCTTTAATCCAGAAAACACAAACTAACAAATGCTGGAGAGGTTGTGGAGAGGCTGGAAAACTTATACAATGTTGGTGGGAATGTAAAACGGTACAACCACTTTGGAAATCGATTTGGCGCTTCCTTAAAAAGCTAGAAATAGGAGTACAATACAATCCAGCTATCCTACTCCTTGGAATATATGCTAGAGAAACAAGAGCCGTTACACGAATAGATATATGCACACCCATGTTCATTGCAGCACTGTTCACAATAGCAAAAAGATGGAAGCAACATAAGCGTCCTTCAATGGACGAATGGTTAAACAAACTATGGTACATCCACACTATGGAATATTATGCAATGATAAAGAACAATGATGAAGCTGTGAAACATCGTATAACATGATGGAAGCTGGGACTTACTATGCTGAGTGAATTTAGTCGGTCACAGGAGGACAAATCCTGTATAACACCACTATTATAAGAACTCAAGAAAAGGTTTAAACACAGAAGAAAACATTCTTTGATGGTCACGGCGGTGGTGAGGGAGGGTGAGGGTTATTCACTAACTAGATAGTAGA
This sequence comes from Trichechus manatus latirostris, assembly GCF_000243295.1. Lineage (NCBI taxonomy): Eukaryota > Metazoa > Chordata > Mammalia > Sirenia > Trichechidae > Trichechus > Trichechus manatus. The sequence continues at coordinate 15,928,527 of NW_004443989.1, forward strand.
TAAGAATCATCTTAGGTGAAGGGAAGGACAGCACACACTACAGGGGTAGTCAGCACAACTGGACTAAACCAAAGCTAAGAAGTTTCCTCAATACAATCAAATACTTTGAGAGACAGAGTAGCAGGGATGCGGGGTCTGGGGACCATGCTTTCAGGGGACATCTACGTAAATTGGCATAACAAAGCTTACTAAGAAAATGTTCTGTATCCTATTTTGTTGAGTGGCGTCTGGGGTCTTAAAAGCTTGCAAGTGGCCATCTAAGATGCATCAACTGGTCCCAAACACTTGGAGTAAAGGAGAATGGAGAACACCAAAGACACAAGGAAAGTATTTGCCCAAGAGACAGAATGGGCCACATAAAACAGAGACTTCATCAGCCTGAGACCAGATGAACTAGATGGTGCCCAGCTACCACCAATGAACATCCTGACAGAGAACACAACAGAGAGTTCCTGATGGAGCAGTAGAACGATGGGATGCAGAACTCAAATTCTAGTAAGAAGACCAGACTTAATGGTCTGACTGAGATTGGAGGCGCTCCGGAAAGCATGGCCCCTGGACTCTCTATCACCTCAGAACTAAAACAATTTCCGAGGCCAACTCTCCCGACAGGGATTGGACTGGACTGTGACACGTAAAGTGATATTTGTGAAGAATGTGCCTCTTAGTCAAGTAGATACAAGAGACGAAAGGGGCGGCTTCTGTCCAGAGGTGAGATGGGAAGGTAGAGAGAGTTAGGAGCTTGTTGAATGTTCATAAGGAATCAGGGGTGGAGGGGAGGAGTGTGCTTTCACAGAATGGGGTGAGCGGTTGGGGTCTCATAACAAGAAAAGTAAAAAACATATTCTGTGGGGGAGACTAACTTGAAATGTAAACTTCATTTTATTACAAGAATAAAAAAGAAAAAGACTGAACACAGGTGAGTCACCATGGAGTCTGTTTTGGGATGGATTTTCCTTGTTGCTATTTTGAAAAGTTATTTAATGGAGATCAAGAGACATTGAGTATGTGAGTGAGTATGAGTGAAACAATGACTATGTGTGATGATTTTCCTAGCCAAGATGCCTCTGTGTATGCAGATGTCCAGTCTGAGATGCAGCTGGTGGAGTTTGGGAGAAAACTTATAATATTTCTTCTTGTGCTTCCATGAGAAAGAAACCAAGGTCAACCAAATTGGAAAGCAAGAGGTAACACTATCTCTATTTGCTGATGATATGATAATGTATATAGAGAACCACAAAGATTGCAGAAGAAAACTACCAAAATGAATAGAAAGATTCAGCAGAGTAGCAGAATACAAAATCAACATTTAAAAAGCAGTTGGATTCCTATACATCAACAAAAAGAACTTCAGAACAGAAATCAGGAAAACAATACTATTTATAATAGCCCTAAAAAGATAAAATACGAATAACTCTAACAGGGACGTAAAAGTCCTATACAAAGAAAATTAAAAACACTACTGCAAGAAACCAAAAGAAATCTACATCAGTGGAATGTATAACATGCCCATGTATAGGAAGATTCAAAATTGTGAAAATGTCAATTCTATACAAAACTGTCTACAGATATAATGCAATCCAGATCCAAATACCAACACTATAACGAGATGGAAAAACTCATCGCCAACTTTATATGGAAAAGAAGGAGACCCCAGATAAGCAAAACATTATTGAAGAAAAAGAACAAAGTAGGAAGCCTCACACTACCTGATCTCAAAACCTACTATACAGCCATGATAGTAAAAACAACCGGGTACTGGTACAAGGACAGACGCATACACCACTGGAACAGAATCGAGAACCGAGATGTAAATTCATCTGCATATGGTCAGCTGATCTTCGGTAAAGGCCCAAAGTCCATTAAATGAGGAAAAAACAGTCTTTTTTAACAAATGGTGCTGACAATGCTGGACGTCAATCTGTAAAAAAATGAAACAAGACCCATCCTCACACCATAAACAAAAGATAACTCATAATGGATCAAAGACCTATGTATAAAACCTAAAAGTTAAACATAATGGATGAAAAAAATAGGGAAAATGCTAGGAGTCCTAATGCATGACATAAATTCAATACAAACCATAAGTAACAACGCACAAACACCAGAAGATGATCTAGATAACTGGGAGGCCCTGAAAATTAAACACTTATGTTCATAGAAAGACTTCACCTAAAGAGTGAAAAGAGAACCTACAGACTGGGGGTAAAATATTGGCTATGACATATCCAACAAGGGTCTCATCTCTAAAATCTATGGGAAACTTCAACATCTCAATAATAAAAGGGCATATAATCCAATTAAAAAATGGGCAAAGGATATGAACAGGCACTTCACAAAATAAGACATTCAGGCAGCTAACAGATACATGAGGAAATGCTCGCGATCACTAGCCATTAGAGAAATGCAAATCAAAACCACAATAAGATACCGTCTCACCCTGACATTACTGGCACT
>NW_004443989.1:15931083-15952870 GCF_000243295.1 Trichechus manatus latirostris
ATACCGTCTCACCCTGACATTACTGGCACTCAGCGAAAAAACAACAACAACAAAAAAAAAAAAAAAAACAGAAAATAATAAATGTTGAAGACGTTTCGGGGAGATTGGAACTCTTATGCACTGCTTGTAGGAAAGTAAAATGGTACAATCACTATGGAAAACGATATGTTGCCTCCTTAAAAAGCTAGAAATAGAAATACCATACAATACAGCAGTTCCACTCCTAGGAATATATCCTAGAGAAATAAGCATCATCACATAAATAGATATGGGCATATTCATGCTCATTAGAGCATTACTCACAATAGCAAATATGGAAATAGCCTAACTTCCCAACAACAGATGAATTGATGAAAAATTATGGTACATACATACAAAGGAATACTATGCAATGATAAAGAACAGTGAAGAATCCATGAAACATCTCACAACATGGATTAATCTGGAGGATATTATGTTAGTGAAAAAAAAGTCAATCAAAAGTGACAAATATTGTATAAGAACACTATCATAAAAACTCAAGAAAACTTTTACACGCAGGAAAAATATCTTTGATAGTTATGAGGCAGGGGAGGGGAAATCACTAACTAGACAATAGATAAGTGTTAGCTTTGGCAAGGGGAAACACAAAACACAATATAGGGGAAGTCAGGACAACTTGACCAAGGCAAAATCATAGAAGCTTCATAGACACATCCAAACACATTGAGGAACTGAGTTGCTGGGGCTGAGGGCTGGGGACCATGGTCTCAGGGGACATCTAAGTCAGTTGGCATAATATAGTCTGCAAAGAATATGTTCCACATCCTACAGTATTGATTAGCATCTAGGGTATTAAAAACTTGGGAATGGCCAGCTAAGATACATACAGTGGTCTCATCCCCTACGGAGCAAAGGAGAATGAAAAAAATAAGAGAAAAATATTAGTCCAAAGGACTAAGGGACTACCTGAACCACTGCCTTTACCAGCCTGAGCCTAGAAGAACTAGATGGTGCCCGGCTCCAACCTCTGATTTCTCTGATAGGGACCACAATAGAGCGGGAGAAAAATGTAGAACAAAATTCAAATTCCAAAAAGAAGACCAGACTTACAGGTTTGACAGAGAATGGAGGAACTGCTGAGACTATGACCTCTGGTATCCCACTGACTCAAAACAGAAGCCATTCTTGAATTCCACCTTTCAGCCAAAGATTAGACAGTCCAGTAAAACAAACAATAACGCACGTTAGGAACGTGCTTCTTAGTTCAGTGAAGACCAAATGAGTAACACCTAAACAAAATCAAAGATGATAAGGCAGGAAGGGACAAGAAAACAGGATGAATGGACAAGAGAAACCTGGGTTGGAAAGGGGGAGAGTGCTGATACATTGCAAGGATTGCAACAAATGTCACAAAACAACTTGTATATAAATTTTTAGAATGAGAAATTAATTTGCACTGTAAAATTTCATCTAAAGCACACAGAAACACAACAAAAAATATTTCAGTTAAAAAAAAATTCCAATTCAATCTTATGTACCCTTTCATCAGTAGCTGGAGACCTACTCTAACAATCAGCTCCAGGTTTGCAAGGAGAACAGGAACAGAGCCAGGAGATAAAGTTTGCATTATATTGTGTCCTCTATATACAGATGGGAAAACTAAAGCTATGCTCAGAGCACCTCAATCCTTTGCCCTTCTCTGTAGCATTAAGATATGGAACAGCTATGACTGGAATTCAGTCAGCCCATATTACCAATCACAAACATGGGCCAGCCCAGCCCCAAGCTCTTCACCACTTATATAATGTTACATAATGTTCATTCCTTCCGTTATTTCATGTCACACATTTTCTTAAAGTAATTTACTAGTTTTGGGAGAGCATGAAATATACACCGAAAAACTTACACCAGTTGAACTATTTCTGCATGTACAATTCAGTAACATTTATTACAGTTTTTAAGTTTTGCAAACATTTTCAATATCCCTTTCCAAATGAATCCTCTTCTATTATCATAAAATAACTGCCTTTAAAGCTTCTCATTTAATCTTCCAAGTTGTCATCAATTTGATCACATATAGATTATTCTTTGAAAGAAAACAATGCTCAAGGCAGACACTTTTTACTAATTAAGCTAAAGTATTGTTTGGTTAAAAAAGAAACTTTAAGGTATAGTTTTGTTTTAAGACTTCAAGTTTATTATAAAAATGGAATATATTTAATCCAGGTGATCTTCATACTGTTAATAAGAAGAATGTCACAAGTTTGTAAGTTCTTCCATGACACAAACAATATTTAATGTCATCTCCAATTGAGTAGCAGCTTTTTTAATAATAAAAGGAAACTAGAATAAATCAAAATACCCACCAGCAGGTGACTAGTTAAACAAATTGTGGTGTAAGAAAACACAATAATGAAATAGTGAGCATTAAAATCAATTCATGCTTGATAGACACACCAATATGGATTCATTCCCATATAAGTATGTTGAGTGAAAGAAGCTAAACAAATTACATAATACTGTCTTTTAACATTTATATATAACTACAGTATGGAATAAGAAATACTATGGGAACTACTTGTTTAGCCCATCACACATGATAAGAAATAATTTATCCTGAATGCTTTCAATGCTGCAAAACTCCTCTAGGACACTCGTGTCTGCTGTGGGGTATGGTGGTCCTCTTTGAAGTCACCCAACCACAGAGATCACTATATAGTAAAAGGACAAGCATACAGGGCCCCTCCCTCTGCTTATGAGTACTAGCCTAGCCTCAACCCTGCAGCTCTGAGAGGAATCCCAGCCCTGGAACTTTTAGGTGTCTGCATTCTGTGATCTGGACTGAACACAAGAGTCAGCATGGACTTTGAGCTGAGTTGGGTTTTCCTTGTTACTATTTTGAAAGTCATTTTAGGAAGAACAGGAGATATTGAGCATATGAGTATGCCTGGGAGAAACAGTGGATATGTGTGATGGTTTCCCTGACCAGTATGTCTATGTGTTTGCAGGTGTCCAGTGTGAGGTGTAGTTGGTGGAGTCTGCTGGAGACATGAGGCAGCCTGGAGAGTCTCTGAACCTCTCCTGTGACGCCTCTGGATTCACTTTCAGTAGTTACTGGATACACTGGGTTCACCAGGCTTCAGGGAAATAGCTTTACTAGGTTGCACGAATTAACCCTGATAATTGTACTAAGGGAACAATTGTGGTGTGGTGGTTAAAGCGCTTGACTATTAACCAAACAGTTGGAGGTTAGAAACTACTAGCCACTCTGAGGGAGAAAGATGTGTCAGTCTACTTGCTTAAAGATTACAGCCTTGGAAACCCTATGGGGCAGTTCTACCCTGTCCTACAGGGCTGGACTCTATAAGTCATGAGTTTAATGGTACAAAGTACTATGCACATCCCGTGATGGTACGATTCGCCATCTCCAGAGACAATTCCAAGAACACACTTCACCTGCAAATGGACAGTCTGAGAGCTGAGGGCACAGTTCTGTATTACTTTTCAGCAGAAATCACTGTGAGCCCAGACACAAATCTCCCTGCAGGGAGGGGACTGGGCTCCAGGGAGCACTCAGGACATGTGGAGCACAGTATTTACATGCAGGAGCAGGTGTAGATGCAGTTTAAGGGCTGGTTTCCTGTTATGTTCTGGGGATTCTTCTCCATCTAACCATTTCCCCAGGGAATCTTTCTATTTTTATTATTCTGTGTCTACCCTTGGAATCTCTGAATTTAAGGTGTATTATAACAGGTACAAACATTTTCACATGCAGAAAATAGCACTCTGTCCCTTGTGTAGGGGACGTAACTCTTCCAGGGGTCCCAGGATCAGAGTTCTGAAGAAGCTCAGAGAAATCTGTAGATTATTTTCTTTTAATTCTCAGGGCAGATGGAGTCCCTGGGGGGCACAAACGTTGAAGCATTGACTACTGGCTGTAAGGTTGGTGATTCAAACCTACCCAGTGACACCTTGGGAAATAGACTTGGTGATCTGCTTCTAAAGGTCAGACTCAAGGCACAGTCTGCCTGACCCTCAGTGGAATTTCCCAAATAGAATACTATTTGGGATTCAGGTTCGAGCCAAGACGGTGGCTAGGTCAGGGTCAGTAACATATAAAAGCAATATAAGGTTCATATTTGACCCTCCTGCATGCACAGGAGTGTGCATCTCAGACTCAGCAATTGTCTGGAGTCTCTTTTTCCTAGCCTATTTTTCTCTTTAGTGCAGCAAGGACCCCTAATTCATGGTTTTTATGTAGTTTATATTTGCCTGTGCTAGTAGGATCATATTACCAATGACTTTGTTAAAGAGCATATGTTAGTCTGGGTCCTCCAAGATGAAAATACCAAGTCAAGATTAAGTTCGAGTGGAATTTACTGTGGAAACAACTGCTCGAGTTAAACTGCAGAGAAGGCCTGTGAGACTGGAGGAGCAGTCAGCACACAAAATAAGTCTGACCTTGAAGGGAGAGAGAGATGGAAGGGTGAGTGTGTCTTTTCCAAGCTGCTGTGGCAGTCCATGGCAACTCCAGGAAGACCATCGGGCGTCCTCAATGCAAAGTCACCTTTCAGAGGAGCCCATGTCTCTCAAGAATGGGCCTGACTTAATATGGCTGCTGCTCCTAAACCATGGGTGGGAGTAGCCCTCTGAACTTGAGGCCCTGTACAAACCTAGTGATGGATTTCAGAGCCCAGAGTTGGTCCTGTGGTTCATTAGGTAAGCTCACTGTGTTTGGAAAAATGGGAATCATATTCTCAGTGCCGACACACTACAGCTTTCTATATAAGAATAAATATGGTCCTATTTGATTCTCTTGAAAAACACATAAATGTTTGGGAAATGTTTGCTTTCTTGATTATATTGAAATTGATGTTTGCTCAACCTAGTGACATTTTCAAGTGTAATGACTTCAAATCTTGTTTCTTATCAATGTCCCTGTCCTCTACTCCTGGAAATTTCACTATATGTAGTGAAGATCATCTCACTCTACCCTCCTTAGTTCTTAACCTCTTCTCTATATTTTCTATTTTTCTCTTTGTGGTGAATGTTGGATTCTATATTCCATATCATAATACAAATAATTGCCTGTCTCTTTTTAGACGTTCAATTAGAGTTAACATCTCCATTTGTGTTTTCAAGAGGAAATGGACAAAATTTGTGTAAATAAATATTTTCATAATCAATAGAGATATGGACACAGAACACTTCATCCTGTGGACACTACTGAGTGGTTCGTTTGCTTAAACACAAGATAAAGGTGGGAGGACTCCATCAATGCCAAGAAAAAATTCAAAATTAAAATGATGGAATAATTTTTATAAGAGTCACAGAGATTATTCCCTTAATGTCTTGTTCATTGCTCTGGAAAAGAAGAGAGTAACACACACTAGCCTGTCTTCTGTTGCTGATGAGATGAAAACTGGGCAGGAATTGCTGACACTGGCAACTCAGCCCCATAAAATCAAAATAGGAATATTGCATGTTTGCAAATCTTTAGGTTATCATATATAAAAAATTCATGATTTTTTTTAAATGATGAATCTGTGAAGCATTTCATAACATGGATGAAACTGCAGGACATTATGCTGAGTGAAATAAGTCAATCACAAAAGGACGAATATTGTATGAGACCTCTATTGTAAAAACCCATGAAAAAGTTCACACACAAAATGTAACAATCTTTGTTGGTTACCAGGGATGGGAGGGGTGGGGGGAAATACTAAATAGGCAAAAAATAAGTGGTATCTGGGGTGAAAGGTGAGACAGTACACAATACAGAGGAAACCAGCACAACTTGTACAAGGAATGGTCATGGAAGCTCCTTAGACACATCCAAACTCCCTGAGGGACTGAATTGCTGGGTGGAGGGCTGTGGGGACCATGGTCTCGGGGAATATCTAGCTCAATTGGCATAAGACAGTTTATAAAGACAATGTTCTACATTCTACCTTGGTGAGTATCATCTGGGGTCTTAAAAGCCTGTGAGCAGCTATCTAAGATACTCCTCTGTCTCACTCTTTTGGGAGAAAGGGAAAATGAAGAGAACAGGATACAAGGAAAAGATTAGTCCAAAGTAATAATGGACCACAGTTACCAAGATCTCCACCAGACTGAGTCCAGTACCGCTAGATGGTGCCCGGCTACCACCACTGACTGCTCTGACCAGGATCACAACAGAGGGTTCTGGGCAGAGCTGAAGAAGGATGTAGAACAAAATTCTAACACACACACATGAAAGACCAGATTTACCGGCCTAAAGGAGACTGGAGAAACCCTGAGAGTATGGCCCCCAGACACCCTTTTAGCTCAGTGGTGAAGTCATTTCTGTGGTTCACCGTTTAGCCTGGAAGTGGACAGCCCCATAAAACCAAATGGGACTAATAAGGTACAGCAGTCCAGGGACAAGGGCCAGAAGGCAGACAGGGACAGGACAGCTGGTGATAGGGAACCCAAGGTGGAGTAAGGATATTGTTGATGTATTGTGAGGTTGTTAACCATTGTCATAGGGCAAAATTTGTACTAACTGTTAAATGAAAAACTATTTTGTTCTGTAAGCCTTCATCTCAAGTGAGAATAGCAGCACAATTGGAAGAGCGTAGTCGATGTCACTGAAATGTGCATGTGGAAATTTTTGAAATGGTGTCTCTTTGGCTATGTTTATTTTCACCAAAAAAAAAAAAAAAAACGGTCGAGAAGGGAGAGGGTTGGCATGTTGTGGGGTAGTTAACTAATGTCATAAAACAATATGTGTACTACTGTTGCATGAGAAACTATTTGTTCTGTAAGCCTTCACCTGAAGTACAATTAAAAAAAAAAAAGTATAATGTCATGAAACTCCGTGTGGGCTAGGCAATCAGAAGACATCTTAGTTAATATTGAATACCTAAGCTTATGCCTAAGTGAACTGACCCAGGTGTATCTGGATGAGGTGGACCCAGAAACCAGGAATGGTCAAAGTCCCTTTGGCTTACTGTGAAGTCTCTGGATTCTCTTTAGCAGATGTTATGCTAATATCTCTTTCACTGTGTTAAGTTTTATCAATCAGAATCTCTTAATCTATTGCTGTGCATAATGAGGAGTCAGTTCATTATTGTCTTTCTTGTGAATTATGATAATGTTTAATTTTTGACTTCGGTATTTAATTTCTGACTTCTATTTTCTGCAACTTCTTTATTCAAGATTTGTATTTACTGAGTTTTTTGTTGTCTTTAATATTAATTAAATTATCTATTTACATTACCCATACTTGCCCTTAATTTATTACCTATCAGCGTATGACCATGTCTTCCATTCTTCCCACACTTTGTTTAGAGATTACAATGTGTCCTGTAGAGCATTTTCTCCCACGGTCCATAGGAAATCCGTGTCCAATGCCAAAACTTGATATTGAGCTTTTGAGAGGAATTATCATGTTTCATCCACCATTACATTTACAGAACCAAGTCTATCCCACTCTGCTTTCAGTTAAACTATAGTTATTTTTTTAAGGTGATTCATTGATAGAATGAGTAAACACTTGGTTCATTTTTAAGTATCAAGTAAAAATATATATGAAGGCCTTGAAGAAAGTTCATAAGTTAAAGTTGCTCATCTCTGACATTTCCTCCTGTCCAGATGACTTCTAAGAAATCTCTGATTGGTAACCTCAAGACCATAAGAGTTAATGGATCATTGACCAACAGACCACATCTTAGGGTGCAGATAGACTTGAGACTTGGGTGGGAAACCATGAGGTTGGCTCAGAGACATTATATCTAGGGCTCTCCTATCATTGAGTCATTTCTACTTCTGAAAGATTTGGGTAGAAATTGAGGTAGTCATTATATACTGAGTGTTCTTCTCTATTCTGGTCCACAATAGAGGTGTTCAACCTCTGTGGAGCTACCTTTGTGGGGGTATCCTGGATGACATTATGGTTTTTGTCCCCAAAAAGACACCTATATTTTCTTGACTTCTTGCTGACTTCACTACTCCTACTTCCATACAGTAGGTATCTCTCTGCAACTATAACTAACTTTCTGGCATATAAGAAGAGTTAAATGAATGGTGAGTACATTGTCACACTTGGTAGGTCCCCATAAGACACCTTGACTCTACCGAGTACACCAATTGCACACCATTCCCTAGCCAAGGGACTATTCTCATGGAAACTTAATGAGGTAGCACATCTTCCTGTGGATGTCTTTCCTGTCCTGCATCTTCTTACACCGTGTTTCATTTTTTCTAAGCCAATACCTCAAGTTATTCTATCACAAACCTCTTCTGTTTGTGATTTATTGAAGCCATTCTCATGATTATCAGTCTTCCATACCCTTGCCAATTTAATCACATTCTTTTCTAGTTCTACAAAATAATATTATCCCAGCTTCCTCTAAAGTAATTATGCTTACCTGCTGCATGCTTCAGAAGAAGTGGCAGAATTAATTCCCCCATTGCTTCTCAGTTACCAGCAAAATAATTATCCCCAAACCTTATAGAGTTCAATATGTGTTCTTGGTTTATTTCAAGCATGTATGTTCCCTTAGTCTCTCCACTTTTCTCTCATCATAGCTCTCCCAAATATATTTTGATGATGTGATGACTTGGATCATAGCTCCTGATTTTCTCCTTAATCTGCAAGATCTGATATTTTCACTGGTGATTTCAGTGTCTAAGTTGACTCCTGTTCATGTCACCTGCTGCCTCAACCACTTTTCCCCATACTAGTGATGCACTTCCTGTACCCCTTCTCTGTAGGGACATCTAGCCCTTCTGTCTCATCCAGGTAACCTCACAACCACTCCAAACCATAATATCAATGTCTCTAGCCTTGGTGATCCCAAGCAGGTGTACTCCTTTGTGAGGACAACTTTGGTATTCTTCCATGTCTACTGTATGCCCCTGCTCACCACAAACTCATTTTGAACGCACTAGGATCTCTGATTTTAAAATAGTTTTTTTTTTTTTTTTAAATTATTCAGGTATAAGCATTGATTATCATGTGTGGATGTTATCATGTATGGATCTTCCAGGAAAAAGTGAAGAAATGACAAGTTGTAATGCCTAAATAAGGAAATTTAGTATCTAGTGAAACAATATGCTCAAATGCAAGTGGCTCTTCTCTTCGTTAATTCAATGGTAATAGGAGGATGGTATGCCTCTATGATTCTCATTATGGCTGGCTAAGATGAGGGCTTGGGCTCACAGCATTTTCTCATAGGGAGGCTGGGAATTGTGTGTCTTTCTATCTCTCTCCCAGTTTCTTTCTGCTTGTCATGGAAGCCTTCTTCTCTGTTATGAGCTAACAGTAACTTTATTTGACTCTTGCTCGTGCTTTGGCATCATATGACACCTGGTCGGCCCCACTGTCTAAACAGTATGCACTACAGGGGAGACAGTTTCTCTTAGTGACTTTTAACACACTGTATCATTGATCAGAACATGTAGAATTGGCAAAATTAATCTTGTAAGTAGAGGGTAAGAAATGTTCTTTCTGGTTGTGCATATTTGCACCTGAAAAAAAAGACAAAGGCCAGGTCAGTTGTGCCTGAACAAAGACCGCTTCTTCTTTCCCCTTTCAAATTTACCATGCAATTTCTTCCATTTTATACTATAAAAACCAAAGTCCTAACTTCCCCTTTGTTCTCTCATCCATGGAACACTTAGGGGTGTACATGGTAATGACCAAAAACATCTCACACATGGACGGGAGCCTTTTGGGAAAACCTGTCTCTTGATAAACCCTATTCTCTTTATTGCTGTCCTGACTACTGTAAGTAATAAAAGCCTGTGATCACATTAGTGAGATGTGTGATTATTCATTCTAATACAAAGAGCTCTGCATTGTCTGACTTATTTCACTCAGAACATTGAAAATGTTGCATGAACCCATGTAGATGTGTTCCACAGTTTTCCTCTCTGACACACCCAATGTATCAGCCTCAATCTCCAGTTGACTTCCATCATGTACAGACATAGTGACAGCAACCACAAAGTTCAATTCAGATATAATTCTGGGTTTGGAGAGGGGAGGTAATATTAATTTCTGAAACACTCTTCTGAAGGATCAGGAATGACCCCAAAAGTCCATGAGTCCTACTTCCCTGGCTAGAACTATGAGGCAACTACAAATTCAACTTAGCTCAAGGTTACCCAGGAACCTTGCTGTTTCTCTGTATAATTCAGGCCTTCATGTTTTGCAAAGACTCCAATAATGACCTGACTTTCTCCTCAAACATTTGACCTTAACACTCCCAAAATTTACACTCCATTCTTACTTTACTCTCTCAACTCCTTACAGGAAAACAAAACAAAGCAAACAAAAACAAAGACATCATTCAGACCTATCGTATCCAAAATAGAAAACCTGCCACTACTTTTCCCTCTTTCTCTGGTGGTAACTGTTCCTTTCTCTTAGCAGGTTTCATCACTGGTGAACTTAGAAGGCATCTCACTTAAATCTTCTTCCATTTTAATATTCTATCACATATGTCTTCTTTCTACTAGACCTTCTAAAAATAATTTTAACAAAATCTAGACACTAGGTATAAACTCGTTCCAAATGAGTCAATTCCAACTCGTAGTGACCCTATAGGACAGAGTAAGACTGCCCTACAGGGATTCCAAGGAGGAGCTGTTGGATTCAAACTGTTGATCTTTTAGTTACCAGCCAAGCTCTTAACCACTGCACCACCAGGGCTGTCTTTAATAATCTCTACAAGTGACACAAGTTATTTTTAGCCTTGTTGGCCTAATACTTTCTTATTTCCTGGGGACTGAGAGACTCTAGGAACCCACCTACAATCACACAAACATATGTTCACCTATTACATTCGACTCCATAATAACCCTTGAATATACATAGTAGTGAAGCTGTTTCAGGTGAAGAAATTTTTTACCATGCTAATGACTCACTCAAAGTCATACTTATTTACAGGAAGCATTGAATTGGACGCAGTTTTTTTCTGAATTCTATGTGATTGCTATATTTAGTTGGGCCTCAAACTTTTGAAAATATAATAACTTAGACATGAGCTAAAGGAGAAGGGAATTGGGTATCTGACAATATAGAAAGCTGTGGGTTTGTTGTGTGTAGATGATAAATGTGTATGTCCCTGGGATACAGGTTCACTGAAACTATTGCTAAAACTATCCTTGATGGTTTATCATTTCCAGCTCCTTGAAAAGGTTCTTCATCACCTTCCCTGAAGAGAAATAAGAGAACACTGGGCTTATAGAAGGGAGAAGCTGTGGAGAAGACTGGGTTCTCTTGAGGGTACAGTCAGTATTTTCCTTCCAGGGGAGCACAAGTGAGAGGGGCCTACTTTTGCCTCTTTTCACCTTTACTATAAAGATTCTTCCAACATGCAAATTTCCACTTAGTCGACCAGATCTAACTGCAGAATATACTTATTTAAATTCAGGTTTATCTTCAGTCTTGAGAATATTTTCTGGGAGTCAAAGGTCTCATCCACAAGAACATAAAATATGTGTGGGTCTTCCTCTTGCTCATGGCATCTCCCAGTGGTGAGTGTCTCAGGGATTCAGACATGAAAGTTTGGGAATGCTGCTTCTGAGCACCTGTATCCCTGTGGCTCTTCTTGTTCCCACGTGTCCTGTCCCAGGTGAAGTTTAAGAACCAGTTATAGTTCTGGGGAAGTTCTCACAGACACTGTTCCTCACCTGTGCTGTATCTGGATTCTATTTAACCAGCTATTTTGTGAGCTGAGAAAGGGGCTGGAATGTTTCGATTCATATGGAGTAGTGGAAGCACAGACTATAACCCCACACTGAAATCTTGAGTAAACAGCACCAGGAACAATTCCAAGATCCAAGTTTATTTAACATTGGGTTCCATTACTGCCAATGACATGGCCATGTACTACTGTGCAAGGAAGCTGTGAGGGAAAGTCAGTGTGAACTTAAACACAAAACTCCAACAAAAGGAAGTGGTCTGAGTTTCAGGGTGCTGTCAAGGCTACTGAGCGCTGGGGCCTGGCAAAAGTCCAAGGGAGGAGCAACTAAAGTTGTGATATTTTTAATTAGAGTAATAGCTTTCCTCTTCCTGTCCAGGAACTCCTCTAGAGACTTTCGCTACATGGTATTTTACTAATGGTATGTTTTATCTTATTTTTAGAAAACAATATTATTTTACTCAAGAATTAGTTGTTTTTTTTAAATTCTCAACAGGAACTAGGTTTTTTTTAAATTCTCAATTGTCTACATATACGATAAGAGTCAGCATATTTTTCAACGTGAGTCTAAAATTTTGAAATTTCGCAAATGTCTTGAGAAAGCTCAGGAGATTTCTAATCATATATAAATCCATCAGTCTGTTGTATAAATGACAGAGAAATAATTTTCCTTACTGTTTACTGTAGCTTTATTCAAATGAGTTCTAATTGTGTGAAATACATATTATTCAGATTTCTAATGCCATAGTCTACCACTTGTCTCTCAGTTTCTCAGACTGTTGTACTTACAGGTTTCTGTGGTATTGAAAGCTTTGCCGCTGGCATTTCAAATACCAGCAGGGTCACCCATGTTGAGTCAGTTTCAACAGATCTTCCAGAATAAGACAGACTAGTAGGAAGGGTCTTACTATCTACTTCCAAAAAAATTAGCCAGTGAAAACGATGTGGATAGCAGTGGAACATTGACTGACAGAGTGCTGTTAGATGAAACCTTCCGTTTAGAAGGCACTTAAATTATGCCTGAGGAAGAGCTGCCTCCTCAAAGTAGACCCAACTTGAAAGACGTGGATGGAGTAAAGTTTTCAGAACCTTCATTTGCTGAAGTAGCATGGCTTAAAATGAGAAGAAATAGTTGCAAATATTTATTAGTAGTTGGAACAGGAAATGTGCAAAGTATGAATCAAGTAAAATTGGAAGTCATCATAAAAGAAAAGGAACATGTGAAGATCAATATCTTAGGTATTAGTGAGCTGAAATGGACTGGTACTGGCCATTTTGAACCAGAATATTATATGGTCTACTATGCCAGAAATAACTAATTGAACAGGAAATACATCATATTCATCATCAAAAAGAATATTTTAAATTGTATCCCGAAATACAACTCTGTCAGTGATAGGATAATATTCAAACATCTAGAAGGAAGACCAGTTAATACAACTATTATTAGAATTCATTCACCAACCACTAACAACAAATATGAAGAAATTGAATATTGTCACTAACTTCTACAGTCTGAAATTGATCAAACATGCAATCAAGATGCATTGATAATCACTAGTGATTGGAATGTGAACGTCAGAATAAAAGAAGAAACATCACTAGTTGGAAAATATGACCTTATGATAGAAAGGATGCTGGGGATTGCAGGATAGAATTTTGCAAGAGCTATTATTTGTTCACTGGAAATACTTTTTTTCAACAACATAAATGAGAACTATAGACATTGACCTCTCCAGATAGAAGAAACATGAATGAAATTTACTATATCTGTGAAGAGATGATAGAGAAGCTCAATAATATCAACAGAACAGGGTCAGAGATGGAGTGTGGAACAGACATCAATTGTTCATATGCAAATCCAAGTTGAAGTGGAAGAAAATTAAAATAAGTCTGTAAAAGTCAACGTACAAACTTGAATATATCTCACCTGAATTTAGAGATCATCTCAAGAATAAATTTGGTGCACTGAACACTAATAACTGAAGATCAGAAGAGTTGTGGGATAAAATCACAGACATCATACATGAAGAAAGCAAAAGGTCATTATAAAAGACAAGAAAGAAAAGTTAAAAATAAATGTCATAAGAGACCTTTAAACTTGTTCTTGAGTGCAGAGTAGTTAAAGTTAACAGAAGTAATGATGAAGTAAGAGAGCTGAAGAGAAGACATCAAAAAACAGCTGTAGAACAAATATAAAATATTATAATTAAATGTGCCATGACCTGGAGTTAGAAAACCAAAGCAGAAGAACATGTTAGGCATTTCTTCAGCTAAACGAACCAAAGATAAATTTAAGCCTAGAGTTCCAATATTAAAGGTTTCTATGGGTACAGAATTGAATAAAGCAGGAAGATGGAAAGGAAGTGAAGCTAACATGGTGCCCTAGACAGACACATTATACCATTCGTCTGCAGCAAATACCCGTAAAACTAAAATAGATTCATATGTCAATACTGGAACCTTAAGCATCATATGACAAGATAAAGACCTAGAGCAAACACCAAATCGAAGAAAAAACTGAATGAAAACAGAGAAGGAGGAAAGATGCAGAGTGGAGGTCACCTGTCAACTAACGTGGCACAGCTTTGCCATCTTGGAGGACATCCAAAAACGTCCCCACACAGAGAGTACAGGAAGGCAATTCCACAAAGCTCCTAACAGGACACAGAGCAACCGCTTCGTACTCCAACTCCCCTTCCTGTCAGCCCTTGTGATACTGTCACAGTTAGAGTATCCTTGGCTTATGCCTTTTATCGCACCTGGTTCACACTGCCTCTTTTCTCCCACCACTTGACCAGCTGCTGAGAAGAGGGAAGTAAGCCTGTACCACTCCCTGTCCAACACCCCACACCTTTTTGACAAGAGGCTGTGAATGCTCCCACACCACTGGAATAACACCGGGAGGCAGACAGCACCCACCCCATCTGCCATCAGCCATCTTGTCAAACCAGTGTACAGCAAAGCAGGCTCGCCCTGCCTGCTGCTTTCTTGTACACTTGGACAAGGTGTGTGGGGATATGTGTCGTTAAAATATGGATGTATAAAGGCCTCTATGCTGCACAGCATGTTGAGACTTGTCCCCAACATGTTGAGACTTGTCACAACTTGTTTTTCCAAACCCGTTACTGATTGGCTTGTTTACCTGAACTCCTTCTCCCTTGCCCGAAACTTATTGTTATTCACCCAAAGCCCATTGTTCTGTTATTTGCTTCACTCCTTGCTGTATTGACTATAAATAAACTCCTGGGACTGAAGCCGGGGTCGACTCCTCCAAGTGACCCTCCTGGCCCCACTTCTCTGTAAGAGTTGTGGCATTGGTTACTGTCTCCGCTGCCCCAACTATCGTTACCGCTTCGAGAAAGGTGGTTAGAGCAAGTACCAAAGCACATCTGGCTTGCTTGCCCTGACATACTAAAACAAAACAAAGAAGATGGATGAAACAAACTAACACACAATCAATAAATACAGAAAATAATATCTTAATGCCTCAGAGACAGCAGACAATATCAAAAAGTATAAAAAAGCAGGACAATAGGGCTCTAGTAATTGAACCAAAAAAAAAAAAAAAAAAGGAACAGATGACTTTCCAGTAGAAGAAAAGGCTGTGGAATTACCTGATACTGAATTCAAAGACTAATATTTAGGGCACTTCAAAAGATTAAGAAATAGATCAAAGGACACACAAACAAAACAAAACCAAACTTACAAGAAAGACTAAAGGGAGACCTTTGGTTAGAGACATAGTATCAGACAATAACTGTAGTCAAGACAGCTGGACAGCATTAGCCAGATAACAACCGAGGTAAAGAAATCTCAATAATCAAACGAAGCTAAAAGACATAAAATAGGGAAACAGAGGTGTCAATTTGTAAATGACAATAACATCCAAAAAATAAAAAGGAGAATAAATGGTGTGGTGTAGTAATTTCAAATGGAGAGGAAGTCAGGACAATATCAAGTAATAAAAGACTGATTGAAGCTTAGGAAGTTAAGGGTAAATTTCAACATATCTACAAAGAAAACTAACAAACCTACTCAAAAGAATAAAAAAAAGAAAAACAATGTCTCAGTAAACACCAAATCTATAGAATGAAATAGAAGTAAAGAAAATCCACAAACAAAAGGAACTCAGCACAGAAGAGGAAGAGGAAGAAAGAAAATGTCAGCACCACAAAAAAGCACAATATGACAACAATAAACTCATACCTATCAATGATCACACTGAATGTAAATGGCTTAAATGCACCTATAAAGAGAAAGTGGTAGAATGCATTAGAAAAACACCACCCATCAATATGCTGTCTACAAGAGACACATCTTAGAAAGAAAGACTGAAATATATTAAAAAGTAAAGGATGGAAAAGTATATTAAGCAAACATTAACTCAAAAAAAAGCAGGAATAGCAATACCAATCTCAGATAAAATAGACTTTAAGGAAAAATAAATAATAAAAGACAAGGAAAGACATTATATCAGATTAAAGGGACAACCACAAGAAGATATAACCTTAATAAATATCTGTGCCCCCAACGACAGGGCTCCAAAATTCATATAATAAACTTTAACAGCACTGAAAAGACAAATAGGCAGTTCCACAATAATAGCAGGAGTCTTCGATACAAGATTCTCAGTAATGGACAGAACATCTAGAAAGAAACTCAACGAAGATGCAGAACATCTAAAGTTAAAATCAACCAACTTGACCTCGTGATATATATAGAACACTCCACCCAACAACAGCAAAGTATACATTCTTTTCTAATGTACTTGGAACATTCTCCTGAATAGACCATATTTTATGTTAAAAAGCAACACTTAATAAAATCCAAAACATCAAACTAATACAAAGCATTTTCTCCTATCACAATGTCATAAAAGCAGAAATCAATACCATGAAGAACAAGACAATAAAATCAAATGCATAGAAACTGAATAGCACCTTACTCAAAAACAATTAAGTAATAGAAGAAATCAAAGAGGAAATAGAAAAATTCTTAGAATCAAATGAGAATGAAAACGGATCATACTAAATCCTTTGGGAGAAAGCAAAGGCTATTCTCAGAGTTCAATTTAAAGCAATAAATGCACACATCTAAAAAGGAAGAATGGTCCAAGATGGAAATGTTAAGCCTACAATTCAAACAAATAGAAAGGGAGGAGTGAAAGAAGCCCACAGCCACCAGAAGAAAGGAAATACTAAAGATTGGAGCAGAAATAAAAGAAATACAGAACAGAAAAACAATGAAAACAATGAATAGATAAAAAAATCGGTTCTCTGAAAAGATCTACAAAACATTGCCCAAACTGACAAAAGAAAAACAGGAGAAGAAACAAATAACCCAAATAAAAAACAAGATTGGGGACATTACAACAGACCCAACTGAAATAAAAAGGATCATACAAAATACTGTGAAAAATTATACTCCAGCAAATTTGGAAACCTAGAAGTAATGGAAAAATTTCTAAAAACAGACTACCTACCTAAACTAACACAAACTGAGATAGAAAATCTGATCAGGCTCATAACAAGGGGAAAGATTGAAGAGGTAATTAAAAAAACCCGCCCGTCCTCCCCCCCCCCAAAAAAAAAGTCCTGATGCAGACGACTTGACTAAAGCATTCTACCAAACATTCAGAGAAAATTTCACATCAATACTACTAAAACTATTTCAGAGCATAGAAGAGGAAGAAATCCTCCCTAATTCATTCTATGAAGCCAGCATTACCCTGATAGCAAAGCCAAGCAAAGACAACACAAAGAGAAAATATTACAGACAAATATCTATCATGAATGTAGATATACAAATTCTCAACAAAACTCTAGCTAACAGAATTCAGCATCATGTCAAAAAAATAGTACACCAAGACCAACTAGGATTCACACCAGATATGCAAGAATAGCTCAACATTAGAAAATCACTCAACATTATCCACCACTAAAATAGAACAAATGAAAAGAATCACATAATCATCTCAATCTATGCAAACAACATATTCGACAAAGTCCAACACACACTCTGGATAAAAACTCAATAAAATAGGAATAGAAGATAAATTCCACAACATAATAAAGAGTATCTATACAAAACCAACAGCCAAAATCATTCTCAAGGGAGAGAGACTGAAATCTATCCCCTGAGAATGAGAACAAGACAAGGATGTCCTTTATCACCATTCCTGTTTAGCATTGTGCTGAAAGTCCTAGCTAGAGCAATAAGACAACAAAAAGAAATAAAGGGTATCCAAATTGGAAAGGAAGAAATAAAACTATCCCTATTACAGATGATATGATACCATACATAGAGAACTCAAGAGATCGCACAATATAACTACTGGAATGAATAGATTCAGCAGAGTATCAGAATGTAAGATAAACATACACAAATCCGTTGGATTCCTATACACAAAGAGAATTTCGAAAGGGAAATCAAGAAAACAATACCATTTTTAACAGCTTTTAAACAAATAAAATACTTAAGAACAAATATAACCAGGGACATAAAAGATCTACACAAAGAAAACTACAAAATACTACTGTAAGAAACCAAAGACCTACATTAATGGAAACATGTAACATGCTCATGGATAGGAAGACTCAACATTGTGAAAATGTCAATCCTACCCAAAGCGATCTACAGATATAATGCAATCCCAATTCAAATACCAACAGCATTCTTTATTGAGATGGAAAAAAAATAATCACTAACTTTATATGGAAAAGATAGAGGCCTCAATAAGCAAAGCATTATTGAAGATAAAGAACAAAGTAGGAGGTCTCATATTACCTGATCTCACTATCTACAGCTACAGTGGTCGAAACCTCCTGGTACTGGTACAAAGACAAAGACATAGATCAATGGAACAGAATCAAGAACTTATATGTAAATCCAGTTACATATGCTCAGTTGATCTTTCACAAAGGACCAAAGTCAATTAAATGGAGAAAAGAAAGTCTTTTCAACAAATGGTGCTGGCAAAACTGGATATCCATCTGTAAAAAAATGAAACAGGACCCATACCTCACACCATACACAAAAAGTAACTCCAAATGAATCAAAAACATAAATACAAAACCTAAAATGATAAAGACCACGGCAGAAAAAATAGGGACAATGCTAGGGGCCCTAATACATGATATAAATAAAATACAAACCATAACTCACAATGCACAAACACCAGAAGATAAACTAGGTAATGGAGATTCTGAAAATTAAACACTTATGCTCATCAAAAAAGTTCACCTAAAGAGTAAAAAGCTAATCTACCTACTGGGAAAAAATTTTTGGCTACCATACATTCGACAAGTGTCTAATCTCTAAAATCTGTAGTATACTTCAATATCCTAATTACAAAAAGAGAAACAATCCAGGACACCTCTGGAAAAATGGCACTCTAGGCAGAAGCACCACGCCGTCCCTCCAAGCAAAGATCCGAAAAACTAATTTGAACAGATAAAACAACAATCCTGAAACCCTAAAACATCCAATGAAGAGATAAAGAACTCAGCCAAGCACCAAATGCAGTGAGAAAACTGACAGAGAACGGAGAGCGAGGAGAGATTCATGCAGAGGTCCCCTATTAGCTAAAGCAGCATGTATCCACCATCTTGGACTCCTATCAGAGACCAGCAAACAGGGGGTACGAGAAAGCAGCTTCATGGAGCTTCAAGTGGGAGACAAAACAACCGGTAATTTGCAATATATGCTTTCCCACCCCCCACCCTTCTTCACCCCCACTCAACACCCTCTGCTTTCCGTTGCCACAATCTCTTGTCCTGGAAGCACCAGCTGCTAGGATTCCACCCACCTGAAAGGGCTGGCTCTCTGATTGCCATTTGTTGGCTGCTGGTGTTGCTTTATTCTGCTTCTTTTGATTTCTTCCTTACCTCTCACCACCTCCCCTCCTTTTGCTCAAATACCTGGCTCCGTGTGCCATCTTTGCTTCTTCCCGAGGAGCTGCGGAGCTCCGGTAATTTGTGATATACACTTTCCCTCCCCCTACCCTTCTTCACCCACACTCAGCCTCCTCTGCTTCCCGAGGACACAGTCTCTTGTCCAGGAAGCAACGGCTGCTTGTATTCCACCAGCCCGCACTAGCGGGCTCTCTGAGTACCTTTTCTTGGCTGCTGGTGTTGCCTTTTTCCGCTTCTTTTGATTTCTTCCTTACCTCTCACCACCTCCCCCTCCTTTTGCTCAAATACTGGGCTCCGTGCGTCATCTTTGCTTCTTCCTGAGGGGCTGTGGAGCTCCGTTCGAGTGCGGAACTGCTTTCCGGTATGGGTTGCTGTGCTGCTGGGATCCTGTGGTTTTGTTTGTTTGTTTTGAATTGTTTGTTTTCTTTTCATTTTCTTGAGTTGGGAGCCCATTCTGGCCAGGCAGTGCTGTGTGGCTTGGAACATACCTCCTGAGCTTGCACAGACGTGCAGAGGGAACAAGAGGGCATTTCCTTTTCGTTGTTTTGTTTTATTTTTTCTTTTTTTTGGGGGGCTTTTCTTGTTCTTTTTTAAAAAAATTGTTTTGTTTTCTTTTCCTTCTTTTTCCCTTTCTGTCTGTCTTCATTAGTCAGTTTCTTGTCTCTCTATATCGTCCTTCTCTTTCTGTTCATGAATACCTGGCATTGTATACCTCTACTTCTTCTAGCCAGGCTATACTGCAACACCTGAGAACAACTTCCCCATATCTCATAGCCATACCAGTGGGATCCCAGGGGACTTTGTTGTTATTTTCCATTTCTGATTTTTATTTATTCATTCTTTTCTTTTTTTTCCCTTCCCTTCCCCTTTTTGTTTTTCTCCATTTCACAGTCTCTCATCTCTCCACTCCAATGGCAAGATCCCCTAGCATTCTTTTTTGTTTGTTTTTATGTTTTTGGCTCCGGTTCCTCTCTTTTCTCCCATATCCATCTTAGTTCCACACATAACAATCTCCCCGCTACATCCTGCCTACCTACACCGTGCACTTAAGATCACATCACCAAGCAGCACAGGCATGGCCAACTGGAACCTGCCCTGCACACAGATTACCAACTCACCCTGGTAGTTGTAGTAAGTGCCACAAACAACCCATCCCAGTAACTCCTCTTCAGCTAGACCTGCCCTGCTGTACCATATCTGGGTGACTGACTCTCCCAATTGGAGAAGGAGATGAAAAGTATTGTGCTCACAGACTAGCAAACAACAAAGAACACACAGCCTGCCTTACAGACATAGCCAAATTAAAGAAAAAAAAGAAGAAACAAACAAATCTACCGTCAATAAATGAGAAAAATAACTATTGAATGACCCGAAGACAGCAGACAATATCAAAACACAAAAACAGGACAAAACGGTTCCAGTAGGTGTCCAAAATAAAACACCAGATGACTTTCCAGTGGAAGAAAACGCACTAGAAATATCTGATAGGGAATTCAAATCTCTAATACTCAGAATTCCCCAAGAGTTGAAGCAAAAAGCAGACAAAAATGAGGAAAAAATAGAAAAATTCACAGAAAATACAGAAAAAATTGGAAGAATTCTGGAAATTAATGCAGGAACAAAATGCAAAATAAATTCACAACTATAAATTATACAAAAACAACAATTAGAAATCCAAAAGATAAAGAACAAGATTTCAGAAATGGACAGTATCATAGAAGGGCTGAGAAGCAGATTTGAAACGGTAGAAGACAGGATCAGTGGAACTGAATAAAAACACTTGGATACAACTCTGTTTCAGGAAAACTCAGAAAAAAGAACAAAGAAGTATGAAGAGACCCTGAGAGTTATGTGGGACACAATTAAAAGCAAAAATTTTCGAGTGATTAGAGTTCCAGAACAGGGGGAGAAAACACAGAGAGGATCATTGAAGAACAGCTGACATAAAATTTCCCCAATATCATGAACAATGAAAAGATGACCATCCAAGAAGCTCAACAAACCCCGCATAGAAGAGACCCCAAAAGAAAATCACCAAAGCATACCATAATCACGCTTGCCAAAAGCAAAGAAAAACAAAGAATCCTGAGAGCAACTTGTGAAAAACAAGAAGTCACACACAAAGGAGAAACAATAAGACTAAGCTCAGATTATTCGGCAGAAACCATGCAGGCAAGAAGGCAATGGGATGACATATATAAAATCTTGAAAGAA
>NW_004443989.1:15954563-15971493 GCF_000243295.1 Trichechus manatus latirostris
AAATAACCCAAATAAAAAATGAAATGGGGGACATTAAAACAGACCCAACGGGAATAAAAAGGATTATAACAGAATATTATGAAGAACTATACTCCAACAAATTTGAAAACCTAGAGGAAATGGATAAATTTCTAGAAGCACACTACCTACCCAAACTACAACAAAGTGATCCTGAAAATCTGATCGGACCCATAACAAGAGAACAGATTGAAAAGGTAATAAAAAAAAAACTCCCAACCAAAAACACACCTGGCCCAGAAGTCTTCACTGGAGAATTATACAAAACATTTACAGAAGAGCTTGTAAAAGTACTATTCAAGTTATTTCAGAGCATAGAAAAGGAAGCAACACTTCCAAATTCATTCTACGAAGAAAACATAACGCTGATACCAATACCAGGCAAAGACATCACAAAAAAGAAAATTACAGACCAATATCTCCCATGAATATAGATGCAGAATTTTTTTAAACAAAATTCTAGCCAATAGAATTCAGCATCATATCAAAAAAATAACACACCACGACCAAGTAGGATTCATACCAGGGATGCAAGGATGGTTCAACATTAGAAAATCAACGTAATCCACCACATAAATAAAAGGAAAGAAAAGACTCACAGGATCATCTCAATTGACGCATAAAAGGCATTTGACAAAGTCCAACACACATTCTTGATAAAAACTCTCAATAAAATATGTAAGGAAGGTAAATTTCTCAGCATAATAAAGGGCATCTATGCAAAACCAATGGCCAACATCATTCTTAATGGAGACAGGCTGAAAACATTCCCCCTGAAAACAGGAACAAGATAAGGATGTCCTTAATCACCACTCCTATTTAACTTTGTGCTGGAAGTTCTAGCTAGAGCAATAAGGCAAGAAAAAGAAATAAATGGCATCCAAATGGGTAATGAAGAAGTTAAACCATCCCTGTTTGCAGATGATATGATACTATACAAGGAAAACCTTAAAGACTCCATGAGAAATCTACTGGAACTAATAGAAAGATTTAGCAGACTAGCAGGATACAAGATAAACATTGAAAAATCAGTTGGATTCCTATACACCAGTAAGGAGAACGATGAAAATGAAATCAGGAAAACAATGTCATTTATAATAACCCCTAAAAAAATAAAATACTTAGGAATAAATCTAACCAGGGATATAAAAGACCTATACAAAGAAAACTACAAAACACTACCGCAAGACACCCAAAGGGTTCTACATAAATGGAAAAACATACAATGCTCATGGATAGACAGACTCAGCATTGTGAAAATGACAATTCTACCCAAAGCAATTTACAAATATAAGGCAATCCTGATCCAAATACCAACACCATTCTTCAAAGAGATAGAAAAATTAATCATTAACTTTATATGGAAAGGGAAGAAGCCCCGAATATTAAACCACTACTAAAGATGAAGAATAGAGTTGGAAGACTCACACTACCTGACTTCACAACCTACCATACAGCTACAGTAGTCAAAACATCCTGCTACTGGTACACAGACAGATATATTGACCAATGGAACAGAATTGAGAACCCAGATGTAAAACATCCACCTACGGTCACCTGATCTTTGACAAGGGCCCAAAGTCCATCAAATGGGGAAAAGACACTCTTTTTAAGAAATGGTGCTGGCAAAACTGGATATCCATTTGCAAAAAAAAATGAAACAGGAACCATACCTCACGTCGTATACAAAAATCTACTTCACAGTGTATCAAAGAACTAAATATAAAGCCAAAAACTATAAAATTTATAGAAGAAAAAATCGGACCAACGCTACAGGACCTAATACACGGCAATAACAAGATACAAACCATAACCATCAATGCATAAACCTCAAAAGATAAGCTAGATAACCAGGATCTTCTAAAAATCAAACACCTATGCACTTCAAAAGAATTCACCAAAAGAGAAAAAAGAGAACGTACAGCCTGGGAGAAAATTTTTTGGACAGTACAAGTCAGACAAAGGTATAATCTCTATAATCTTCAGGAAAATCCAACACTTCTACAACAAAAAGTCAAAAAATCCTTTTAAAAAGTGGGGAAAGGAAATGAACAGACACTTCACCAAAGAAGACATTCAAACAGCCAACAGACACATGAGGAAATGCTTGCGATCACTAGCCATTAGAGAAATGCAAATTAAAACCACAATGAGATTCCATCTCACCCCGGCATTACGGGCATGAATCAAAAACAGTGGAAATAACAAATGTTGGAGGGGCTGTGAGGAGATCGGGACTCTTATACACTGCTGGTGGGAATGCAAAATGATACAACCATTTTGGAAAATGATATGGCGCTTCCTCAGAAAGCTACAAATAGACATACCATTGGATCCAGCAATACCACTCCTAGGAATGATATCCTAGAGAAATAAGAGTTGTCACTTGAATAGACATATGCATACCCATGTTCATGGCAGCATTGTTCACAACAGCAAAATGATGGAAACAACCTAGATGTCCATCAACAGATGAATGGATAAACAAACTATGGTACATACACACAATGGAGCACTACGCAAAGAGAAAGAACAATGATGAATCTGTGAAGCACCTCATAACATGGATGAAACTGGAGGACATTACGCTGAGAGAAATAAGTCAATCACAAAAAGACAAATATTGTATGAGACCTCTATTTGAAAAAACGCATGGAAAAGTTCACACACAAAATGTAAAAATTTTTGTTACCAGGGATGGGAGTGGTGGGGGCAAAATACTAAATAGGCAATAGATAAGTGGTATCTTGGGTGAAGGGTGAGACAGTACACAATACAGGGGAAACCAGCACAGCTTGTCGAAGGAATAGTCATGGAAGCTCCATAGACACATCCAAACTCCCTGAGGGACTGAATTGCTGTGTGGAGGGCTGTGGGGACCATGGTCTCAGGGAACATCTAGCTCAATTGGCATAACACGGTTTATAAAGACAATGTTCTACATTCTACCTTGGTGAGTAGCGTCTGGGGTCTTAAAGGCCTGTGAGCAACCATCTAAGATACTCCACAGGTCTCATCCCTTTGGGAGCAAGGGAGAATGAAGAGAACAGGATACAAGGAAAAGATTAGTCCAAAGGAATAATGGACCACACCTACCAAGGCCTCCACCAGACTGAGTACAGTACAGCTAGAAGTTGCCTGGCTACCACCACTGACTGCTCTGACCAGGATCACAACAGAGGGTTCTGGGCAGAGTTGGAGAAGGATGTAGAACAAAATTCTAACACACACACACAAAAAGACCATATTTACCGTCCTAAAGGAGACTGGAGAAACCCTGAGAGTATGGCCCCCAGACACCCTTTTAGCTCAGTGGTGAAGTCATTTCTGTGGTTCACCGTTTAGCCAGGGAGTGGACAGCCCTATAAAACCAAATGGGACTAATGAGGTACAGCAGTCCAGGGACAAGGGCCAGAAATCAGAAGGGGACACGAAAGCTGGTGATAGGGAACCCAAGGTTGATTAAAGGTAGTGTTGAAGTGTTGTGAGGTTGTTAACCAGTGTCACAGGGCAGTATGTGTAGTAACTTTTAAATGAGAAACTATTTTGTTCTGTAAACCTTCATCTAAATTGAGAATAGCAGCACAATTGGAAGAGCCTAGTCGATGTCACTGAAGTGTGCATGTAGAAATTTTTGAAATGGTGTATCTTTGGCTATTTGTATTTTCACCGAAAAAAAAAGGTCGAGAAGGGAGAGTGTTGGCATGTTGTGGGTTTGTTAAACAATGTCATAAAACAATATGTGTACTACTGTTTCATGAGAAACTATTTGTTCTGTAAGCCTTCACCTGAAGTACAATTAAAAAAAAATTATACATATAGTGTTTTATGACATTAGTTGCAATTCCCATAATGTGCAGCACATTTACCCTTTCCACCCTGGGTTCTCTGTGTCCATTCAACCGGTTCCTGGACCTTCTTGTCTTCTTATACTGCCTCTGGACAGGATCAACCCAATTGTTCTCATGTATCTGATTGCACTAAGAAGCACATTCCTCATGAGTATTATTTTTAGTTTTATACTCTTGTCTAATCTTTGTCTAAAGTGTGGGCTTTGGGAACGGTTTCAGTTCTGGGTTAACCGAGGGTCCAGGGGCAATAGTTTCGTGGGTCCTCCAGTCTCTGTCAGACCATTAAGTCTGGTCATTTTACACGGATCTGAGTTCTGCTGCACACTTTTTTCCCGCTCTGTCCAGTACTCTCTGTTGTGTTCCCTGCCAGGACAGTCATTGGTGGTAGCCAAGCACCATCTAGTTTTTCTGGTCTCAGTCTAGTGGAGTCTCTGGTTTGGGTGGTCCCTTAGTACTATGGGTTAATATTTTCCTAGTATGTTTGGTTTTTTTCATTCTCCTTTGCTCCAGGTTGGATGGGACCAACTGATGCATCTTAGATGGGCCATCACGAACTTTTAAGACCACAGACACTACTCACCAAAGTGAGATGCAGAACATTTTTTTAATAAACTATTTTATGCCGTTGCCCTAGAAGTCCCATCAAATTATGGTCCCCAGGCCCCAGTCCCAGCTATTCTGTCCCTCAAACTGCCTGGATATGTCTAGGAAACTTCTTAGCTTTTGCTTTGCTCCAATTGTGCAGACTTCCCCTGTACTGTATGTTGTCCTTCCCTTCACTAAAGTTGATCTTTGTCTAATTATCAAATTCTCCTCCCCCTCCACCTCACCCTCGATTGCAAGTTTGATCAATTTCGGACTTCAGAAATTGGTAAAAATCTTCAATTTCCTCATCTTTTGCACCAGGGATTGGTGTGTGAATTTTAATAAATTATTAGCTTGTCTTCCTTGTAACCATGAATATTATCCTATCGCTGACAGCATAGTACTTCAGGATAGATCTTAAAGTGTTCTTTTTGAAGACGAATGCAACACTATTCTTCTTCAATTTGTCATTCCCTATATAGTAGACCATACGATTGATTCAAAATGACGAATATCAGTCCATTTCAGCTCACTAATGCTTATTTTTTTGATCTTTACATGTTCCAATTCATTTTTGACGACTTCCGATTTTCCTAGATTCACCCTTTGTACTTTCCACCTTCTGATTATTAACAGGTGTTTGCAGCTGTTTCTTCTCATTTTGAGTCATGTCACAACAGCAAGTAAAGTCCCAAAAGCTTGACTTCCTGCACGTCATTAAGGCCAAAAATACTTTGAAGAGGCAGCTCTTCCCCGTCATCTTATGGGTGACTTCCAACCTGAGGGGATCAGCTTTTGACACTATATCAGACAATGTCCTGCTGCTATTCATAAGGTTTTCACCCACCAATTTTTTCAGAAGTAGACTGCCAGGTCCTTCTTCCTAGTCTGTCTTAGTCTGGAGACTCCACTGAAGCCTGTCCACCAAGGGTAATCCTGCTGGTATTTGAAATAGACGTATACACATCCATCTTCATTGCAGCATTATTCACAATAGCAAAAATGGAAATAATGTAAGTGTCCATCAACCGATGAATGAATAAACAGATTGTGGTATGTACTCACTATGGAATACTAGGCAATCATAAAGAAAATGATGAATCATCAAAATATCTCACAACATGGATAAATCTGGAGGGTATTATGCTTGGTAAAATAAGTCAATCACAAAAGGACAAATACTGTAGGAGACTACTATTATAAGAACACAAGAAAAGGTTTACACACAGAAAAAAATCTCTAGGTTATGAGAGAGAGGAAAAGTGGGGAGAGACTATCGCTAACTAGATAGTAGACAAGTAGTAACTTTTGTGAAGGGAAAGACAACACACAATATTGGGAAAGTCAGCACAGCTTGACCAAGGGAAGTCAAAGAGTCTTCCTAGACACATCCCAACATCTTACGGTACTAAAATACTGGGGTTCAGAGCTGGGGACCATGGCATTGAGAGACATCTAAGTCAATTAGCATAACATAGTTCATAAAGAAAGTTTCCTACAGCGTACTTTGATGAGTAGTGTCTGCCGTCTTAAATGCTTGAGAGCAGCCATCTAATATACTTCTATTTCTCCCATTACGTTTGCAGCAAAGGACAATGTAGAAAACCAAAAATCTAAGAAAAATATCACTCCAAAGGACTAATGGATCACATGAACCACAGTGTTCGCCAATCTAAACAAAGAAGAAACAGATGATGCCTGGCTATCACCATCAACTGCTCTGACAAGGATCACAGTGGAGGGTTCCAGACATAGCACAGAAAAATGAGAACAAAATTGAAATTCACAAAAAAGACAGGACTTACTGGTCTGACAGAGACTGGAAGTACCCCCTAAACTGTGACCCCCAGACATGTTGTTAACTCAGGACTGAAGCCTCTCCCAAAGTCCAACTTTCAGCCAAATACTAGACAGGCCTATAAAACAAAGAATAACACATGGGAGCACTGTGCTTCTTAGTTTTCTCAGGAATAGGAGACCTGGACTTCCGGCAACGTGGCGCTCTAGGCAGAAGCACCACTCCATCCCTCCACAGCAAAGATCTAAAAAACTAAGCCAAACAGAGAAAACAGCACTCCTGGAACCCTAAATATCAAATGAAGAGATAAAGAACTCAGCCAAGCAACAAATGGAATAAAAAACTGACATAGAACAGAGAGTGAGGAGACATACATGCAGAGTTCCTCTATGAGCTAACCCAGCACGGATCTGCCATCTTGGACTCGTATCAGAGACCAGCGAACTGGGGGTACGAGAAAGCAGCTTCATGGAGCTTCCAGCAGGGGACAGAACAACTGGTAACTGGCGATATAAGCTTTCCCACCCCCAACACTTCTTCATCTCCACTCGGCCGCCTCTGTTTCCTGCAGCCACAGTCTCTTGACCAGGAAGAAATGGCTGCTTGGATTTCACCCACCCACACTGGCCGACTCCTGGAGTGCCATTTGTTGGCTGCTGGTGTTGCTTTTTTCTGCTTCTTTTGATTTCTTCCTTACCTCTCACCACATCCCCCCCATTTTTTTTCAAATACCTGCCTCCGTGCACCACCTTTGCTTCTTCCTGAGGGGCAGTGGAGCTCTGCTCGAGTGTGGAAATGCTTCCCAGTCTGCGCTGCCACACTGGTGGGATCCAGGGGCTTTTTTTGTTTGTTTGTTTTGAATTGATTGCTTTCTTTTTCTTCTCTCTAGTTGAGAGCCCGTTCTGGATGCGCAGTGCTGTGCAGCTTGGAACCTACCCCCTCAGCTTGTGCAGACGTGCAGAGGGATCCCTGAGGGCATTTCTTTTTTCATGTTGTTTTGGGGGGAGAGTGGTGTTCCTCTTGTTTTATTTTAATTTGTTTTGTTTTCTTTTCCCTCTTTTTCCCTTTTTGTCTTTATTCATTACTCAGTTTCTCATCTGTCTATACCTTCCTTCTCTTCCTGTCTCCTAAATACCTGGTACTGAGTGACACCTCTAAGCCTTCTAGCCTGGCTGCACTTCAACACCTGGGAACAACTTCCCCAGAGTTCATTGCCGTAACGGTGGCATCCCTGGGGACTTTTCTTTTCTTTTATCTTTCTAATTTTTATTTATTCTTTCTTTTATTTTCTTTTTTCTTCTTCATCCTCTTTTGTTTTTTTTTTCCATTTTATAGTCTCCCATCTCTCCACTCCAACAGCAAGCTCCTCTAGCACTCTTTTTTGTTTGTATATTTTTCGCTCCTGTTCCACTCTCTTCTCTCCTATACCCATCTTCGCTCCACAGATCACAATCTCCCCCTCCATTCTGCCTACCTGCACCGTGAACTTAACATCACACCACCAAGCAACACAGACATGACCTACCGGAACCTGCCTTGCACTAATTACTGGTTTGCCCTGTTGGCTGTAGTAGGTGCCACAAACAAACTATCCCAGCAACTTCTCTTCATCTAGACCTACCCTGCTGTACCATATCTGAGCAACTGACCCTGCCAATTGGAGAAGGAGGCAAAACTATCATGCCCACAGACCAGCAAACAACAAAGAACAAATAGCCCGCCTGCTCAGACATAGCCAAATTTAAAAAAAAAAAAAGGACGAAACAAAAAAATCTACAATCAATAAACGAGAAAACTAACTACTGAATTCCCGAAGACAACAGACGATATCAAAACATTTACAAAAACAGGACAGGATGGTTGCAGTAAGTGTCCAAAATAAAACACCACATGAGTTTCCAGAAGAAGAAAAAGGACTATAACTACCTGATAAGCAATTCAAATCTCTAATACTCAGAATTATCCAAGAGTTGAATCAAAAAGCAGACAAAAAATGAGAAAAAAATAGACAAATTCATGGAAAAGGCAGAAAAATTCATGGAAAATACAGACAAAAAAAGGAAGAATTCAGGAAAATAATACAGGAACAAAATGCAAAAATAAATTCACAAGTAGAAATTATACAAAAACAATAATTAGTATTAAAAAATCTAAACAACAAGATTTCAGAAATGGACAGTGTCATAGAAGGGATGAGGAACAGATTAGAAAGGGTGGAAGACAGGATCACCGGAATTGAAAACAAACACATGAATACAACTATGTTCGAGGACAACTCAAAAAAAGTACAAAGAAAAATGAAGAGACCCTGAGAATTATGTGGGAAACAATCAAGAGCAAAAATTTTCGAGTGATTGGGGTTCCAGAACGGGGGAGAAAACAGAAAATACAGAAGGGACAGTTGAAGAACTGCTGACAGAAAACCTCCACATTATTATGGAAGATGAAACCCTGGCCAGCCAAGAAGCTCAACAAACCCATATAGGGTAGATCCTAAACGAAAATTACTAAGGCATATCATAATCACACTTGCCAAAACCAAAGACAAACAAAGAATCCTGAGAGCAGCTCATGAAAAACAAGAAGTCACATACACAGGAGAAACAATAAGACTAAGCTCAGATTAATCAGCAGAAACCATGCAGGTAAGAAGGTAAAGGGGTGACGTATTTAAAACCTTGAAAGAAAAAATTGGCAGCCAATAATAATATATCCTGAAAGACTCTCATTCAAGTATGATGGTGAAATTAGGACATTTCCAGAAAAACAGAAATTAAGGGAATATGTAAAAACTAAACCAAATGTAAGAATTATTAAAGGGAGTCCTTCAAGCAGAGAACAAACAACTTCACCTCACAGGATGAATCTAGGATGCAGGATCATACCAGTCAGATACCAATCTAGGAAATGAACTCTTAAGGACTATCCAAAACCAAAAGAAATACAACAGGGAACCAGAATAGTTAATCTGTAAATGACAAGAACATCAGAACAATAAAAAAGGGAATAAATGGTGTAGGTATAGAACCTTCTAATGGTGAGGAAGGCAAGACAATACCAAGCAATAACAGACTGCTTCAAACTTAGAAAGATAAGGGTAAATTTCACAGTAAGGACAAAGAAAGCTAACAAACATACTCATGAAAATAAAGAGGAAAAACAGAGTCTCAGTAAAAACAAAACCTAAAAAAAAAAAAAAGAAATAAAAAAAAAATCCACAAATAAAAGGAATTCAGAACAGGTGAGTAAGAAGAACAAGGAAAACGTCAGCACCGCAGAAAATATACACTACAAAATGACAGCAATAAACTCACATCTATCAATAACTATACTGAATCTAAAAGGACTCAATGAACGCATGAAGAGACAGAGAGTGACAGAATGGATAAAAGTACAGGATCCATCAATATGCTCTCTACAAGAGACACCTTACAAACAAAGATGTGAATTTATTAAAAATCAAAGGTTGGAAAAAATATATCAAACTAACAGCTACCAAAAAAGAGCAGGATTGGCCATACAAACATCAGATAAAATAGACTTTAAAACAAAATCCACCATAAAAGAGAAAGAATGACACTATATAATGATTAAGGGGATGATCCATCGTGAAGACATAACCATAAAAATAGCTACACATCCCATGACAGGGCTCCAAAACACATAAACTCTAGTGGTACTGAGAAGAGACATTGACAGTTCCACAATAATAGTAAGAGACTTCAACACACCACTCTCAGTAAA
This sequence comes from Trichechus manatus latirostris, assembly GCF_000243295.1. Lineage (NCBI taxonomy): Eukaryota > Metazoa > Chordata > Mammalia > Sirenia > Trichechidae > Trichechus > Trichechus manatus. The sequence goes on from NW_004443989.1 coordinate 15,964,560, forward strand.
GGACAGAACATGAAAAACCAACTCAGCAAAGATACAGAAGACCTAATGGGCACAATCAGCCACCTTGACCTCATAGACAAATATAGAACACTCCATCCAACAGTTGCAAAGTACATATTCTTTTCCAAACTACATGGAACTTTCTCAAGAATAGACCACATCTTAGGCCACAAAGCATCCTCAACAAGATCCAAAACTATGAGATCATACAAAGTATCTTCTCTGACCACAATGCCATCAAGGCAGATATTAACAAAAGAAAGAGCAAGGAAAAAAAATCAATTACAGGGAAACTGAATAACACCTGGCTCACAAAACACTGGGTAATAGAAAAATCAGAGATAGAATCAAAAAATTCCTAGAATCAAACAAGAATGAAAACCCATCATACCAAAACCTTTCAGACACAGCAAAGGCAGTCCTCTGAGGACATTTTACAAAAATAGGTGCGCACATCAAAAAAAGAAGAAAGGGACTAAATCAAAGTATTAACAGCACAACTCAAACAAATAGAAAGAGAACAGAAAAAAAAAAAAAAGCCCACAGCCACGGGAAGAAGGAAATAATAAAGATCAGAGCAGAAATAAAGGAAATTGAGAACAGAAAAACAATAGAAAGAATCAACAAATCAAAAAGTTGGTTCTTTGAAAAAATCAACAAAATCAACAAACCACTGGCCAGACTGACAACTGAAAAACAGGAGCGGATGCAAATAACGCACATAAGAAATGAAATGGGAACATTACAACAGACCCAACTGAAATAAAAAGGATCATAACAGAATATTATGAAAAACCTTACTCCAACAAATTTGAAATCCTAGAGGAAATGGACAAATTGCTAGAAACACACTACCTACTCAAACTACAACAAAGTGATGTTGAAAATCTGAACAGGCCCATAACAAGAGAAGAGATAGAAAAGGTAATTAAAAAAAAAAAAAAAACTCACAACAAAAAAGAGCCCTGGCCCAGATGTCTTCACTGGAGAATTCTACAAAACATTCACAGAAGAGCTTGTACCAGTACTACTCAAACTATTTCAGTGCATAGAAAAGGAAGCAACACTTCCAAATTCATTCTATGAAGCCAGCATAATCCTGATACCGAAAACAGGCAAATAAACTACAAAACAGAAAGTTACAGACCAATATCTCTCATGAATATAGATGCAAAAATTCTCAACAAAGTTCTAGCCAATAGAATTCAGCATCATATCAAAAAAATAATATACCAAGACCAAGTAGGATTCATACCAGGTATACAAGGATGGTTCACCATTACAAAATCAATAAATGTAATCCACCACATAAATAAAAGGAAAAAAAAAGTATCGCATGGTCATCTCAATTGACACAGAAAATGCATTCGACTAAGTCCAACACCCATTCCTGATAAAAATTCTCAATAAAATAGGTATAGAAGGGAAATTACTCAACAGAATAAAGGGCATCTATGCAAAACCAACAGCCAACATCTTTCTTAATGGAAAGAAGCTGAAAACGTTCCCCTCGAGAACAGGAACAAGAAAAGGATACCTTTTAATACCACTGCTATTTAACATTGGGCTGGAAGGTTTAGCTAGAGCAATAAGGCAATAAAAATAAAGGGCATCCAAATTAGTAATGAAAGTTAAACTGTCCCTGTTTGCAGATGATATGATACTATACATAGAAAACTCTAAAAACTCCATGACTAACCTACTGGAACTAATAGAAAGAATCAGCAGAGCAACAAGATACAAGATAACCTTAAAAAAAAAATCAGTTGGATTCCTATACTTCACTAAAAAGAACAATGAAAAGGAAATCAGGAAAACAATACCATTTATAATATTCCCTAAAAAATAAAATACTTAGGAATAAATATAACCAGGGATGTAAAAGACCTATACAAAGAAAACTACAAAACACTACTGCAAGAAACCCAAAGAGATCTACATAAATGGAAAAACATACCATGCTCGTGGATAGGTAGACTCAACACTGTGAAAATGACAATTCTACCTAAAAGTAATTTACAAATACAATGCAATCCCAATTAAAATACCAACAACATTCTTCAAAGAGATGGAAAGACTAATCATTAACTTTCTACGGAAAAGGAAGAAGCCCAGAATAAGTAAAGCACTATTGAAGAAGAATAAATAGGAAGACTCACAGTACCTGACCTCAGAACCTACTATACAGCTACGGTGGTCAAAAGAGCCTGTCACAGGTACAACAACAGAAACATTGACAAATGGAACAGAATTGAGAACCCAGACGTAAGTCCATCCACCTATGGTCAGCTGATCTTCAACAAGGGCCCCAAATCCATCAAATGGGTAAAAGACAGTCTTTTTAACAAATCATTCTGGCAAAACTGAATATCGATCTGCAAAAGAATGAAACAGGACCGAAACCTAACAACATATACAAAAACTAATTCAAAGTGGATAAAAGATGTAAATATAAAGCAAAACCTTTAAAGCTCGTAGATGAAAAAGTGGGACCAATGCTACAGCCCCTAATACACAGCATTAACAGGATACAAACCATAAACATCAACACACAAACCCCAGAAGATAAGCTAGACACCTGGGATCTTCTAAAAATCAAACACCTATGCTCTTCAAAACACTTCACCAGAAGAGTAAAAAGAGAACCTACAGACTCGGAAAAAAATTTTGGACACTACAAGTAAGACAAAGGTCTAATCTCCATAATCTACAAGAAAATCCAACACCTCTACAACAAAAAGACAAAAAATCCTATTAAAAAATGGGCAAAGGAAATGAACAGAGACTTCACCAAAGAAGACATTCAAACGGCCAACAGACACATGAGGAAATGCTCGCGATCGCTAGCCATTAGAGAAATGCAAATTAAAACCACAATGAGATACCATCTCACCCAGGCATTACTGGCACGAATCAAAAACACTGGAAATAACAAATGTTTTAGGGACTGCGGGTAGTTCAGAACTCTTATGCACTGATGGTGGGAATGCAAAATGATACAACTATTTTGGAAAATGATATGGCACTCCCTTAGAAAGTTTGAAATAGAAATACCATACGTTCCAGAAATCCCACTCCAAGGAATATATCCTAGAGAAATAAGAGTTGTCACTCGAATAGACATATGGACAGCCATGTTCATGGAAGCATTTTTCACAATAGCAAAAAGATGGAAATAATCTAGAAGCCCCTCAACAGATTAGTGGATAAACAAACTATGGTACATACGCACAATGGAGTACTGCGTAAAGATAAAGAATAGTGATGAATCTGTGAAGCATGTCATAACATGGATGAAACTGGAAGACATTAAGCTGAGCGAAATAAGTCAATCACAAAAAGACAAATATTATATGAGACCTCCATTGTAAAAACTCATGAAACACTTTCCACACAAAAAGTAACAATCTTTGTGGCTTATGACAGATGTGAGAGGTGAGGGAAACACTACATAGTCAATAGATAAATGGTATCTTTGGTGAAGGGTAAGACAGTACACAATACTGGGGAAACCAGCACAACTCGTACAAGGAAAGGCCATGGAAGATCCATAGACACATCCAAACTCCCTGAGGGACTGAATTGCTGGGCGGAGGGCTATGTGGACCATGGTCTTGGGGAACATCTGGCTCAATTGGCATAACAGTTTAAAAAAAAAAATATGTTCTACATTCTACCTTGGTGAGTAGCATCTGGGGTCTTAAAAGCCTTTGAGTGGTCATCTAATATACTCCACTGCTCTCACCCCTTCGGGAGCAAGGGAGAATTAGGAAAAAAAGATACAAGGAAAAGTTTAGTCCAAGACACTAATGAACCAGAGCTACTACGGCCTCCACCAGAATGAGTCCAGTACAGCTAGGTGGTGCCTGGCTACCACCACTGACTGCTCTGACTGGGATCACAACAGAGGGCTCTGGACAGAGCTATAGAGGATGTAGAACAATATTCTAACCCACACAAAAAAGGACAGATTTACTGGCCTGTAAGAGACTGGAGAAACCCTGAGACTATGACCTCCAGACACACTTTTAGCTCAGTGGTGAAGTCACTTCTGAGGTTTTCCGTTCAGCCACGGATTGGATACTCCCATAAAACCAAATGGAACTAATGAGGCACAGCGGTCCAGGGACACGGACTAAGAAGGCAGAATGGTATAGGAAAGCTTGTGACAGGGAACCCAATGTTGAGTAAGGACAGTATTGACATGTAGTGGGGGTGTTAGTCATTGTTATAGGGCAACATGTGTACTAAATGTTTAATGAGAAACTATTTTGTTCTGTAAACCTTCATCTAAAGTGAAAATAGCGGCACAAGTGGAAGAACATAATCTATGTCACTGGATTGTGCATGTAGAAATTTTTGAAATTGTGTATCTTTGGCTATGTATATTTTCACCAAGAAAAAAAATGTCTAGAAGGGAAAGGGTTGACATGTTGTGGGGTTGTTAACCAATGTCATAAAACAATATGTGTACTGACTGTTTCATGAGAAACTATTTGTTCTGTAAACCTCCACCTAAACTAAAATAAAAAAAGAAAGAACAAAATCAAAACATTAGCTACACAACTCAAACAAATAGAAAGAGAACAGCAAAAGAAGCCCACAGCCATCAGAAGAAATGAAATAATATCTATCAGAGCAGAAATAAATACAATAGAGAATAGAAAAACAATAGAAAAAACAACAAAACTAAAAGTTGATTATTTGAAAGATCAACAAACCATTGGACAAAAGTGATGAAAGAAAAACAGGAGAGGATAGAAATAACCCAAATAAGAAATAAAATGGGCAATATTACAACAGATCCAGCTGAAATAAAATGGAGCAAACAGAATACTAGGAAAAACTGTACTCCAACAAATTTGAAAACCTACAGGAAATGAAGAAATTTCTAGAAACACACTACCTACCCAAACTAACACAAACCAAAGTCAAAAATCTGAACAGACTCATAACAAGAAAGGAAATTGAAAAGGTAATTTAAAAACTCCCCAGCCAAAACAAACAAAAAAATCGGCAAAGATTACTTCACTGGAGAATTCTACAAAATAGTCAGAGAAGAGTTTACACCAGAACTTCTCAAACTATTTTAAGAACGCAGAAATGGAAGGGATACTTCCAAATTCCTTCTGTGAAGCCAGCATAACTCCGATACTAAAACTAGGCAAAGACACCACAAAAAAAAGTTAATTGCAGATCAATATCTCTCATGAATATAGATGAAAAAATTCTCAACAAAATTCTAGCGGATAGAATTTGGCATCTTATTAAAAAAAAAATACACCATGACGAAGTAGGATTTGTACCAAGTATGCAAGGATGATTCAACATTAGAAAAGCAATCAACACAATCCACCACATACATAAAAGAAAATAATCACATGATTACATCAATCAATGAAGAAAAGGCATTTGACAAAGTCCAGCAAAAATTCCTGATAAAAACTCTCAATAAAATAAGTATAGAAGGGAAATTCCTCAACATAATAAAGGTCATCTATACAAAAGCAACAGCCAAAATCATTGTTAATGGAGAGAGGAGAAAACTTTCCCCCTGAGAAGAGGAACAAGACAAGGATATCTTTTATTACCACTCCTATTTAACGTTGTGATGAAAGTCCTATCTACAGCAATAAGGCAAGAAAAAGAAATAAAGGGCATTGGAACTCATAAGGAAGTAGTAAAACTTTCTTTGCAGATGGTATGATACTATACATAAAGAACTCAAAAGACTCCACTAGAAAACTACTGGAACTAATAGATTCAGCAGTGTAGCAGGATACAAGCTAAACTTACAAAAATCAGATAAATTCTTATACACTGATAAAAATAACTACAAAAAGGATATCAGGAAAACAGTACCATTTATAATAGCCCTTAAAAAATAAAATACTTAAGAATAAAACTGACCAGGGAAGTAAAAGATCTTTACAATGACAACTACACAATAATACTGCAAGAAATCAAGAGACCTACATAAATGGAAAAACATACCATGCTCATGGATAGGTAGACTCAACATCGTGAAAATGTCAATTCTACCCAATGCAATCTGCAAATACAATGTAATCACGATCCAAATACCAACAACATTATTTAAAGGGATGAAAAAACTAATCACTAACTTTATATGGAAAGGATCAAAGCCCCAGATATGTAGCGCACTACAGAAGAACAAAGTAGAAGGACTCGCATTGCTTGACTTCAGAAACTACTATACAGCTACGGTAGTCAAAACAGCTGGTATTGGTACAATGACAGATACTTTGACCAATAGAACAGAATTAAGAATCCAGATGTAAATCCATCCATCTATGGTCACCTGATCTTCAATAAAGACCCATAGTCCATCAAATTGGGAAAAGATAGTCTTTATAACAAATGGTGCTAGCAAATCTGGATATACATCTACAAAAAAATGAAACAGGATCCATATCTCACACTATACACAAAAACTAATTCAAAATGGATCGAAGACTTAAATATAAAATCAAATACTCAAAACATCATAGAAGAATAAAATACTGTCAGTGTTAGAGGCCCTAATACAAGGCATAAACAGGATATAAATCTGTAATTAACAATATCCAAACATGAGAAAATAATCTAGATAACTGACCTCTTCTAAAAATTAAACCCTTATGCTCTTCAAAAAACTTCACAAAAAGAGAACCTACAGACTAGGAAAAAATTTAACTATGACAAATCCAACAAATATCTAATCTCTAAAATCTACAGGAAAATCCAACACCTCTACAACAAAAAGACAAATACTCCAATTAAAAATAGGCAAAGGGAGAAGGACTTCCGGCAAGATGGCGCTCTAGGCAGAAACACCACGCCGTCCCTCCACAACAAAGATCCGAAAAACTAAGCCAAACAGAGAATCAACAATCCTGAAACCCTAGAACATCAAATGAAGAGATAAAGAACT
>NW_004443989.1:15980349-15991215 GCF_000243295.1 Trichechus manatus latirostris
TAACCAATGTCATAAAACAGCATGTGTGTTACTGTTACATGAGAAACTATCTGTTCTGTAAGCCTTCACCTGAAGTACAATAAAATATTAAAAAAAAAAAAATAGGCAAAGAATATGAACAGACACTTCACCAAAGAACACATCCAGGCAGCTAACAAACACATGAGGAAACAATCACAATCACTAGCCATTATATAAATTCAAATCAAAACCAAAATGAGATACCATCTGACCTAGACATTACTGGAAATAATAAAATTAAACAGAAGATAACAAATGTTGGACAGGCTGCAGGGAGATTGGTACTCTTATGCACTGATGGTGGGAATGCAAAGTGGTACAGCCATTTTGTTAAACGACATGGTGCTTCCTTAAAAAAAACAAAAAACAAACTAGAAATAAAAATACCATATGATCCATAAATCCCACACTTAGGAATATATCCTAGGGAAATAAGAGCCAGCAGACGAATAGATATATGCACACCCATGTACATGGCAGTATTATTCACAATAGCAAAAAAGATGGAAACAATCTAAGTGCCCAACAACAGATGAATGCATAAACAAACTATGGTACGTACACACAATGGATTACTACACAATGATAAATCTGAAACATCTCACAACATGGATGAATCTGGGATCATCATGCTGATTGAAATAAGTCAATCACAAAAGGACAAATGTTGCATAACAACACTATTACAAAAACTCTTGAAAATGTTTACACGTAAAAAGAAACGATCTTTGAGAGTTATGAAGAACTAGAGGGGTTGGAAGGAAAAATACTAAGTTGAAAATAGATAAGTGGTAATTTTAGTAAAGGGTAAGACAGTACACAATACTGGGGAAGCCAGCACAACTTGTCCAAGGCAAGGTCATGGAAGCTCCATAGAGACATCCAAACTCCCTGGAAGACCGAATTACTGGGCTGAGGGCTGTTGGGACCATGGTCTGGGAAACATCTAGCTCACTTGGCATAACAGTTGCTAAAGAAAACGTTCTACATCCTACTTTGGTAAGTAACATCTTGAATCTTAAAAGCTTGTGAGCAGCCATCTAAGATACTCCACTGGTCTCACCAAGTCTGGAGCAAAGGAGAATGAAAACAACAACAACAACAACAAAGACACAATGGAAAGAGTAGTCCAAAGGACTAATGGAACACAGGCACCACAGCCTCCACTAGATTGAGTGCAGCACAACTAGATGGTGCTGAACTACCACCACCAACTGCTCTGACAGGGATGATAAGAGAGTGCCCCAGAGACAGCTGGAGAAAAATGTAGAACAAAATTCTGACTCACACACACAAAAAAAGGACCAGACTTGCTCGCCTGGCAGAGAGTGGAGAAACCCAGAGAGTATGGCCCCCAAACACCATTTTAACTTAGTACTGAAGTCACTCCTGAGGTTCACCCTTCAGCCAAAGATTAGACAGGTTTATAATACAAAACTAGGGGCAAGGATGAGAAGGCAGGATGGGACAGGAAAGCTGGTAATGGGGAACCGAAGGTTGAGAAAGGGAGAGTGTTGACATGTGGGGTTGACAACCAATGTCACAAAACAGTAAGTGTATTAATTATTTAATGAGAAACTATTTTTCTGTGCAAAGCTTCATCTAAAGTATAATAAAAAATAAATAAATCATACGGCATACTGTATTGTGCAAATCTTCTTCAACAGATCTCTTTAAAGTGTTAAAAAGCAAAGATGTCACTTTGATGACTTAGGTGCAGCTGATCCAAACCATGGCCTTTTCAATCATCTCATATGCATGCAAAAGCAGGACAATAAAAAGGGAAGACTGAAGAAGAATTGAGAAATTTGAAGTATGGTGTGGGGAAGAATATTCAATACACCATGGACTGCCAGAAGAGCAAATAAATCTGTTTTGGAAGAAGTACAGACAAAATGCTCCTTAGAATCGAGGATAGTAGGACTTTATCTTCTTTACTTTGAACATATTATCAGGATGCATCAATCCCTGGAGAAGGACATTATGCTTGATAAAGTAGAGGGTCAATGAAGAAGTCGGAGACCTTCAACAAGACGGACTGACACAGTGACTGTAACAATGGATGCAAACAACCTAATATGTTTCATTCTGCTGTACTTACAGCAGGTTGCTATGAGTCAGAACTAGCTCGATGGCACCTAAGAAGAACAATAATAGATACATTAATAGTGAGGAGCTGGAGGATAGGATTGTGGCATTAATTCAGTTCGTGCAGAATTGTGGGAGATACACTGATCCCTGTAATAAGGCATTCAGGAGTCAACCCTAGGTGGTGCTGCCTGGGATGGGTGTGTGAGAGGGCCTCCGTGGTGGGTCAGAGGTGGTGGCAGGTGCATAGATCCAAGCTAATAATAAATCAATTAGTAAAGATGGGGAATGGTGGAGATGAACTGAAAATACATAAATACGATCAAAATTCTATTATGTGGTTTTCGGGAATGAGACCCAAATTTATTGAAAAAAAAATTTCTGGCAAAAGATTTTACAAGATGGGCGGTTACAAGAGACCTATACAATTCCTATTATCAGAAAGATTGGAAACATAGCCCTGGGTGGCTCATCACAAGGCTGGTATGAAATCCAAGAGTCTTTTTACTGAATAATTTAGGGGCAAAGGACATCCAGACAAGGGCTTTGGAGAAATATTCTCAGGACTAAAGATCAGATTTTTCAGCTGCCCATGGATACTACAGCACACTAATGTGGGATGATTACAGTTCTTCTCTCAAGTAACCTATGGGTTGTGCTTGATGCCTGAAGGGACCAGGATGAAGTCAGTGCCAATGGTCAGCATCACATCCCCAGTGGTCTTCAGAAAAGTTCCACCCGGTCTCCGCACCATTCAAAAGTTTGGCCACAAGAAGGAGCACTCTGTGGGCACTGGGTTCCTCCTTGAGAAGAGCTTTGTTTTCACAGCATGTGGAAACAATCCAGAAAAGACATGTGTTCAATAGAGATTAGATCTTGTTCCCTCAGTATTCTAGGGTGTATGGTCCCTGTGTCTTACATCTTCTCCTCAGTACGGGTCAGGTCTTGAGTTATGAAACATTTTGCCTCTTGAATATACAAATAACTTGAGATCTGTTGAGTTATATGGATATGTCTGTGTCTTCAAAAGAATCACCCAATAACCACACACATTGCCTCCCCTACAAAATCCCCTGAGATCACAGTTCTCTAACCATTGAAAGGAACTGGAGAATCTTCCTCTTGGTGGCAACAGCTACAGGAAATGAGGTTTCCAGTACCAGGGATGAGGAAGGGACAAAGGTCCTCATGGGGGATTCCATCCACTTTTTTCTTCTCTCCACAGGGAGTCAACCCCAGGTCCAGCTGGTGCAGTCTGGAGCTGAAGTGAGGAAGCCTGGGACATCAGTGAAGGTATCCTTCAAGGCTTCTTGGTATAGCTTTACCAGCTACAATATGAACTGGGTGTAACAGAATACTGGACAAGGGCTTGAATGGATAGGATGGATCAGTCCTGGCCCTGGTGGAACAGGCTATGCACAGAAGTTCCAGGGCAGAGTCACTATGACCAGAGACATGTCCTTCACCAGAGCCTACATGGAGCTGAGCAGTTCGAACTCTGACGACATGACTGTGTATTACTGTGTGAGACACACAGCGTGATAACCACATCCTAACTGTGTCAGAAACCCTGAGGGAAAAAGCAACAAGTTAAGTTGGGACTGAGGAGATCATATGGACAATTTGGGTGACAAATTATTTAAGTAACTGAGGCAAAAAAAACCCAACAACGTAAAAACATGTTTTTAATCTAATTATATAGGTAATTTTCTATATAACAATAAGCCTGTAGGCAAAATTCAGGGAGGGGGAGATGACTAAATGAATAAAGTTGGTATAAACATTGACATAGAAGTTTTTGTATGAACATAGTTTTCAAGTCAGTTGGGAAGTAGTTTGGAGTGCAATTGCTAAATCACTTGGTTAGCCTAAGTTTAAATCAATTAAAAATTGTCAAGATGTCTTCAAAAGTAACTGTGCCATTTTACTTTCCCACCAGCAATGAATGAGAATTTGTGGTCAATACATCCATGTCAGTATTTGGTAGTGTTAGTGTTTTGCACTTTAGCCATTCTAATAGGTTAAGAGTAATATTTAATTGTTTTAGTTTCTATTTTTCTAATGAAAGGAAAAAGAGCCTTGGTGGTGCAAAGGTTAAATGCTCAGCTGCTAACTGAAAGGTCAGTGGTTCGAACCTACACAGAGACTGCATGGGAGAAAGAACTGGTGATCTGTTTCCAAAAGATTACAGCCTAAAAATTCCTATTGGGATGGGTACTTTGTCATGTGGGGTCACTATCAGTGGATAACTGACTTGATGGCATCTAACAACAACAACAATGAAAGAACATGTTGAAAATCTTCATATCTGCTTCAGTGATTTGTCTGTTCAGATATTCGGCCCATATTTTAATTTGGTTATTTGTTTTTCCTTTGCTCAGTTTTAAGCATCATTTTATGTTCAGAAGCCCTGTTGGCACAGTGGTTAAGAAACTGGCTGTTAACCAAAAGGTTAGCAGTTCAAACCCATCGACCACTCCTTGGAATCCCTATGGGGCACTTCTACTCTGTCCTATAGGGTCGCTATGAGTTAGAATGTACTCGATGAGGAATGGGTTTTGTATGTTCAAGATATAAATCCTTTACAAAATATGTATTTTGTAAATATTTATACCCAGGCTGTATCTTGTCTTTTCATTCATTTAACAGTGACTTTTATAGAATAAAAGTTTCATTTTCAGAGTCCAACTTATCTTTTTATTTTCTTTCATGGATCATGTTTTCAGTTATATCTGAAATCTCATTACCAAATCCAAGGTCACCTAGAAATTTTCCCTTAAAATATCCTTACCTAAGCAAAGAGTCCTGGTGGCATAGTGGTTGAAGCAATCCACTGCTATGCAAGAGGTTGGTGGTTTGAAACCAACAGATGCTCCACAGTAGAAAGATGTGTCAGTCTGCTTCAGTAGAGATTTACAGTCTTGGAAACCCTATGGGATTGCTGTGAATTGGAATCAACTTGATAACAGTGGGTTGTTTGTTTTTTTGTAAAGCACAGGGAACGCTCAATGCTGGAGAGTTAAGATCACCTCCTTGAAGTGGGAAGTTTGTACATAAGTTGTTTGGAATTTTTTTGGAGAGTAGATTTTTCCTCTTTAGACACTATTTGTTTAATTATTCAATCATATATTCGTGTCATGGATTGAATTGTGTCCCCAAAAAATATGTGTCAACTTTGCTAGCCCATGATTCCCAGTATTATGTGATTGTCCACCATTTTGTCATCTGTTGTGATTTTCCTGTGTGTTATAAATACTACCTCTATGATGTTAATGAGGCAGGATTAGAAGCAGTTATGTTAACTAGGCAAGACCCATTCGACAAGATTAGGTGTGTCTTAAACCAATCTCTTTTGAGATATAAAAGAAACAAGTAGAGACATGGGACCTCATACCACTAAGGAACAAGAGCCAGGAGAATAGTGCATCCTTTGGAGCCAGGGTATCTATGCTGAGAACTCCTCGACTGGGGAAGATTGATGACAACGACCTTTCCTCAGAGCCAGCAGACAGGGAAAGTCTTCCCCTGGAGCTGGCACCCTGAATTCAGACTTCTAGCCTTCTAGAGTATGAGAGAATAAATTTCTTTTTGTTAAAGACATCCACTGTGTTGTTTCTGTTATAGTTATAACTAAGGCAGAATTTTGGTACCGAGAGAGTGGGATGCTGCTCTAACAGATACCTAAAATGTAGAAACAGTTTCCAAACCAAATGGATAGAGGACTCAGAAGGAAATGAAGAGAGCTGTTACACCGGAGATGGAGATGGTACAGACGGCGAGAAGTGGTGGCTGCAGAGAGAAGCAGCCGCCGCAGTGTTGCCAGACCAAGCAGGTCCTTGCCCAGTGTGCGGTAAAGCCAAGAGACAAGACACACCGAGTTTTGAGGAAACAGAGAGCAGCAATTCAATGAGCCAGCTGACTTGTCCAGATATGACTCCCTGAGCAGGGATTAGGTTACAGTCTTTATTGGAGTTTTAATTTAGGAAGTTAGACATATTTATCAATTTTATGGGAAATCTCATACATAGGTAATTCTGGTAAGGCTCAGCCAGACTGCACATGTTCCGTGGGCCAGATTTGGTTCAGACCAGTTCTTGTCTACCACTCTGGCCTTGGTTTCTTGAAACACCTCGTACTTTTCTGCAAAACAAACAAAGTGGTTAAGCTAGGGACATGGGGGAGATTGAATAAGAAACGGAAATACACTGGGGTGATCAGATAAGAAACTGAGAGACACTGGGGTGATTAAGGCACGTGTCTCGACTTCAATGCAAAGTTAGATAAGAAACAGAAATACACTGAGGTGACTGAGGTGCAATCCTCAGCTTCAGCAGCAGAAAGACGCGGTGGTAACAGAAAAAGGAGACCAGCGTGAGACAGCACTGGAGCTGACCCACGGAGCAAGACAGTTGAGTGCCTTCTGGCTGAAGTTTACTGGTGGAGGAAGGTGTCTCCAGGCACTTACTGGTGGAGCTACAGAGCTTTGGAACACTTGATTCATCAGGGCAGATGGAGGCAGTGAGGCTTGAGGAGCCAAGAGGCCAGGACCTAGGAAGCAGAAGCTGAAGAGACAAGGAAAACGGGATGCTGAGTTGACTCAGTCTCAAAGGGTATGGCCATACTTTTAGAGTCTCAGAGGGTGGAGTCACCACTCAGATGGACTAGGAGAATAGTACTGCCCAAAGCCGAGGGAGCAGAGTTGTCATTCCAGTTGGCCTGGAAGGCAGAGCTGAAACCCAGGGACTAGGGTCCTCCACTCAGAATCCAGAGTGCATGGCCAACACTCAGACTCTGGAGGGCGGGACCATTGCCTAAATAGTCTCAGAGAATAGAGAATTATCTTTAAGCCTTAAGGGCCAGTGTAAGTGTTCTGCTGAATTGCTTGGTGTCTGTTATCCAGTCTTTCCCTCCAATCTCTCCCATTTGTAATGGAAATGTCTAGCTTGTGCCTGCCTGTTGCACCATTGCACTTTGGAAGCAGATAACTTGAATTCTAGATTTCAAAGATGAAGACGAATTTTTGGATTTTGGACTTGGAGTTGAATTAAGACATTTTTCTATGATATGATACAGTGAGTACGTTTTACTTGTGTCAAGGACATAAATTTTGTTGGTCCAAAGGGTTGAACATCATGGATGGAATTCTGTCCGGCAAAAAAAGTGTCAACTTGATTAGTTCATGATTCCCAGTATTGTGTTATTGTCTACCATTTTGTTATCTGATGTGATTTTCCTTTGTGTTGTAAATCCTACCTCTGGGATGTTAATTGGATCCATAATCAACACTCACGGAAGCAGTAGTGAAGAAATCAAAAGACACATTGCATTGGGCATATATCCTGCAAAGGACCTCTTTAAAGTGCTAAAAGCTAAGATGTCACCTGGAAAACTAAGGTGTACCTCACCCACGCCATGGTGTTTTCGATTGCCTCATATGTGTGTGAAAGCTGGACAATGAATAAGGATGACAGAAGAATTGAGGCCTTTGAATTATGATGTTGGTGAAGAATATTGAACATACGATGGACTGCCAAAAGGATGAACAAATCTGTCTTGTAAGTAGTACAACCAGAATGTTCCTTAGAAGCAAAGATGGTGAGACTATGTCTCACAAACTTTGAACATGTTATCAGGAGGGATCAGTAACTGGAGAAGGACATCCATCAGTGAAAATAAGGAAGACACTTAACAAGATGAATTGACACAGTGGCTGCAACAATGGGCTCAAGCATAAAAATGACTGTGAGGACAGCACAGGACCCTGCAGTGTTTCATTCTTTTGTAAAAGGTGGCTATGAGTTGGAACCAACTTGAAGGCACCTAACAACAACAACAACAACATGATGTTAATGAGGTGAGGTTAGCAGCAAGTATGTTAATGATGCAGAACTCAATCTACAAGATCAGGTTTTGTCTAAAGTCAATCTCTTCTGAGATATAAAAGAGAGAAGCAAGCAGACAGAAGTACCTCATACCCCATAAAAGCAGTGCCAGAGGCAGAGCACTTCGTTTGGGCTTGGGTTGAAGCTACTAATACAGGGAAAGATTGACAACAAGGAACTTCCTCCACAGCCAACAGAGAGAGAAGGCCTTTTCCTGGAGCTGATGCCTGAATTTGGACTTCTAGCCTACTGGACTGTGAGACAATAAGGCCATCCACTTGTGGTATTTCTGTTATAACAACACTAAGTAACAAAAACAATTAATACAGACTCATGAGTATTTCTGTTAAACTTTGGATTATTATCCCCAATATGACATTACTTATTTTATTTTATTAGCTTGTTTCAATTTTCTACATCAGTGGCTCTTTCAGGTTTGCTTCTGTGTTCCATTGACATGTAGATTCCTTTTGATTTTTGAGCTCTTCCTTACTTTCTAGTTCTAGTTGATACTTCAGGTTTTTCACCAGGCCTAGTATCAGCTATTTCTCCAAGGAACACTTGTTCTTTTATTACAGGATTACATTTATGGAAAAAAAAATCCTGTGGGCATTAAAAAAAAAAAAAATCCTCTTTATTATAATGAAAAAGAAAAATAGTTTCTCATCTGAGTTTTGACAGCAACACTCTATACCAGAAGAAAATATATTAAGGAAGAAATCGAGCCAAAGATTACTACTACAAAAACTGACTGTCAGGTGTGACAGGCACAGACTAGCTGTTACCAACATGTAAAGAGATGTTAATATAACAAGGATGTTAACTATAACCTCTGTAGTCTCAAATTTGAATTTGAATGGGAAATATCATTATAAACTCATGGGTACTTCATATGTACTTATATAGTTGAGCTCTGCCTATTGAAAAGGCCTAAAATTAGAATGGACTGGACATTGAAAATTTTTGTTACTCCATAGTATGTGATAATGTTCTTCTTGTTAGGGTTTGTTGTATAAAGTCTGATTCATGGGGAGCTTCTATATAATAAAACAAAACTTTGCCCTGTCCTATGTCATCTTCATGATCATTGGTATGTTTGAGTCCATTGTTGAGCCTATTGGGTCAATCTACCTCATTGAAGGTTTCCTTCATTTTCTTTGACCCTCTACTTTAGTAAATACAATGTCCTTTTCTAGTGATTGATCTTTTCTGATATAAGTGAGCTAAAATCTCTTTATTCTTGCTTCTGAAGAACATTCAGGTTGTATTTCTTCTAATACTAATATGTGAAAATATATATATATTTTTTAACTGTGGAATGAGGTGAGATTCAGGAATTGACCACTGCAGTAGTTTCTTAGAATTTTTCAAAAATGTGGCAGCCTATTTGCTCAATTTCTTTCCCATTTTGGTGGGTGTTTCTGATATCCCTTCCCTTTGTTGGTCATGGTCCTGCTGTGTTCACTAGTGTCACTGCTCCTCCATCATCTCTGTCCTGGATAAAGCCCTAGATGTCAATCTTCAGAGCTCACAGGGCACCTCACCTCAACTACTCAGATCTCCTCAACCCATTTCCCTTGCACTCGCCAGCCTTCAGAAGGGAAAGAAATCCTCCAGTTTTGGTTTCTCCACATTATGGGGAATTCACTTGGCTATTTTCTTATCCTTCCTTTTACAATCCCACTTAGATGTCACTCCTAATTGCTTCGTCCTTTGTCCTTCCACACAGACACAAATGTTGCAAGTCCTATGCTTGCTTGTGGTCTGTCTCCACCTCAACCAAATTATATTGTGATTCCCAGGAATACCATGTTACCTCATATGTTATAAATGTTGGTCGTGAGTTATTAAATTATATTTTACTGTGTAGTTTTTCTATGCTGCTACTACTGGCACCATATTAAGTTCTTCATGTAAGGTTTAGGCAAAAGTTTTTTTTTTTAATCTTTCTCTGTTAGTGGATCTTCTATGTGTGTCTCTTACATTGAAGTAGAAACTCAATGTGAATGTGGCCAATAACTATACATTTGATATTCTGGATAAATATTCTTATCAGAAACACAGACACAAATACTATTTGTGGTGACCAACAATATTAGTTTTATTTTATCTGAAATGCATGTCAGGAAGTGATATTGAAAATGAGCAGAAGTGTCCAGCTTTATGAAACTATCTAGGAAAATGTAGCCTTATGTAACTATGCACTGGTTGGTTCAATGGGACTTGCAGGAGATGCAAGGTTGAATGCAGTGTGGAGGTGTCCCCAGTTCAACACATTTAAATGTCTTGGCATATGTGATGTAGATGGACAGGTCCTTAGTGCTCATCTAGTTATCCTCTGTAAGCGTTCCCTGGTGTCTCTCCTATCTTCTTTGTGATAGCTGCAGGATGAGGCCAATAACTTATATGTGATTCTCCAGCATGACACCAACCTCAGACATAATAAACTTCACTCACTATAATAACGGGTCAGGGCCAGGGAGGGAGGCATAGAGCATTATAGTCCACAAGTGATATTTGTCCACCTAAGACACTGACCCTTCATCCTTCTCTAACAGCCATGCTGATCACAACTCCATGCAAGACAAAACAGAGACACAACAGGACAAGGAGACTCCTCCCAAAGTCCAAAGAATTTGACTGAACTGATGCACAAGGAAGAATAGAATAGGTATGAAACTGATGCAGCAATTGATACACCTTAAACTTGGTGTAGAAATCCTAGAAAAATGCATTTCATGCTAAAAAGGTCAAAAGTTGCACAAAAAGGGGGACTCCGGCAAGATGGCGGTCTAAGCAGAAGCACCACGCCGTCCCTCCACAACAAAGATCCAAAAAACTAAGCCAAACAGAGAATCAACAATCCTGAAACCCT
>NW_004443989.1:15998993-16026494 GCF_000243295.1 Trichechus manatus latirostris
AAAATAAAAAAAAGTTGAGTATTTAGAGGGTTAAAATGTTGTGGGGTTGTTAACCAATGTCATAAAACAGCATGTGTGTTACTGTTATATGAGAAACTATCTGTTCTGTACGCCTTCACATGAAGTACAATAAAATATTTAAAAAAAAAAAAAAAGTTGCACAAAAAATACTGTCAGGCCATTTCTTAAATACTTATTTCTCCATCTCCAACATGAGCCCCCCACTTACACACACTGTGCTGCCTGATCCTCAATTCCCCATTGGAATTTAAATCTTAGGATAAGCAGGTCCTTCTTTCTTCCCTTAAAATGAATTTTTAGTAATTTTTCTTTTAAATTTTTCTTCAAGTTCTGTGGCCCCAAACCGTGCCCACTCTGTGTCTCATTTAATTTCCTGCTTGTTTGTAAATGGGAGGACCAGTCAGCAGATACAGGAAACAGCCCCTGAAGGTTTGTGTCCTAGCTTCTCTAAGAAGCACAAGACAATACACACATCACAGGGAAGGAAAGATAGAGACTACTCCCCATTTCCCTTCCTTGTTATATACTAAGTAGCCTTCCTCTTGAAAAGCAGACCTAGCCTCAGGCTGAAAGCCTGGCCCTGGGCTGAGGAGCTCCAGTCCCTCACCAGGATCCTCACTGTTGCATGGATTATCTGGGGCTGCTTCTCTGCCTACAGGAAGCTCCCTGTTGTAAATGCCTCAGGAATTTCTGAAAAAAAATATGGGCATGCAGTTTCTGGTGTGTTTGACTCACTGTGGTTCTCCTTGTACTCAGGTTCCTGTCCCAGGTACCTGTCCCAGCTGCATCTTCAGGAGTCAGATCAAGGATTGGTGAAGCCCTCACAAACTCTGTCTCTGACCTGTGTTGCCTCTGGGTTCTCTTTAACCAATTATTATGTAAGCTAGATCCATTATATTCCAGGAACCTGCCTGGAGTGGGGCTGTGTGATATATACCAGTGGAAGCACGTGTTATAATCCAACCTGGCATTCCAAGTCAGCATCACCAGGGACACTTCTGAGAGCTGAGTTTATCTAATGCTGAGCTCCATGACTTCCTAGGGCAAGACTGTCTATTACTGTGCAAGATACATGCAGTGAGGGGAAGTCAGTGTGAGTCTACACACCAACCTCCATACAGGGAAACAGGAGAATGCTGTGCTGCAGAGGGTGCTCTGGACCTACTGAACACAGAAACTCAGGCCCATGGGCTGGTGCAAAGCGTCCACAGGCAGGGTTAATTGTTGGGAGCCAGAGTTGTCTTTCCTCTGGGTAAAATGCTCCCTTAGAGACCTTCCACCACATCCTGTTTTATGACTGTCACAGCTGATCTGTTTTAAGACATGGTAATGGTGAGTATGACAGTTGAGCTGAACCATCCCTGGTTGTTGGGATTGTTGACAACATCCTTCCTGGGAAGGATTCTGGAGTTGCCTCATACCAGTTTCTCAAAAATAACTAAAACCGGTGGGTATTTTGCAAGGGATCAGACTCCTGCCATGATTCAGAGTGAAATGATGTTTCTCTTTCCCACACCACTGCCTACAATATACTCAGTCCTCATGGTGCTTCCACACATAGGCTCACCTGTCTTCTCCTCTCTGGCTGCAGGATGTACATGTGTCAAAATTTCAAGTAGGAAGTGAAGGAGTCTCACTGTTCACAGGTTCAATGTCCTTCTGAGACTTCAGGGATGGCATGCTCTTTTGGCAAAACTGTCTTTCTACTGTACCCTGTGAAAAAGCATTCAGTTATATTGTATAATCACAGGACAACTGCACTGTATGAGTTCACCTAAAGATTCTCTTTTATTAATTAGAACACAACACATGCTTCAGATACAAAAAAAAAGAAACTCTTGGAAAATCAAACTTTTATTCTGCAAAAGGCAATGTTAAGGGAATGAAAAGACAAGTCATGACCTGGGTAAAACTATGCATAAAATGCATATTTCATAAAGGATTTATAACTGGAACATACGAGGATACTTAAAACTGAGCAAAAGAAAACAAACAACCCAGTTTTTAAAAAAGGACCATGAAGTCTATTAAGTTATATAGATATGTCTGTATCTTCCAGAGAGTCACCCAATAACCACACACACAGCCTTCCCTACATAATCCCCAGAGAGCCCAGCTTTCCAATCATTTACTGGAGCTGTGTAATCATCTTCTTGGTTGCAACAGTTACAGGTAACAGGGTTCCCAGTTTCAGGGATAAGGAAGAGACAAAGACCCTCATGGGGGATTCCACCCACCCCTGTCTTCTCTCCACAGGCAGTCAATCTAGGTCAAGCTGATGCTGTCTGAAGCTGAAGTGAGGAAGGCTGGGGCATCACTGAAGGTCTCCTGTAAGTCTTCTGGATACACATTCACCAGCTACTATATGCACTGTGTGCGAAAGACTCATCTGCAAGTACTTTAGTGAATAGGGCGGATCAATCCAAACACTGGTGGAACAAGCTATGCACAGAAGTTCCAGGGCAAAGTCACCATGACCAGGGACACATTCTCGAGCACAGCCTAGATGGAGTTGAGCAGTTTGAGCTCTAAGGATACAGCTGCGTAGTACTGTGCAAAACACACAGTGTGATAACCACATCCTGAGTGTGTCAGAATCCCTGAGGGAGAAAGCAGCTGCGTTGGAACTGAGGAGACAACAAGCATAAAATGGAGCCCTGGAGTTGCAGTGGTTGAGAACTTGGCTGCTAACTGAAAAGTCTGCAGTTCGAATCCCCCAGCTGTTCCTTGGAAATTCTATGGGGTGGTTCTTCTCTGTTCTATAGGGTCACTATGAGTCAGAATAGACACAACAGCAACAGATGCGGGGGCATATTAAAACTAAGAGCCTGTTCCTTATAATGAAAAAGAAAAATAAGTTCTCATCTGAGTTTTGACAGCAACACTCTATACCAGAAGAAAACATATTAAGGAAGAAATCAAGCCAAAGATTATACAACCAGAAAAACTGACTTTCAGGTATGAAGACACAGACAAGGTATTATCAACATTATATGCTAATATAACAAGCATATTAAGTAAAACCTCTGCAGTCTCAAAATTGAATTTGAATGGGAAGCATCATTATAAACTCATAGGTATTTCATATGTACCTATACAGCTGAGCTCTGCATATTTGAAAGGCTTAAAAATATATATGGAGTTGACATTGAAAATTTTTTGCTTCGTAGTATGTGGAAATGTTCTTGTTAGGGTCTGTTGCATAAGCTCTGATTCTTCTTGACCTTCTGTATAACAGAATGAAAGATTGCCCTGTCCTATGTCATCCTTAACATCGTTGGTATATTTGAGTCCACTCTTGTAGCTATTGTGTCAATCTCATTGAGGAACTCTCTAGTTTTCTTTGATTCTCTACTTTAGAAAACACAATGTCCCTTTGTATCTATTCGTCTTTCTTGATGATGTATCCCAAGTGAATGAGACGGTCTCTTCATTCTTTCCTCTAAAGAGCATTCAGGTTGTATTTCTTCTAATACTAACATGGATTTTTTTTTTTTTAATTGTGAAATGAGGTGGGATTCAGGGATTGACTGCTGTAGTAGTTTCTATGAAGTGTTCAAAAATATGGCAGTCTGTATACTGAATATCTTGGCACTGTTCTTTCCCCATTTTGTTCAGTGTTTCTGATATTCCTGCCTTTGCTGGTCACTGTCCTGCTGTGTTTGTTAGTTTTGCTGATCCTCCCGTCATCTCTATCCTAGATAAAGCCCTGGATGACAGTCTTCAGAGCTCACAGAGCTCCTCACCCTGACCCCTCATATCTCCTCACTCATTGCTCTTGCACTCACCAGCCTCCAGAGCGGGGAAAAAAAAAAATCTTCCAGTTGTAGTTTCCCCACATTCTAGTTAATTCCAGTAGGATTTTTTTTAAACTTTTTTTTCCAGTCACATTAGGTGCCACCCCAATTGCTTCCTCCTTTATGTTCCCACACAGATATAAACACCCCAAGTCCTATCCCTGCTGATGTTTATCTACACCCAACCCAAAGTATGTTGTGATTCCCAAGAACACTTTGTTACCTTATTTGTTATAAATGTTGGTCATGAGATATTAATTTTTTTTACTGTCTAGTTTCTTTAAACTGCTTTTTCTGGCATTATCTTCAGTTCTCCATGTGAGGATTATTGTCATTTTTTTTTATTTTTAATCTTTCTCTTTGTTGATGGATCTTCTATGTGTATCTCTTACATTGCAGTAAACACTCAATATGACTGTGGCCGATAACTATACTTTTTGTATTCTGGATAAATATTTTTATTAAGAACACATACGCAAATACTACTTGTGGTGACCAGCAATATTAGTTTTATTTTGTCTAAAATGCATGTCAGGAAGTGGTGTTGAAAATGAGCAGAAGGGTCCAGCTTTAAGAGACCCTGTAGGGGAAATGCAGCCCCCTGTAGCTATGCACTGGTTGGTCCAATGGGATTTGCAGGAGCTGCTGGGATGTATGCAGTATGGAGGAGTCCCTAGTTCAGTACACTTAAGAGTCCTGGTATATGTGATGTAGGTGGGCAGGTCTTTAGTGCTCATCTGGTCTTCCTCTGTGAGAATTCCCTGGTGTCTCTCCTGCCTTCTTTGTGACTGCTGCAGGATGAGGTCAATAACTTAGATGTGATTTCCCAGCATGGCACCAACTTCAGACATTATAAACTCAACTGATTACAATAACAAGAGCCTGCAGGGGCAGGGCCCATGGAGGGAGGCACAGAGCATCATAGTCCACAAGGGACATTTGTCCACCAAAGGCACTGACATGTCATCCTTCCTTGAAGGCCCTGCTGATCCACAACTCCATGACAGCCAAAACAGAGACATAACAGGACAAAGAGACTCCTCCCAAAATCCAAAACTGTTTGCGAACTCCTGCACAGGAAATAATAGAGTAGGTATGAAACCAGTGAAGGAATTGATCCATGTTCAACCTGGTGTAGAAATCCAAGAAAAAATATTTCATTGAAAGGACAAAAGTTGCACAGGCATATTACAATGTTCGGACATTTATTTTTTTTCTTTTCTTTTCTTTTTTTTTAATTGTACTTTAGATGAAGGTTTACAGAACAAAGAGTTTTATTAAACAGTTAGTACAAATATTGTTTTATGACAAGGTTAACAACCCTATGACATGTCAACGCTGTCCCTTCTCAATATCAGGTTCCCTATTGCCAACTTTCCTGTCTCCTCTTGCCTTCTAGTCCTTGTCTCTTGACGGTTGTGCTCCGTTAGTCTTGTTTTGTTTTATGAGGCTGTCTAATCTTTGGCTGAAGGATGAACCTCGAGAGTGAATTCATTACTGAGCTAAAAGGGTGTCTGGGGGCCATACTCTAGGGGTTTCTCCAGTCTCTGTAAGGCCAGTACTTCTGGTCTTTTCTGGTGAGTTAGAATTTTGTTCTACATTTTCTCCAGCTCTGTACAGGAGAAAACATGAGCCCTCACACACACTGTGTTGCCTGATCCTGATTTACCCACAGAATTTAACTCTGAGGATAAGCAGCTCCTTCTTTCCTCCCTTGAAATGAATTTTTAATAATTTTACTTTAAAATTTTTCTTCAAGTTCTGTGGCCCCAAACCCAGCCCACTCTGCCCCACTTACTTTTCTGCTTGTTTCTAAATAGGAGGACCAGGCAGCAGATAAAGGAAAGAGTCCCTGAAGACTTGTCTCTAACTTGTCCTCTAACTAACATAAGACAAACCATGTCTCCCAGGGAAAGAAAGATAGAGACGACTCTCAATTTCTCTCCCTTCTTATATATTCAGGGGCCTCCATCATGAAAATCACCCTTGCCTGAGGCTGAAAGCGTGACTCTGGATTCAGGAGCCTGAGTCCCTCACCAGGAGCCTTATTGGTGCATAGGTTCTCTGGGGCTTCTTCTCTGCCTAGTGGCAGCTACCTATTGTGAGTGTCTCAGGAATTTCAGGAAAGGAACATGCACATGCCATTTCAGGTATATTTGACTCACTGTGGCTTTCCTTGCCCCCGGTGTCCTGTCCCAGGTGTCCTGTCCCAGGTCACAGCTTCAGCAGTGAGGCCCAGGATTGGCGAAGCCCTCGTAGACCCTATGTCTTATCTGTGCTGTCTCTGGGTTCTCTTTAACCAGTTGTCATGTGAGCTAGGTGCAGGAAAGGGTCTGCAGTGGGTTGCTGTGATACATACCAGCAGAAGCATATGCTAAAACCCAACCTGGCATTCCAAGTCAGCATCTCCAGGGACACTTCAAAATTTATCTAATGCTGAGCTTTATGACTTCCTAGGACAAGGCTGTGTATTACTGTTCGTGATACACACGGTGAGGGGAAGTCAGTGTGAGCCCACACACCAACCTCCATTGAGGGAAAAGGGGATCTGTGCTGCAGGGGGTGTTCTGGACCTACTGAACACAGAGCCTCAGGCCCATGGGCAGGTGCAGAGGGGCCACAGACAGGGTTAATTGCTGGGGATTGGTGTTTTCTTCCCTTTGAGCAAAATGCTCCCCTTTGGGACCTTCCACCACATCCTGTTTTAGGACTGTCACAGTTGATCTTTCTGCAGACTGTAATTGTGAAGATGAGAGTTGAGCTGCATCATCCCTGGTTGTTGGAATTTCTGACATCATCCTTCCCGGGGAGGATCTTGGGTTGCCTCGTACCAGGCTCTTCAAACGTGACTAAGACCTGTATGTGTTTTTCCAAGGGATCGGACCCCTGTCATGATCCAGAATGAGATGATGTTTCTCTATAGGAACTGGGCTCCCCACACCACTGCCTACAATATCCTCAGTCCCCATGGTGCTTCCCTCCTGGGCACATGGGCTTGCCTGCTCCTCTCCTCTGGCTGCAGGATGCACATGTGTCAAAATATCAGGTGGGAAGTGAAGAGGTCTCACTGCTTACAGGTTCACTATCCTTCTGAGACTTCAAGGATGGTATGCTCCTTTGGCAAGACTCTCTTTCTACTGTGCCTTGTGTGAAAGCACTCAGTTATATTGTATAATCACAGGATGACTGTACTGTATCAGTTCACCTAAAGATTCCCATTTATTAATTAGAAAACAACACGTGCTTCAGGTAAAAAAATAAATATTATATAAATAATCTATATATAGATGGGAGGTAGTATGAGAACTATAAAATACAAAAGTGTCACAGGAACAAGTTGGGCCTAACAGTCTAGTCCTCTAAGGTTGCTGGTCTATGGGGATGGTTATGACTGCATGTGACTGACAAGGACTGACTATTCTTGTCCCCAGGTTTTCTGTCCCATGTGCAATTGCAGGAGTAGGGCCCAGGTGTGATGAAACCTTCGAAGACCCATTCCCTCACCTGCTCTCTTTCTGTATTCTCTATCATAACCAGTGGCCACTGCAGACAATGGATCCCCAGGACCCAGGGAAGGGATTGCAGTGGATAGTGGGCATTGGTGCTAGTGGCACAATGTATCCTGATACATTGTTCAAGAGCAGAATGTCCATCGCCAGATACACATTCAAGAATGTGTTCTCCCTCCAGCTGAGCTCCATGACAGCAGAGAACGTAGCCATATACTACTGTGTGAACAGATATAGTGAATGAAAGGACATACGCTCCCAAGCAGAAACCTCTTAGCAGGAAGGACTTGGTCTGCAGAGGATGCTCAGGACACACTTAGGACAGGATCTAGATCCTGGTAGAGGTGCAGACGGAGTCTAAAGTCTGGTTTCCTGTCAGCATCTAGGGCTTTCTCTCCATCTTACAGTTTCCCTTGGGAATCTCTCTAGATTTATGATTTTGTGCCTTCCCTTTAGGTCACTGAATTAGAAAAGTTTCATTGTAATAGGAGGAAACATTTTCCCATGCACAAAGAACAGTGAGTCATGTAGGGATTGAGAAACAAGTACAGGGGACAAGTTAAGGTTATATGATCTGTCAGCCATGTTGCAAGTCTGATCTCCAGTGACAGGAGAGGGAGGGGAGGGTGGCTATGACTTTTCTAAAATGTATTCCGACCAGAGAAAACCCAGCAAGGCCATCAGGGTGTCCTCAAGCCACACTTTCTCATCAGAAGAGCCCTGTGTCTCCCAACTACCGACCTGCTTTAGTACGGCTGCCATACTCAGTCAATGGCTTAGCACAGACCAGGTGATGGGCTTCAGAGAACAGAGCTGTAGCCCCTGGCCATTGTGTCCCTGTGTTTGAAGGTATGGGAGAGAAATTCTCCAGAACAAAACACTGTTTATTGTTTTTTGTATTAGAGTGTAAGGTTTTATTCAGTTCCCTTGGATGACATATAGAAGCACACTTGTGGTCTGTAAACAAACGTAATTGTCACATTTACCCAAATTGTATTATCCCTAATATGGTGCTATGTCCCATGGTCCAGAGTTACCTTCTTCATCAGACATCGTTAAGTTTAGAATGAAAATATGCATTCCCAAATTCAATGGGAGAGTAAGTTCAGCCCTTTCTTCACATGATCCCTCAACTTCCCAGGGGAAGAGCAAAGGTTTACCTGACTGTTGATTCTGGCAGTAAGAGCTAGTCTTGCTCAACTTAGAACCTGCAGATAGCCCCAGCTGACTTCTAGAGCCTCAGGTGGTTCCCTGTGTAGGGAGACTTGAGCTGAATAACTTCCAGGGAGTGAGCCCAGGTCTGTCTCATCACAAGATGTGCAGGCTGGACACCTTATGAGCTATTGTACCTCATCTGCAATGGCCCACCATTGTCAGAAATATTGTTTATAAGTGCTATGAATCAGTTCTGACCCATAGCAACAGCTTATACAGCAAAATGAAATGCTGCCGGTTCTGAGCCACCCTCACAATTGTTAAGTTTGAGTCCATTGTTTCAGCCACTGTGTCAGTCCAACTTATTGAGGATCTTCATCTTTTTCAGTGACCTTCTGCTTTACCAAGCTTGATATCCCTCTCCAGGCACTTTTCCCTCTGGATAACATGACTAAAGTATGTGAGACGAAGTTTTGTTATCCTCTCTTCTAAGAAGCATTCTGAATATACTTCTTCAAAGACAGATTTGTTCATTTTTGTATCACTCCATGGTATATTTCATATGTTTTTCCAGCACCATAATTCAAATTTGTCAATTGTTCTTCAATCTTCCTTATTCATTGTCTAGACTTTGCATACACATGAGGCAACTGAATAAGATTTAGCTTGGGTCAAGTGCACCTTCGTCTTCAAAGTGACATCTTTACTTTTTAGCAGTTTAAAGAGATCTTTTGCAGCTCATTTGCCCAGTGCATTATGTAGTTTGATTTATTGTCTGCTGCTTCAAGTTAAATGATTGTTGATTGTTGATCCAAGTAAAATGGGCATTGATTGTTGATGCAAGTAAAATAAAATCCTTGAAAACTTCAATATTTTCTCTGTTTATCCTGATTTTGCTTACTGGTCCACATGAGAATTTATGTTTTATTTATGTTTGGCTGTAATCCTCACTGAAGGCTGCAGTCTTTGATGTTCATCAGTAAGTGTTTCAAGTCCTCATCACTTTCAGCAAGCAAGGTTGTGTCATGTCCATATCTCAGATTGTTGATTAGTATTTTCTGCAATCCAGATGCAGTGTTCTTCTTCATATAGTCCAGCTTCTTAGGTTATTTGCTCAGCACACAGATTGAACAAGTGAGGTCAGAAATAGAGGTACTAATTCCATGTCCGTCTGTCTGGCATTGGTTTATCTTTCTTACTTGGATGGAGAACCGTTACACCATGTATTTTCCAAACTCTCACTTCAGAATCTGTTAAATCATCTGTTGTAAGTTGTTGTTAGTTGCCATCAAGTTGATTATTACTTATGTTAACCCCATATGTGCAGATAAGAATTGCTCCATAGGGTTTTCAAGGCTGTGAGTTCTTGGAAGCATATCACTAGACACTTCTTCTTAGGTGCCTCTGGGTGCGATTGAACCATCAATGTTTCAGCTTGTGGTCAAACACTTAAATGTTTGCAACACCCAGGGACTCCAAATTGATTTAGGAAACTCAAAAAGTAAAACAAAGTGGGATTCTTTGTTTTCACTGAATGTGTGTGGGGGGAAAATTCAATGATTTTCTCTCCTTTAGGAGTGTTTTAAGTTTTTGAGTATTCAGCAGGTGTGTTTACTCAACCTAATGAAATTATTGTGTGTTACTGTGATGCTGGAAGCTATGCCACTGCTATTCAAAAACAGCAGGGTCACCAATGGCAGACAGGATTCAGATGAGCTTCCAGACTAAGACAGACTAGGAAGAAGGACCCGGCAGTCTACTTCTGAAAAAAATCAGCCAGTGAAACCCTTATGAATAACAGTGGAACATTGCCTGATGTAGTGCCAGAAGATGAGCCCCTCAGGTTGGAAGCAACTCAAAATATGACTGGGGAGGGGCTGCCTCCTCAAAGTAGTGTCGACCGTAATGACGTGGATGGAGTCAAGCCTTCGGGACCTTCATTTGCTGATGTAGAACGACTCCAAATGAAAATAAACAGCTGGAAACATCCATTAATAATCGGAAGGTTAAAGATAGGAAGTATGAATCTAGGAAAATTGGAAATCATCAACAATGAAATGGAACACATAAAGATCGATATCTTAGGCATTAGTGAGCTGAAATGGACTACTATTGGCCATTTTGAATCAGACAATCATATGGTCTACTATGCCGGGAATGAAAACTTGAAGAGGAATGGCATTGCATTCATTTTTAAAAATAACATCTCAAGATATATCCTGAAGTACAATGCTGTCAGTGATAGGATAATAGCTATACACCTACAAGAAAGGCCAGCTGATATGACTATTATTCAAATTTACTCACCAACCACTAAGGCCAAAGGTGAAGAATTTGATAATTTTTACCAATTTATGCAGTCTGAAATTGACTGAACATTGAATCAGAATGCACTCATAATTACTGGTGATTAGAATGGGAAAGTTGGACACAAAGAAGAAGGATCTGTAGTTGGAAAATATGGCCTAGATGATAGAAACAATGCCGGATATCGCATGATAGAATTTTGCAAGACCAATGACTTCTTCGTTGCAAATACCTGTTTTAACCAACATTAATGGTGATTATATTATACAGATGGACCTTACCCAATAGAATACACAGGAATCAAATTGACTATATCTGTGGAAAGAGATCATGGAAAAGCTCAACATCATCAGTCAGAACAAGTCCAGGGGCTGACTGCAGATCAGATCATCAATTACTCATATGTAAGCTCAAGTTGAAATGGAAGAAAATTAGAACAAGTCCACGAGAGCCAAAGGATGACCTTGATTATATCCCAACTGAACTTAGAGACCATCTCAAGAATAGATTTGACGCGTTGAACACTAATGACAGAAGACCAGATGGATTGTGGAATGACAACACGGACATTATATATAAAAAAACCAAGAGGTCATTAAAAAGACAGGGGAGAATGAAAAGACCTAAATGAATGTCAGAAGAGACTCTGAACGTCCAGTAACTGAAGCAAAAGGAAAAAAAAATGATGAAGTAAAAGAACTGAACAGAAGATTTCAAAGGGAGGCTCCAGAAGATAAAGTATTATGATGACATGTGCAAAGACCTGGAGATAGAAAACCGAAAAGGAAGAACATGCTCAGCAATTTCTCAAGCTGAAAGAACTGAAAAAAACTCAAGCCCCAAGTTGCAATAGTGAAGGATTCTACAGGGAAAATATTAAACGACACAGGAAGCATTAAAAGAAGATTGAAGGAATACGCACAGTCACTATACTAAAAAGAATTGGTTGATGTTCAGACATTTCAGGAGGTAACATATGATCGGAAACAAATAGTAGTGAAGGAAGAATTCTAAACTGCACTGAAGGCACTAGCAAAAAACAAGGCTCTGGGAATTGACGGAATATCAGTTAAGATGTTTCAACAAATGGATGCACAGCTTGAAGTGCTCACTGGTCCATGTCAAGAAATTTGGAAGAGAGCTACCTGGCCAACAGACTGGAAGAGATCCATATTTTTTTTATTGTACTTCAGGTAAGGCTTACAGAACAAATAGTTTCTCACAAAACAGTAGTACACATATTGATTTTTGACATTGGTTAACAACCCCAAAACATGTCAACCATCTAACTTTATAACCTTTTTTTTTTTTGGTAACAATACACATAGCTAAAGATAAACCATTTCAAAAATTTCTACATGCACAGTTCAGTGACATTGACTATGTTCTTCCAAGTGTGCTGCTATTCTCACTTAAGATGAAGGCATATAGAACAAAATAGTTTTTCGTTTAACAGTTACTACAAATGTTTCCCTATGATAATGGTTAATCTCACAGCACATCAACAATATCCTTACTCAACCTTGGGTTTCCTATCACCAGCTTCCTTGTCCCTTTCCGCCTGCTGGCCCTTGTCACCGGACTCCTGTACCTCGTTAGTTTCATTTGGTTTTACGGGGCTGTCCACTCCCAGGCTGAAGGGTGAACCTCAGAAGTAACTTCACCACTGAGCTAAAAGGGTGTCTGGGGGCCATACTTTCGGGGTTTCTCCAGTCTCCTTTAGGCCAGTAAATCTGGTCTTTTGTTTGTGAGTTAGAATTATGTTCTACATCCTTCTCCAGCTCTGTCCAGAACCCTCTGCTGTGATCCTGGTCAGAGCAGTGAGTGGTGGTAGCCGGTTACCATCTAGCTGTACTGGACTCAGTCTGGTGGAGGCCTTGGTAGCTGTGGACAATTAGTCCTTCGTCCTAATCTTTTCCTTGTATCCTGTTCTCTTCATTCTCCCTTGCTCCCGAAAGGATGAGACCAGTGGAGTATCTTAGATGGCCGCTCACAGGCTTTTAAGACCCCAGACACTACTCACCAAGGTAGAATGTAGAGCATTGTCTTTATAGGCTGTGTCATGCCAATTGAGCTAGATGTTCCCCGAGACCATGGTCCCCAGAGCCCTCCACCCAACAATTCATCCCTCAGGGAGTTTGGATGTGTCTATGGGACATCCATGACCTTTCTTTGTACAAGTTGTGCTAGTTTCTCCTGTACTGTGTACTGTCTCACCCTTCACCCAAGATACCACTTATCTATTGTCTATTTAATATTAAATATTAAACAGGAATCCAATTGATTTTTGTATGTTTATATTGTATCCTGAAACTTTTCTGAAATCTCCTATTATTTCCAGTAGTTTTCTTGTGGATTCTTTGGGGTTTTCTGTGTATAAGATCATATCATCTGAAAATAGAGATAATTTGACTTCTTCCCTACCTGTTTGTATGCCCTTTATTTCTTTTTCTAGCCTAATTGCTCTGGCTAGGACCTCCAGCACAGTGTTGAATAAGAGCGGTGATAGACAGCATCCTTGTCTGGTTTCTGTTCTCAAGGGGAATGCTTACAATGTCTCTCCGATTAGGGTGATGTTGGCTGTTGGTTTTGTATAAATCCCCTTAATTATGTTGAGGATTTCCCTTCTATTCCTATTTTTCTGAGAGTTTTTGTCATGAATGGGTGTTGGACTTTGTCGAATGCCTTTTCTACATCGATTGATGAGGTCAAGTGGTTCTTATCTTTTGTTTTATTTATGTGATGGATTGCATTAATTGTTTTTTTAATGTTGAACCATCCCTGCATACCTGTTATAAATCCCACTTGCTCATGGTGAATTATTTTTTTGATATGTTGCTGAATTCTATTGGCTAGAATTTTGTTGAGGATTTTTGTGTTTATGTTCATCAGGGATATCAGTTTGTAATTTTCTCTTCTTGTGGTGTCTTTACCTGGTTTTGGTGTCAGGGTTATGCTGGCTTCATAGAATGAATTTGGCAAAATTCCAGCCTTTTCTATGCTCTGAAATGCCTTTAGTAGAAGTCGTGTTATCTCTTCTCTGAAAATTTGGTAGAATTCTCCAGTGAAGCCATTCAGGCTAGGTTTTTTTTTGTTGCTGTTGTTGTTGGGAGTTTTTTTTAAATAACCTTTCAATCTTTTCTTTTGTTACAGGTTTATTTAGTTGTTCTACCTCTGTGTTAATTTAGGTATGTACTGAGTTTCTAGAAATTTGTCCATTTCCTCTAGGTTTTCAAATTTGTCAGAATACAATTTTTCATAGTAATCTGTTAGGATTCTTTTAATTTCAGTTGAGTCTGTTGTGATATCACCTATCTCATTTCTTATATGGGTTATCTTCTTCTTCTTCTATTTTTCTTTTGTCAGTTTGGCCAATTTTTTGTCAGTATTGTTGATGTTTTCAAAGAACAAGCTTTTGGACTTTTTAACTCTTTCAGTTGTTTTTCTATTCCCCATTTCATTTAATTTTGCTCTAATTCTTATTACTTCCTCCCTTCTGGCGTTCGTGGGCTTCTTTTGCTGTTCTCTTTCTACTTGTTCGAGTTGTAGAGTTAATGTTTTGATTATGGCCTTTCTTCTTTTTGGATGTGTGCATTTGTTGGTATAAACTGACCTCTGAGCACTGCTTTTGCTGTGTCCCAAAGATTCTGCTAGGATGTGTTTCCATTCTCGTTTGATTCTATGAATTTTTTTATTCCATCCTTAATTTCTTCTGTAACCCAGTAGTTTTTCAGCAAGACGTTGTTCACTTTCCATGTGTTTGATTATTTTTCCTTGCTTTTTGTGTTGTTGATTTCCACTTTTATGGCTTTATGGTCAGAAAACATGCTGTGTAATATTGGATTTTGTTAAGGCTTGCTTTATGGCCTAATATGTGGTCTATTCTGGAGAATGTTCCATGTGCATTGGAAAAGAAAGTATACTTGGCTGCTGTTGGGTGCAGTGTTCAGTATATGTCTATGAGACTAAGTTGGTTGATTGTAGCATTTAGCTCTTCCGTATCTTTGTTGAGCTTATTTCTGGATGTTCTGTCATTCACCGAAAGTGGCGTGTCGAAATCCCCTCCTACTATTGTGGAGCTGTCTCTCTCTTCAGAGCTGTTATCTTTTTTTTTTTTTTTTAATTTATTTTGGTGCCCTGTCTTTGGGTGCTTAAATACTTATCATAGTTATGTCCTCCTGGTGTATTGACCATTTAATCATTTTATAGTGAACTTCCTTATCCTTTTTGGTGAATTTTACTTTAAAGTCTACTTTGTCAGAGATTAAGATTGCCACACCTGCTCTTTTTTGAGTGTTGTTTGCTCGATATGTTTTTTTTTTTCCATCTTTTGAGTTTTTGCCTGTTTGTGTCTCTAAGTCTAAGGTGCATCTCTTGTAGGCAGCATATAGATGGATCATGCTTTTTTATCCAATCTGCCACTCTCCTCTTTAATGGTGCATTTAGTCCATTTACATTCAGCGTAATTATTGATAGGTATGAGTTTAGTGCGGTCATCCTGATATCTCTTCTTATGTGTTGTTCAGTTTCTTTGTTCCCCTTAATTTTCTGTGCTGGGTCATTTTTCTTTCTTTCTTTTTTTTCTTTTTCATTGCTGTAGATTTGGTGTTTGCTGGGTCTTTATGTTTTTCTACTTTTTTATTTTGATTTGTAGAGTGATTAAATTCCTTTGTGGTTACCTTAATATTTACCCCTATTTTTCTAAGTATATACCAGTGTTTTATTACTTGATATCACATTGACTTCCCCTTCTTATGAAAAATCAATGTTTGCATTTGTTAAGTTCCTCTTTTTTGTGTTTTAGTGTTGTCCTTTTTTACATATTGATATCTCTGTTGCCCTATTTTCAATGGTTTAGCTTTGATGTGTTTTCGACTTCCCTATCTGAGTCAATATCTGGTTGCTGTGTTCTGTGTTCTAGCCTTGCGTCGTTATCTGGTGTTATTGATTATCTAACCATAGGAGTCCCTTTAGTATTTCTTGTAATTTTGGTTTGTTTTTTGCAAATTCCCTGAAAGTCTGTTTATCTGGAAATGCCCTAATTTTGCCATCATACTGGGAGACAGTTTTGCTGGATATATAATTCTTGGGTGGCAGTTGTTTTCCTTCAAGGTTTTATATATGTCCCCCCTTTGCCTTCTTGCATGCATGGTTTCTGCTAAGTAGTCTGAGTTTATTCTAATTGACTCTCCTTTGTAGATAACTTTTCTTTTATCCCTAGCCACCCTTAATATTCTCTCTTTATCTTTGGTTTTAGTAAGTTTGATTATAATATGCCTTGTTGACTTTCTTTTGGGATCTACCTTATGTGGGGTTTGATGAGCATCTTGGATAGATATCTTCTCATCTATCATGATCTCAAGAATGTTTTCAGTGAGCAAATCTTCAACAGTTTTCTCTGTATTTTCTGTTATCCCCTCCCCCATCCCCCCCCTTCTGGTTCTCCAGTCACTCACAGGTTATTTCTCTTGATAGAGTCTCACATGACTCTTAGAGTTTCTTCATTCTTTTTAATTCTTTTATCTGATTTTTCTTCAAATAAGTTGGCATCAAGTGCTTTATCTTCAATGTCACTAATTCTAACTTCTGCCTCAATTCTGCTCCTATGACTTTCTATTGAGTCGTGGAATTCTGGAATTTTACTGTTAATATTTTGGATTTCTGATTGCTGTCTCTCTATGGATTCTTGCAGCCTATTAAATTTGTCATTATGTTCTTGAATAACTTTTTTATGTTCCTCTACTACTTTGTCTGTATGTTCCCTGGATTTTTTTTGCATTTTGTAGAATTTCCTTTCTAATTTCTGGAAGAGTTCTGTATGTTAATCTTTTGTATTCTGCCTCTGGTAATTCCCAGAAATTCTTTTCCTCCATATAATTTATGGATTCTTTATTTTTGGAGCTTACTGAAGCCATCATGGACTGCCTCTTTATGTGTTTTGATACTGACTGTTGTCTCTGAGCCATCAATACATTATTATAATTTTATTTTTATTTTTTAGTGAGTCCTAGCTTCTTGTTTTGTTTGTTTTGTTTTGATATGCCCCAATGTGTTGCTCATGTGCGCTAGTTTGATTATTTTCACCTTTGAAGAGCTAACGTCCTGTCACCAGGAAGTTATATCTGTAAGTAAGTATGTGCACACAGGAGCCCATTAAATTTTCCTATACGCGTTCAGCTCGGGTATCCAGTCAGTCAGTCACCAAGTGTGTGATGAGTGCTCTCACCTACAGTCCTATGGGGGCATGGGCAATTGGTTCAGGCACTGGACTCAGGCTGTGGTAGGGGATCGCATGCTGAGAAAGACAGGGGACCGACGGCTGTCTCTGAGAGTCTGAAAGGAAAGCATGTCCCTATTCCCTAGGTCGCGTTGGTAGGTGGGTTTTACAGCTGGAATATGAGCACCCCATTCTGTTGGCTATAAAGACTCAAGGGCACAATTTTTTCTTGTACTCCTGCAGCAGGTGACTAAGTGGGTTAGGTGATGTCACCAGTCCTCAAGCCCCTGTTCTGTACCAGTAAATGTGCCTAATTAAGGGGCAGGCTGTTTCGAGGGTCACAAATCTTCCTCTTCACAGCTGAAAAAGTTGAAGTTAAACTTCAGATGTTTTTCCTGTTGTATTGTAGTAATGAGAGCTAACGCTGTTGAGATGTGTCCCCACAAGTCTATACAGGTGTGTAAGGCACTCAAAGTCTGCGGACCCATTACACCTGTGTCTAGCAAAGGAGGTCTGCCAATCCTGAGTTCCTGGTTTAGGGGAGTCAGTATCCTATTTGTTCCCTCTCCAAGGCCAGGAGAATGGGTCAGGGTGCCTTTTGAGACCTACTTCTTGCCCAGCGGACTCCTGGTACAGAGCGGGGAGGGAGGAGGTAAAAGTGAGAGAAGTTTTTCCCAAATGAGCCTTTTTTTTAAAAAATCCCGGCAAAGGGCCGCACGCATGTACTTTTCTTTAGCTACTTGGGAGCTGCTTTTCACTTGTTCGGAGTGCCGGAGCAGAATCTCTGTTGCCAGATCTCTCTTGAAGTGGAAACTGCTTCCCGAGTGCGCAGACAGCTGTTTGCCTACTTCACTGCGGACCTGGCACGGCTGAAGAGCTGCAGTCCCGCTGCAGCTCTGGTGCTGCTGGCTTCTTTCAAACCGGCTCCCTGTCCCCCGCCACTCATTCTGATTCCTCAACTTTTCCTTGTTCAGGGATCCTACATATTCATGTATAATTCAAATCACTTGTTTTTCCAGGTCTTTGTTGTAAGAGGGTGTCTTAGGCTGGGTTTTCTAGAGAAGCAAAACCAATAAAGAGTATATATATATATATATATATATATATTTATATCAAGGAAACAGCTCACGCAATTGTAAAGGCTAGAACGTCCAAGTCCATGGATCAGGGTAGAGTCCTTTCCTAAGTCACACAGCTGCAGAAGCTGGCAAGCCCAAAATCGGCAGGTCGGAAAGCAGGGCTCCCACTCTCAAGCTGTGCAGATCAACGTGTCCCGAATTCTGCAGATAAGCTGACAGCTCAAGTCCCAAGAACTGGAGAGGAGGTGACAGGAGGCAGCAGCAGGATCCAGAGAGAGCAAAAATCGAGAATGTCTGCTTATATTCAGATGCGGGTCACACCTTCAAGGAGACTTCCTTTCATCTGATAGACTACTCACAGTATATTCAAAAATGGGAGTGATTACATTAAAACACTGAGACTCATTGCTCAAACAAGTTGATACATAATCTTAACCATCACAGAGGGATATAGGAAGCATCTGACTATACCACCATCTTGGACACCCCTCATTGCTGACGTTAGATGGATCCAGGCTGAAAACAGAAAATTTCAGAAAGATGTTTACCTTTGTTTTATTGACTATTCAAGGACATTTGACTAGGCGTATCATAATAAATTATGGATAAATTGGGAAGAATAAGAATTCCAGAACACCTAATTGTTCTCATGAGGAACGTGTACATAGACCAAGAGGCAGTAGTTTGAACAGAACGAGGGCATATTGCTTGGTTTAAATTCAGCAAAGGTGTGTGTCTGGGATGTATCCTTTCACCATATTTATTCAATCTGTATGCTGAGCAAATAATCCAATCCAAGAAGCTAGACTATATGAAGAAGAACTGGGCATCAGGATTGGAGGAAGACTCATTAACAACCTGCATTATGCAGATTATACAACCTTGCTTGCTGAAAATGAAGAGGACTTAAAGCACTTACTGATGAAGAACAAAGACTACAGCCATTAGTATGGATTACACCTCAACATAAAGAAAACCAAAATCCTCATAAATGGACCAATAAGCAACATCATGATGGATTTCATTTTACTTGGATCCACAATCAACACTCATGGAAGCAGCATTCAAGAAATCTAATAAAGTATTGCATTGGGCAAATCTAATGCAAAAGACCTCTTTAAAGCTTTAAAAAGCAAAGACGTTATATTAAGGACTAATGTTCGACTGAGCCAAGTCATGGTTTTTTCAATCACCTCGTATGCATGTGAAAGCTGGACAATGAATAAAGAAGATCAAGAAGAATTGATAACTTTGAATTATGGTGTTGGCAAAGAATATTGAATATGCCATGAACTGCTAAATTGAACAAATCTGTCTTGGAAGAAGTACAGCCAGAATATTTCTTAGAAAAGAGTATGAGGCGACCTCGTGCCACATACTTTGGACAAGTTATCAGAAGGGACAAGTTCTTGGAGAAGGACGTTATGCTAGATAAAGTAGAGAGTCAGTGAAAAAGAGGAAGACCCTAAACGAGATGGATAGACACAGCGGCTACAACAATGGGCTCAAGCAAAACAACAATCATTCGGATGGTGCAGGACTAGGCAGTGTTTTCTTCTGTTGTAAATAGTGTTGCTATGAGTTGGAACTGACTTGAGGGAACCTAACACCAACAAAAATATACCAGGAAAATACTGTCCAAAAAGAAAAAATGAGCAGCAATATTATTTTCAGGCAGAATAGTCTTTCAAATAAAAGGTGATTATTAGGGATAAGAAGACGTTGTATAAAAATAAAGTTGCCAGCTTTCAAAAGTTATAACAGTCCTACATAGTTGAACTGAAAAAAGAAAAACACAAATTTTTATTGCATTTGAATACTTCAACACTCCTCCCACTGTGACTGACAGAATAAGAAGAAAAGAAGTATATACTACATATATTTATATATTTATGTATGTCTACATATACATAGTGTAACCTGTGAGAGCAAAAATTCGATGGCGCTGTCATTTTTTGTGTGTCTTGCAAGTTTTTGTTTTTTTTTTTTTTTTTTTTTGCATTGGATAGAGTGCTTACCACATTTTTATGTCACTCTATTAAGAATCTTACCCCAGACAGAGGATGGCGCCAAATGTCGTTATAGACAGGAGCACCACAGCAAAAACCTGAAAAACTAAGTAAAATAGAGACAAATGTCGAACCTGGAACCCTAAGCATCAGATGAAAAGATAAAGAACTCAGCCAAGCACCAACTGGAATAAGAAACTGACAGAGAAGAAAGAGTGAGGAAAGACATGTTTTTGGGTCCCCTATCAGTTAACACAGCTTAGATTTGCCATCTTGGACTCCTGTCGGAGATCAGCAGACACGGACTACTGGACAACTTCGTGGAAATCCCAGCAGGAGACAGAGCACCCAGTAACCAGTGATATACACTTTCCTGCCCCCATCCCACCTGCTCAGCCTCCAATTCTTCATAACTTGTTCAAATATGATGGTAAAAGTAGGACATTTCCAGATTAAGAGAAATTAAGGGAATATGTAAAAACTAAACCAAATTTACAATAATTATTAAAAGGAGTCCTTCAGTTTGAGTTCAAACATCTGATGACAGCCAGAATCTAGGATCCAAACTAGGGAATGAACTCTCAAGGGCTATCCAAAACCAGAAAATTACAATGGGGAACCAGAGAGGTTAATTTATAAGTGACAATAACATCACAACAATAAAATAAAGAATAAACGGTATATGTATTTAACCTTCTAATAGAGAGGAAGGCAAGGTGATACCAATAATAGATCAATTCAAACATATGAAGATAAGGGTACATTTCAAGGTAACCACAAATAAATTTAAAAAACCTACTCATCTAAATAAAGAAGAAAATCATAACGTCTTAGTAAAAACAAAATCTACAAAAACAAAAGAAATTTCAAAAAATCCACAAACAAAAGGAATTCAGCACAGGAGCATTAGAGGAACAAAGAAAATATCAGCACCACAAAACAAAGGACTACAAAGTGACAACAATAAACTCACACTTATCAATAGTAACACTGAATGTAAGTGGCCATAATACACTCATAAAGAAACAGAGAGTGACAGAGTGGATTAAAAAAAAAAGATCCATCAATATGCTGTTTATAAGAGACACAACTTAGAAACAAAGATGTATATTTATTAAAATCAAAGGATGGAAAAAATATATCAAGCAAAGAGCTACCAAAAAATAGCAGAAGTGGCTAAACTAATTTCAGATAAAATACACTTTAATACAAAATCCACCATAAAAGACAAAGAAGGGCACTATATCATGATTAAAAGGACATCCAGCATGAAAATATGACCATAATAAACATCTATGCACCCAAAGACATGCTACCAAAACAAATAAAACAAACTCTAAAATGACTGAAAAGAGAAATTGATAGTTCCACAATAATGTTAAGAGACTTAACACACCACTATCGGTAAAGGACAGAACGTCTAGAAAGAAACTCAATAAAGATACAGAAGACCTAAAGGGCACGATCAACCAACTTGACCTCATTGGGATATATAGAATTCACCACTCAACAACTATTAATTTCACAGTGGTTTCCAAGACACATGGAAGTTCTCCAGAATAGACTGCATCTTAGGCCACAGAGCAACCCTCAGCAAAATCCAAAACATTGAGATAATACAAAGTATCTTCTCTGACGACAGCAGGATCAAAGTAGAAACTAACAACAGGAATAACGAGGAAAAAAAATCAATTACATGAAAACTGAATAACACCCTGCTTACAAACCACTGGGTAACAGAAGAAATCAGAGATGGAATTAAAAATTTCTTTGAATCAAGAGAGAATAAAAACACATCATTCAAAACTTTGAGACACAACAAAGGCAGCCCTCAGAGGGCAGTTTATAGCAATAGATGCACACATCGAAAAAAAAGAAAAGAAGAAAAATGAAAATATTAACTACACAACTCAAACAAATAGAAAGAGAACAGCAAAAAAAGCCCACAGCCACCAGAAGAAAGGAAATAATAAAGATAAGAGCAGAAATAAGGAATATTAAAACAATAGAAAGAATCAACAAAACCAAAAGCTGATTCTTTGAAAGGATCAACAAAATCAACAAACCACTGCACAAACTGACAGAAGAAAAATAGGAGAGGATGCAAATACGAACATATGAAATGAAATGGGGACATTACAAAAAACCCAACTGTAATAAAAAGGATCATCACAGAGTATTATAAAAAACAATAGTCCAATAAATTTGAAAACTTAGAGGAAATGGATAAGTTTCTAGAAATACACTACCTACCCAAACTAACTCAAAGTGATGTTGAAAATCTGAACAGAGCCATAACAAGAGAAGAGATTGAAAAGTTAATAAACTCCCAACAACAGCAAAAAAAAAAAAATCCCTGTGCCAGATGACTTCACTGGAGAATTCTACCAAACACTCAGAGAAGAGCTTATACCAGTGCTGTTCAAACTATTTCAGAACATAGAAAAGGAAGTCACACTTCCAAATTTGTTCTATGAAGCCAGCATAACCCTGATACCAAAACCAGGCAAAGACGCCACAAAGAAAGAAAATTTCGGTCCACTATGTCTCATGAATTATAGATGGAAATTCTCAACAAAATAAAATTCAGCATCATATCAAAAAGTAATACACCACAAACAAGTAGGATTCATACAAAGTGTGCAAGGATGGCTCAACATTAGAAAATCAATCAAAATAATCCACCGAATAAATAAAAGGAAAGAAAAGACTCACATGATCATCTCAATTGAGGCTGAAAATGCATTTGACAAAGTCCAACACCTATTTCTGATAAAAAATTTCAATAAAATAGGTATAGAAGGGAAATATCTCAACATACTAAAAGGAATCTATGCAAAACCAACACCCAACATCATTCTTAATGGAGAGAGGCTGTAAACATTCCCCTTGAGAACAGGAAGAAGACAAGGATGCCTTTTATCACCACTCCTATTTAACATTGTGCTGGAAGTCCTAGCTAGAGCAATAAAGCAAGAAATAAAAATTAAAGGCATCCAAATTGGTAATTATCATGGATTGAATTGCATCCCCAAAAAATATCTGTCAACTCGGCGTTGTAAACACTATCACTATGATGTAATAAGATGGATTATCAGCAGTTAGATTGATGAGGTGTACAAGATTATGTAGTGTCTTAAGTCAATCTCTTTTGAGATATAAAAAAAGAAGTGATCAAAGAGACATGGGAAGCTCATACCACCAAGAAATCAGTGCTGGGAGCAAATTGTATCCTTTGGACCTCAGATTCCTGCACAGAGAAGCTCTGAGACCAAGAGAAGATTGATGACACAGGCCTTCCTCCAAAGCTGACAGAGAAAGCATTCATCTGGAGCTGATGCCCTGAATTTGGACTTGTATCTTACTGGACCGTGACAGGATAAACTTCCGTTTACTAAGGTAATCCACTTGTGGTATTTCTGTTGGAACAGCAGTAGATGACTAAGACAGTAATGTATAAGTTATACAATCCCTATTAGCAGATGATATGATATTATACATAGAAAACCCTGAAGATTCCATGAGAAAACTACTGGAACTAATTGAAAGATTCAGCAGAGTAGCAGGATATAAGATAAACTACAAAAATAAGCTGGATTCCTATACACCAATGAAGAGAACAATGAAATCAGGAAAACAACACCATTTATAATAACCCCTAAAAAAATAAAATACATAGTAATCAATCTAATCAGGGATTTAAAATACCTATACAAGGAAACTATAAAACACTACTGCAAGAAACCAAAAGAGATCAATATAACTGTAAAAACATTCAATGCTCATGGATAGAGTCAACATTGTGAAAATGACAATTCTACTCAAAGCAATTTCAAAATATGATGCAATCCTGATCAAAATATCAACAACATTCTTTAAAGAGATGGAAAAGTAATGATTCAATTTATATTTAAAGGGAAGAAGCCCCAGACAAGTAAAGCACTATTGAAAAAGAAAAATAAAGTAGGAGAACTGGCACTACCTGACTTCAGAACCTACAGTAGAGCTACGGTAGTCAAAACAGCCTGGTACTAGTTCAACGACAGTTACATTGACCAATGGAACAGAATTGAGAACGCAGATGTAAATACACCTACCTATGGTCACCGGTTCTTAGACAAGGGCACCAAATCCATGAAATGGAGAACAGTCTTTTTAAAAAATGGTGCTGGCAAAACTGGATTTCCATCTGCAAAAAAAGAAACAGGACCAAATATCACACCATAGACAAAAGCTACTTTAAAATGGATCAAAGACCTAAATATAAAGCCAAAAACTATAAAGCTTATAGAAGAAAAAAGAGGTTCAATGCTACAGGCCCTAATACACGGCATTAGCAGGATACAAACCATAACTATCAGCACAAAAACCCCAGAAGATAAGCTAGATAACTGGGATCTTCTAAAAATCAAACACCTATGCTCTTCAAAAGAATTCACCAAAAGAGTAAGAAAACAAACTACAGACTGGGAAAAAAAATTTTGGACACTACAAGTCAAACAAAGGACTAATCTCCATAATCTACAAGAAAATCCAACACCTCTACAACAAAAAGACAAATAATCCTATTAAAAAAATGGGCAAAGGAAATGAACAGACACTTCACCAAAGAAGACATTCAAATGGCCAACAGACACATGAGGAAATGCTCGCGATCACTAGCCACTAAAGAAATGCAAATTAAAACCACAATGAGATACCATCTCACCCCTGCATTACTGGCACGAATCAAAAACACTGGAAATAACAAATGTTGGAGGGGCTGCGGGGAGATTGCAACTCTTATGCACTGCTGGTGGGAATGCAAAATGATACAACCATTTTGGAAAATGATATGGCACTTCCTCAGAAAGCTAGAAATAGAGATACTATTCGATCCAGCAATCCCACTCCTAAGAATATATCCTAGAGAAATAAGAGTCGTCACACGAATAGATAAATGCACACCCATGTTCATTGCAGCACTGTTCACAATAACAAAAAGACGGAAGCAACCAAGGTACCCATCAATGGATGAGTGGATAAACAAATTATGGTATATCCACACAATGCAATATTATGCAATGATAAAAAACAATGATGAAGCTGCAAAACATCGTATAACTTGGTGGAAGCTGGAACTTATTATGCTGAGTGAATTTAGTCAGTCATAGAAGGACAAATACTGTATAAGACCACTATTATGAGAACTCATGAAAAGGTTTAAACACAGAAGAAAACATTCTTTGATGGTTACAGGGGTGGGAAGGGAGGGTGAGGGTAATTCGCTAAGTAGGTAGTAGATAAGAATCATCTTAGGTGAAGGGAAGGACAACACACAATACAGGAGAACCCAGCACAACTGGACTAAACCAAAGCTAAGAAGTTTCCTGAATACAATCACATACTTTGAGAGACAAAGTAGCAGGGGTAGGGGGTCTGGGGACCATGCTTTCA
Source organism: Trichechus manatus latirostris (assembly GCF_000243295.1). NCBI lineage: Eukaryota > Metazoa > Chordata > Mammalia > Sirenia > Trichechidae > Trichechus > Trichechus manatus. Next base: position 16,024,524 of record NW_004443989.1, read on the forward strand.
GGGGACATCCAGGTCAATTGGCATAACAAAGCTTTTTAAGAAAATGTTCTGCATCCTACTTTGGTGAGTGGCGTCTGAGGTCTTAAAAGCTTGCAAGCGGCCGTCTAAGATGCATCAATTGGTACCAACCACTTGGAGTAAAGGAGAACAAAGAACAGCAAAGACGGAAGGAAAGTATTAGCCCAAGAGACACAATAGGTCACATAAACCAGAGACTTCATCAGCCTGAGACCAGAAGAACTAGATGGTGCCTGGCTACCAGCAATGAACGTCCTGACAGGGAACACAACAGAAGGTCCCTGATGGAGCAGTAGAAGGATGGGATGCAGAACTCAAATTCTAGTAAGAAGACCAGACTTGATGGTCTGACTGAGACTGGAGTTGTCCCGGAAAGCATGACCCCTGAACTCTCTATCAGCCCAGGACTAAAACAATTTCCAAGTCCAACTCTTCTGACAGGGATTGGACTGGACTGTGGGACATAAAGTGATACTTGTAAAGAATGTGCCTCTTAGTCAAGTAGATATGAGACCAAAGGGGCAGCTTCTGTCCAGAGGCGAGATGGGAAGGCAGAGAGAGTTAGGAGCTGGTTTAATGTTCATGGGAAATCAGGGGCAGAGGGGACGAGTGAGCTGTCGCAGAAAGCGGTGAGCGGTTGGGGTCTCATAACAATGTATGTAGAAAAAATCTGTATGAGAGACTAACTTGAAATGTAAACTTCATTTAATTACAACAATAAAAAAAAGCTAGAAATGGAAATATGTTATGATCCAGCAATTCCACTCCCAGGAATTTATCCTAGAGAAATAAGAGCTGTCACACGAATAGACATATGCACACTCATGTTCATTGCAGCATTGTTCATAATAGCAAAAAATGGAAACAACCTAGATGCCCATCAACTGATGAATGGATAAACAAACTAACGTACATACACATAATGGAGTATTATGAAATGATAAATAACAATGACGAATCTGCAAAGCTTCCCATAACATGCATGAATCAGGAGGGCTTTATGCTGAGTGAAATAAGTCAATCACAAAAGGACAAAAATTGTACGAGACCACTACTGTAAATACTCATGAAAAAGTTTACACACACAAAGAAACAATATTTGATGGTTACAAGGGAGAGGAGTGGTGGGGGGAAAACACTTAATAGAAAATAGTTAAGTGGTAACTTTGGTGAAGGGTAAGACAGTACACAATACTGGGGAAGCTGGCACAAGTTGTACAAGGAAAGGTCATGGCAGCTCAATAGATATATCCAAACTCCCTGAGGGACTCAATTGCTGGGATGAGGGCTGTGGGGACCATGGTCTTGGGGAATATCTAGCTCAATTGGCATAACACAGTTTATGAAGAAAATGTTCTACATTCTACCTTGGTGAGTAGCATCCTGGGTCTTAAAAGCCTTTGAGTGGCCATCTAATATATTCCGCTGGTCTCACCCCTTCAGGAGCAAGGGAGAATGAGGAAAACAAGATACAAGGGAAAGATTAGTCCAAGGGACTACTGGACCACAACTACCACAGCTGACTCCTCTGACAGGGATCACAAAAGAGGGTCCTAGACAGAGCCGGAGAAAAATGTAGAACAAAATTTTAACTCACAAAAAAAGACCAGACTTACCGGTCTGACAGATATTGGAGAAACCCGGAGAGTATGCACCCCAGACACCCTTTTAGCTCAGTAATGAAGTCACTGCTGAGGTTCACCCTTCAGCCAAAGATTGGACAGGCCCATGAAATAAAACGAGACTAATGGGGCACAACAGCCTAGGACAAGGACTATAAGGCAAGAGGGACAGGAAAGCTGATACTAGGGAACCCAAAGTTGACTAGAGGGAGTGCTGACATGTTGTGATGTTGTTAACCAATGTCATAAAACAATATGTGTACTAATTAATGAAAAACTATTTGTTCTGTAAACTTTCACCTAAAGTACAATTAAAAAAAAAAAAAAAAAA
>NW_004443989.1:16026594-16049737 GCF_000243295.1 Trichechus manatus latirostris
AAAAGGAAAAAAAAAAAAAAAAAAACACAAAATACCATAATCGAACGGTATCATACCAGGAATGCAAGGGAAATTCAGCATTAGAAAGCAATCAAAGTAATTCACCACTTAAATAAAACAAATAGAACCACATGATCATATATATTGATGCAGAAAAGCCATTCGATAAAATCCAATGCCCTTTCCTGATAAAAACTCTCATCAAAGTAGGAATAAAAAGGAAATTCCTCGACCTAATTAAGGATATGTGTGTGTTGCTGTGATACTGGGAGATTTGCCACCAGTATTTCAAATACCATCAGGATTACCCTTGGTGGACAGGCTTCAGTGGAGTTTCCAATCTAAGACAGACTAGGAAGAAGGACCTGGCAGTCTACTTCTGAAAAAATTGGTGGGTGAAAACCTTATGAATAGCAACGGGACATTGTCCGATATAGTATCAGAAGCTGATCCCCTCAGGTTGGAAGGCACACATAAGATGACAGGGAAGAGCTCCCTCTTCAAAGTAGGTTTGGCCTTAATGACGTGGAGGAAGTCAAGCTTTTGGGACCTTATTTGCTGATGTGACATGACTCAAAATGAGAAGAAACAGCTGCAAACACCTATTAATAATCAGAAGGTGGAAAGTACAAAGGATGAATCTAGGAAAATCAGAAGTCATCAAAAATGAAGTGGAACACATAAAGATCAAAAAGATAAGCATTAATAAGCTGAAATGGACTGATATTGGTCATTTTGAATCAATCATATGGTCTACTATGTAGGGAATGACATACTGAAGAAGAATAGTGTTGCATTCATCATCAAAAAGAACATTTTAAAATCTATCCTGAAGTACTATGCTGTCAGTGATAGGATAATATTCATATGGCTACAAGGAAGACAAGCTAATATTACTTTTATTAAAATTCACACACCAATCCCTGGTGCAAAAGATGAGGAAATTGAAGATTTTTACCAATTTCTGCAGTCCGAAATTGATCAAACTTGCAATCGAGGGTGAGGTGGAGGGGGAGGAGAATTTGATAGTTAGACAAAGATCAACTTCAGTGAAGGGAAGGACAACATACAATACAGGGGAAGTCTGCACAATTGGATCAAAGCAAAAGCTAAGAAGTTTCCTAGACATATCCAGGCAGCTTGAGGGACAGAATAGCCGGGACTGGGGCCTGGAGACCATAATTTGATGGGACTTCTAGGGCAACGGCATAAAAAAGTTTATTAAGAAAATGTTCTTCATCTCACTTTGGTGAGTAGTGTCTGTGGTCTTAAAAGTTTGTGATGGCCCATCTAAGATGCATCAATTGGTCCCATCCAACCTGGAGCAAAGGAGAATGAAAAAAACCAAACATACTAGGAAAATATTAACCCATAGTAGTAAGGGACCACCCAAACCAGAGACTCCACTAGACTGAGACCAGAAAAACTAGATGGTGCTTGGCTACCACCAATGACTGCCCTGGCAGGGAACACAACAGAGAGTACTGGACAGCACGGGAAAAAAGTGTGCAGCAGAACTCAGATCCGTGTAAAAACACCAGGCTTAATGGTCTCACAGAGACTGGAGAATCCACAAAACTATTGCCCCTGGACACTCTGTTAACCCGGAACTGAAACCGTTCCCAAAGCCCACTCTTTAGACAAAGATTAGACAAGAGTATAAAACTAAAAATAATACTCATGAGGAATGTGCTTCTTAGTGCAATCAGATACAAGAGACCAGTTGGGTTGCTCCTGTCCAGAGGCAGGATGAGAACGCAGGAAGGTACAGGAACTGGTTGAATGGACACAGAGAACCCAGGGTGGAAAGGGTAAATGTGCTGTCACATTATGGGAATTGCAAATAATGTCATAAAACAATGTATGTATATATTTTTTAATTATTTTTTTAATTGTACTTCAGGTCAAGGCTTACAGAACAGTTTCTCATAAAACAATAGTGCACACATTGTTTTATGACATTGGTTAACAACCGCACAACATGTCAACCCTCTAAATTCTCAACCTTTTTTTTGGTGAAAATACACTTAGCCAAAGATACACTATTTCAAAAATTTCTACATGCACTGTTCAGTGACATTGACTACGCTCTTCCAATTGTGCTGCTATTCTCACTTAAGATGAAGGCTTACAGAACAAAATAGTTCTTTTACTCCATATTTTGAAACATCAGGTAGGGCATACATGTCATTTTTCATGGACAGCTCCTGAACCACCTGCCTAAGCCCTTGAGGACTAAGTCAACAGTGTCAGCCAATTTTGTTGTCCTTTAGAGCAGGTAAACTCCCTTTTTCATCAAAATGTCTCTGTTAATCATCCACCTGATGAGGGTCTACCCTACACTAGTTACCTGAAGAACCCCAAGGTGTCCTGCAATATGATTCCTCTTCTTTGTGGGAGCTTGTCAAGACCTAAGCTGAACATCTTTGATGGAACCCTTTCTAAATGAAAACGTACTTTGCTTTGGTAGAAACTTTTAATACAAACAAAATTGTAAATCACTAAATCAAAGAAACAAACAAAAATTTACTGACATAATAGCAAAATGTGTCCCTCAAACATTCCTCTCATGCCCATCCTAATTCATGTTATACAGAGTGGCACCATCACCCTTGACTATGTGGTTTTGATGAAATAATATCCAAAGAAAAACCCACCCACTGCCGTTAAATTGATTCTGACTTATAGTGACCTAATAGGATTTTCAAGACTTTAAACCGCTACGGAAGCAGACTGCCACATCTTTCTCCCGTGGAGCTGCTAGTGGTTTGAAAGCACAGACATTACAGTTAGCAGTCAATTGCTTTAAACACTGCACCACCAGGGCACCTTAATATCCACAGAATCTGTGTAAAACAGCTGCATGTCACACACAATACTTGAAATGGGATATGTATGTGCCACCAGATAGATGGGGCCGTTACTCAAAAATGGAAATCTCTCAGTGAAGTGAACACTTTACCTGGTTCTCTGGCAGAATATCACATGATTGAGTATGTTTATTTTTAAAGGAGCATTTTTTGAAATACATATGATTTATAGCCAAATCTTTGCTGAAAATGTGAAACTTCCTCTTTCCTTACAGTGAGGAACACGAGGGAAAATGGGATTTCTTTTCACCTTTGGACAGTTGTTCTATGAATGAGGCAATTATGGGCTCTGTGTGTTGGCTCAAAGTTGTTTGCTTCTTCATTAAAAGCTGAGGCCTCTTAACACAAAAAAGACTTCTAGTGCCAAACTCAAATATGTTTACATTCAATTATTTTATGAATAGCCCAAATAACCAGAGTTTTAGCTAATTGGAGCCCCTTTCTTTCCATTGGTCATGAAACTGTGTCCAGCATCTGCTAGTTCTAGATAAAATAAAACCCAGCAGTTGTAAAGACTTCACAACTGCTGTCCTTCATAGCTCTCTGACCCAGAGACTCCCCACCTTGCTGCAGAAGAACACATCATCTAGGCACATGTAGTCCCCATTCTTTCTCCTCTAAAGTTTCTGTGTCCTTTTCCCTTTCTTCTGGCTCCCTGAATTTCTTGCTTCTTGAATACCTCCTGATGCGGGGAATCACCCCCTTATTAAATGCAGCTTCCAATGCTTCATCCTCAATAAATACTTTGTTATGCCACACTGACATCTCATGGTCATATATTTTTTGTTGATAGTCCCAAACTCTTTCAAACTCACTAAAAGAGTGGAGGAAAAATTATGTGAAAGAGATTCTGGGAAAGTAGTGGAAGGAAGAATCAGGGAATTTTTGGATGAAACTGTCATCTGGGTGTGTGGCTTCATACAGAGTATTGTTGTCACTGCAGCAGTCATAAGGACAAGGCTCACAAAGAGCAGGGTGCTGTGCTACAGAGCCCCCAGTACACTAGGAGGTCCCATCATCAGCCTAAAGCAAAAGGTGATGGAGATGACTCTATGAAATTCTGAACAGCAAGAGATCAATTCTACATTTACATGTCATTTTGTTCCAACAATCATCAGCTTAGATACTAATGGCCATGTGAATTTCCCAAATGAGCGCATGGGCTGGGGACAGTGGGGAGGGTCCAGGGCAATGGTGACAGAGAAAGTCCTGTTAGACTTTTCCAGATGACTGCAGAAGACATAGGCTGGGTCACATCTGAGATCCAGGTAAAGAAACTGAGCCATGGGATTTAGACAACAGAAATCACACTATGCATTTATAGTACAAGAAGGAGTAAAGGGAGATGTGAGAACAAAGACTAGAATCCAAGAAAATGAGTTAGGAGAAAAAGAGTGTTGAGTCTGATATGACCCCGTTATTTGTGGCTCCAGTGCACCCCCTGCTAACACGCTATAGGGAGGTTTGTGTGTGGGCTCCAACTGACTTCCCCTCACTATGTCTTTCACACAGTAATACATGATGTGTCCTTGGCTTTCAGACTGTCTGTTTTCTTTTTTCTATTATTATTTTTATTGTACTTTATATTAAAGTTTACAAAACAAACTAGTTTCTCATTAAACAGTTAGTACACATATTGTTTTATGGCATTGATTACCAAATCAACGACATGTCAACAGTCTCATTTCTCGTTCTTGAGCTCTCAATCATCAGCTTTCCTGTCCCCTCCTGCCTTCTAGTCGTTGCCTTTGGGCTGATGTGCCCCTTTGGTCTTGTTTTGTTTTAAGGGCCTGTGTAATCTTTGGCTGAAGGGTGAACCTCAGGAGTGACTTCATTACTGAGCTAAGAGCATATCCGGGGTCCCTATTCTAGGATTTTCTTCAGTCTCTGTCAGGCTGGTACGTCTGTTTTCTTTTGTTTTTTGTTTTTTTCTTTTTTGTGAGTTAGAATTTTGTTCAACATTTTTCTCCAGATCTGTCCAGGACCCTCTGTTATGATCCCTGTCAGAGCATTCAGTGGTGGTAGCTGGACACCATCTAGTTGTACTGAACTAAGTGTGGTGGAGGCCGAGGTAGATGTGGTCCATTAGTCTTTGGAATAACCTTTCCTTTGTATCTTTAGTTTTCTTCATTCTTCCTCGCTCCCAAAGGGGTCAAACCAGTGGAGTATCTTAGATGGCTGCTCACAGGATTTTAAGACCCCAGACGCTACTCACCAAGGTAGAATGTAGAAGATTTTCTTTATAAACTATGTTATGTCAATGGAGCTAGATGTTCCCTGAGACCATGGTCAACACAGGCCTCATCCCAGCGATTCGGTCCCTTAGGGAGTTTGGATGTGTCTGTGGAGCTTCCATGACCTTGCTTTCTACAAGCTGTGCTGGCTTCCCAAGTATTGTGTACTGGCTTGCCTTTCACCAAAGTTACTACTTATCTATCGCATATTTAGTGTTTTTCCATCCCAACCTCTCCCCTCCCTCGTAACCATCAAAGATTGTTGTGTGTGTGTGTGTGTGTACACCTTTTCATGAGTTTTTAGAGTAGTGGTCTCATACAATATTTGTTATTGATTTATTTATTGTTATTGATTTATTGATTTATTGATATTGTTATTGATTTGTTATTGATTTATTACACTCAGCAAATGCCCTCCAGATTCATCTATAATGTGAGAGGCTTAGCAGACTCATCATCATTCTTTATCATTGTATAATACTCCATTGGCTGTGTATACCATAGTTTATTTATCTACTCATCTATTGATGGGCATCTAGGTTGTTTCCATCTTTTTACTATTGTGAACAATGCTGCAATGAACATGGGTGTGCATATTTCTATTCCTGTGATGAATCTTATTTCTCTAGGATATATTCCTAGGAGTGGGATTGCTGGGTCATATTGTATTTTTATTTCTAGCTTTCTGAGGTAGAACCATATAGCTTTCCAAAATGGTTGTATCATTTTGCATTCCCACGAGCAGTGGATCAGAGTTCCGATCTCTCCACAGACTCTCCAACATTCGTTATTTCCAGTTTTTGTTTTTTATTGTGCCAGTAAGGAGATGGCATCTCACTGTGGTTTTGATTTGCATTTTTGTAATGGCTAGTGGTTGCATTTCCTCATCTGTATGTTGGCCACTTTAATGTCTTCTTTAGTGAAGTCTCTGTTCATTTCCTTTGTCCTTTTTTTAATTGGATTATTTGTCTTTTGGATGTAGAGGTGCTGGTTTTTCTTGTAGATTTTAGAGATTTGACCTTTCTCTGATTTGTAATAACCAATTTTTTTTCCAAGTGTATAGGTTCTCTTTTTACTCTTTTGGTGAAATCTTTTGATGAGCATAAGTGTTTAATTTTTAGAAGATCCCAGTTACCTGGCTTATCTTCTTGAGTTTGTGTGTTGTTCACTATGGTTTGTATCCTTTTAATGTCATATATTAGGGCCTCTAGCCTTGATCTTACTTTTTCTTCTATAAAATGTATAGCTTTTGGCTTTATATTTCTGCCTTTGATCAATTTTGAATTAGTTTTTATATATAATGTGAGATATGGGTCCTCGTTCATTTTTTTTGCAGAGAGATATACAGTTTTGCCAACGCAAATTGTTAAAAAGACTGTTTTTTCACCATTTGATGGACTTTCGGCCCTTGTGGAAGATGAGCTGACCGTAGATGGATGGATTTACATCTGGATTCTCAATTATCTTCCGTCATTCAATGTGTCAATCCTTGAACAAGTAACAGGCTGATTTGACTACCGTAGCTGTATAGTAGGTTCTGAGGTCAGGTAGTCCGAGGCCTCCTCCTTAATTATTTTTATTCAACAGTGCTTTACTTACCTGAGGCTTCTTCCCTTTCCATATAAAGTTAATGATTATTTTTTTCCATCACTTTAAAGAATGTTGTTGGTATTTGGATTGGAATTGCATTGTGTTTGTAAATTTCTTTGGATAGAATTGTCATTTTCACAATGTTGAGTCTACATATCCATGAGCATGGTATGTTTTCCCATTTATTTAGATCTCTTTTGTTTTCTCGCAGTAGTGTTTTTTAGCTTTCTTTGTATAGTTATTTACACCTCTGGTTAGATTTATTCCTAAGTATTTTATTTTTTTAAGGGCTATTATATATGGTATTGTTTTCCTGATTTCCTTTCCATCGTTCTCATAATTGGTGTATAGGGATCCAACTGATTTTTTAAAAAAATTTTATCTTGTATCCTGCTACTCTGCTGAAAAGTGATATTAGTTCCAGTAGTTTTCTTGTGGAGTCTTTTGGGTTTTCTAGGTATAGTATCATATCACTTACAAATAGTAACAGTTTAACTTCTTCATTAGCAACTTGGATGCCCTTTATTTTTTTTTAATTGCCTTATTGCCCTAGATAGGACTTCCAGTACAGTGTTAAATAGGAGTGGTGATAAATGGCATCCTCGTCTTGTTCTTGTTCTGAAGGGGAATGTTTTCAGCATTTCTCCATTAAAAATGATGTTGGCCATTTGTTTTGCATAGATGCCTTTTATTATGTTGAGAAATTTCCTTTTTATACCTGTTTTATCAGGAATGGGTATTCAACTTTGCCAAATGCCTTTTCTGCTTCAATTGAGATGATGATATGTTTCTCTTCTTTCTATTTATGTGGTGGATTACGTTGATTTGATACTCTAATGTTGAACCATCCTTCCATATCAGGTAGGAATCTTATTTGGTCTTGGTGTATTGTTTTTTTATATGATGCTGAATTCTATTGATTAGAATTTGGTGAGAATTTTTACACTAATACTCATGAGATATATTGGTCAGTAACTTTTTTTTATGGTACCTTTGGTTTTGGTATCAGAGTTCTGCTGGCTTCACTGAATGAATTTAGAAGTATGGCTACCTCTTCTATGTTCTGAAATAGTTTGAGTAGTACTGGTGTAAGCTCTTCTCTGAATGTTTGTTACAATTCTCCAGTGAAGCCATATAGGCCAGGGCTTTTTTGTTAGAAGTGTTTTTGTTGTTGTTATTTGTTTGTTTTTTTTTAAATTATTGTTACCTTTTCAATCTCTTGTTATGGGTCTGTTCAGATTTTAAACAACATTTTGTGTTAGTTTGGATAGTTAATGTGTTTCTACAATTTTATCCTATTCCTCTAGAATTTTAAATTTCTTGGAGTATAGTTTTTCATACTACTCTCTTATGATACTTTTTATTTCAGATGAGTCTGGTGTAGCATCCCTCATTTCATTTCCTATTTGGGTTTTTTGCGTCCTCTACTGTTTTTCTTTTTTCAGTTTCGCCAGTGGTTTGTGGATACTGTTGATCTTTTCAAAGAACAAACTTTTAATTTTGTTGATTCATTCTATTGTTTTCATATTCTATATTTCATTTATTTTACTTTGAAGTTTATTATTTCCTTTCTTCCAGTGGTTGTGGACTTTTTTTGCTGTTCTCTTTCCATTTGTTCACGTTACATAGCTTATGTTTTGATTTTGTCCCTTTCATCTTTTTTGATGTGTGCATCTATTGCTACAAATTGACATCTGAGGACTGCATTTTCTGTGTCCCATAGGTTTTAGTATGATGTGTTTTCATTCTCCTTTGATTCTAGGAATTTTTTTTTTTTTATTCTATCTCTGAATTATTCTATTACTCAGTAGTTTTTTAAGCAGGGTGCTATTCGGTTTCCATGGTACTGATTTTTTCCATTCTTTTCCTGTCATTAATTTCTACCTTGATGGCATTATGTTCAGAAAAATACTTTGTATTATTTCAATATTTTGGATTTTGTTGAGAGTTGCTCTGTGGCCTAAGATGTGGTGTATTCTGGAGAACGTTCTATGTGCATTGGAAAAGAATGTGTACTCTGCAGCTATTGAGTGAGGCGCTCTATATATGTTTATGAGGTCAAGTTGGTGGACTGTGCCCTTTAGCCCTTCTGTATCTTTGTTGAGTTTCCTTCTAGATTTTCTGTCCTTTACCAAGAGTGATGTGTTGAAGTCTCCTACTATTAGTGTCAATTTCTCCTTTTAGTGTTGTTAACTTGTTTTATGGATTTTGGAGCACAGTCATTGAGTGCTTAGACATTTATTATGGTTATGGTTTCATGATGGATCATCCCTTTAATCACTATATAGTGGCCTACTTTGTCTTTTATGCTGGACTTTGTTTTAAAGTCTGTTTTACCTGAGATTAATATTGCCACTCCAGCTCTTTTCTGGTAGCAGTTTGCTTGATATTATTTTTACCATATTTTCATTTTTAATAAATTTTTGTCTTTGTTTCTAATGTGTGTCTCTTGTAGACAGTATATTGATGGATCCTGTTTCTTTAATCAATTCTTTCACTCTCTTTGTCGGTGTATTTAGAGCATTTATATTCAGTGTAATTATTGATAGGTGTGAGCTTATTGTTTTCATTCTGTAGTGTTTTTTTGTAGTGCTGATGTTTTCTTTGTTCCTCTTACTTTCCTGTGTTGATTTTGTTTTTGTATGTGGGTTTTTTTTTCATTTCTTTTGTTTTCAAAGTTTTTATTTTTACTTAAACTGTTTTTCTTCTTTATTTTGATGAGTAGGTTGGTTAAATTTCTTTGTGGACACTTTGAAATTTACTTTTATCTTCCTAGATTTGAACCAATCTATGATTACATGGTATCCCCTTGGCTTCCTCTCCATTAGAAAGTTCTGTACCTACACTGTTTATTCTTTATTTTATTGTTCTGGTGTTGTTGTCTTTTACAGATTAAGCTATTTGGTTCCCTGTTTTAATTCTTGTGGTTTTGGATAATCTTTGAGATTTCGTTTCCTAGTTTGGTATCTGGCAGGTACAATCTTGCATCCTAGATTCAGGCTGTGGTTTGAAGTTGTTTTTTCTTTTTTTCCTCAGAACAAAGGACTCCTGTTAATAATTCTTGTATGTTTGGTTTGTTTTTTATATATTCCCTTAATTTCTATTTCAAAATGTCTTAATTTCACCATCATATTTGAATGAGAGTTTTGCAGGATATATTATTCTTGGTTGGCAATTTTATTCTTTCAAGGTTTTATATATGTCATCCCATTGCCTACTTGCCTGTATGGTTTCTGCCGAATAATCAGAGCTTTGTCTTTTTTTTTCCTCCTCTGTCTGTGACTTATCATTTTTCTCAAGCTGCTCCCAGGATTCTTTCTTTATTTTTAGTTTTAGCAAGTGTTATTATGATATGCTTTTGTGATTTATTTTGAAGTCTATCCTGTATGGGGCTAGTTGAGCTTCTTGGATGGTCAGCTTTTCATCTTTTATGATATTAGGGAAGTTTTCTGTCAGCAGTACTTCAATAATCTTCTCTGTGTTTTCTGTTTTATCCCCCTGTTCTGGTACTCTGATCATTCACACATTTTTGCTTTTGATTGTATCCCACTTAATTCTCAGGGTTTTGTCATTTTTCTTCATTCTTTTTTCTGATGTTTCCTCAGATTTATAGCCAAGTGTTTGTCATCAATGCCACTGATCCTATCTTCCATAGTTTCAAACCTTCTCCTTATCCCTTCTATGACACTGTCATTGTCTGAAAAATTGTTTCTCTTTCAGATTTCTACTTGTTGTTTTTGTATGATTTCTAGTTGTGAATGTATTTTGGCATTTTGTTGCTGTATTATTTTCCTGAAATCTTCCATTTGTTGTCTGTATTTTCCATGAATTTAAGTGATTTTTCCATGAATTTGTCTATTTTCCCTTGTTTATATCTACTTTTTGCTTCAACTCTTGAATAGCTCTGAATATGAGAGATTTGAATTGCCTATCAGGTAGTTCCAGTAGCTTGTCTTCTACTAGATAATCATATTGTATTTTATTTTGGACACCTACTGGAACCATCCGATCTTTTTTTTTTTTTGTTATCTCTGAGCAGGTATGCTTTTTTTGTTTTGTTTTGTTTTTCATCTGTGGGCATGAAAATTTTTACTTCCTTGTCCAATGGTCAGGACCAGTTGCTAAACTATGATGCAGCAAGGCTGTTCCAGCTGAAGGGAATGGGTTGGGTGGGGTTGATTGTTTTCAAATACTACAGTCAACAGGCCTGGCTGGGAATCAGTGAGCAGCCAGTTCTTGTAGGCCATGCCTGTGCTGCTCAACAGTGTGAAGTTCTGCACATGGTGCAAGTAGGCAGGAAGGAGAGGGGAGATTGTTAAGTGTGGAGCTATGATGGGTATGGGGAAGAGGAGGGAGAAGAAAGAGAAACAGGAGTCAAAAAGAAAAAAAATTTATTTGCTATTGGAACAGAGTCATGAGAAACTGACAAATGGAGGAAAACAAAAAGCAAAACAAAGAAAAAGGGAAAAGATAGAAAAAATAAAAATTACAAAAAAATGAAAAGCATATTCCCAAGGTATCCCACCTGTGTGGCTGTGAAGAATAGAGAACTTTTTCCCAGGCCACACAGTACAGTCTGGCTAGAAGGGGTAGATATGTCACACAGTGTCAGGTATTAAGGAGAGAGGAAAAGAGGAAAAAATATAGAAAACTGAGAAACTGAGAAATGAAGAAAGACAAAAAGGAAAAAAGAGAACAAAGAAGTGACCTCAGGGATCCCAACAGCACAGCTGCACAGACTAGGGAAGTGACTCCTAAGCAACACAGTACAGCCTGGCTAAAAGGGGCTGCCAAGGTGAGGAAAGAAAAAGAAAACAAACAAACAAAATCAAAGAAAACAAAAGCCCCAAAGATCCCACAAGTATGGTGGTGTGAGCCAGGGAAGAACTTCCCCAGTCGAGCAGAGTTTCGTAGCCTTTCAAGAAGAAGCAATGATTGCCTACATAGCCAGGTGTTTGACAGCATGGAGGGGGGAGGTGGTGAGAGGTAAGGAATAAACCAAAATTAACAGAAAAAAAGCAACACTAGCAACAAAGAAATGGCACTCAGGGAGAGGGCCAGTGTGGGCAGGGTGAATCCAAGTGGCACGGGACTAAAGCCCCTGTCTCCAAGCCAAGAGACTGTGGCTGGTGAGAAACAGAAGAGGCAGAGCAGGGGAGAAGAAGGGTGGAGGGTGGGAAAGTGTATATTGCTGGTTACCAGATGCTCTGTCTCCTGCTGAGATCTCCTTGAAGCTGCTTTCCCATACTCCCTGTTTGCCAATCTCCGAGAGGAGACTAAGATGGCGAATCCATGCTGCATTACGCGATAGGGTACTTCTGCGTATATCTTCCCTCACTCTCTGTTCTCTGTCAATTTCTTATTCCATTCAGTGCTTTACTGAATTCTTCATCTCTTCATTTGATGCTTAGGGTTCCACGATTGACATTTGTCTCTGTTTTACTTAGTTTTTTTTTGGTCTTTGTTGTGGAGGGACAAGGTGGTTCTTCTGTCTATAGCACCATGATGACATCTTCCCTGTCCATTTTCAAATACATTGTATTCTTGGCATTATCTCTGGAGATAGTGAATCAACCCTTCACAGAATGTGCTTAGTTCTTAGTATCACCATCAGTGTTAGTCTCTCCAAAGCAGTACAGCCCCTTCACAGGAACTTGAAAGATCAAGCTCATTTATAACATCCTGAAGGTGAATCAAGATCCTGGACAGGAGCATCTCGGAGGCTTCTCCCCTAAGTCATCTCAGATCTCTCCTGGACTCCACCAGCTGCACTTCATATTGGACAACTGCAAACACAAAGACATAATGGTCAGAAAAATGTCACACATATTCACTGATTCTCTCATTTATATCTACTAATATTCTCAATGCTCTGTAAAAATGATCTTTTAAAATAGCAGCAAGGAAAATTACTCTAAGGTGACTTGAGTATGTGCAGTCCCTATCACTGAATGGCGTCACCTGGGAATCATGGGGCTGAGGATCCTCTTCCGGAGTTAGAAGTTGGAGCTGAGTTGTTATCTTTTATCAGCAGAGGGATGGGCTCTATTTGCATGTACCCCTATAAAGTAATCTGCGGGTTTGGGTGTCTGCAGAGACTGCAGTGCCCCAAAATAGACATGAGTGTTCTGGAAAGAATTTGGTGGCAATCACAGCATTTGGGAAAAATTATTTCTTGTTTTGTGATTGTGGTGGGCTAAACACATAGTTCTTTTCATATTATTTCATACACTGTAATTTATCTATATATAAATGTTATAAGATAGTATGGGCTTTATTTGTTTATCTTCTTTCATTCAGCATACTTATAATGAATCTATACTGTTTTTTCTAACAAGCTTGCATTGATTTTAATACTATATATATATTTGTATTTCAGGATATGCATATGCCGTAACTGTTTTAACCATTCATCCCTTGGCCGATATTTGGATTGTTTATTATTTCTGTTATTACAAGGAAATTTGCCACTCAGAATAAAGACGTATAAAGCAGAAAAAGGGAAAGGGACATTGATTTTCTTGCAACAACAACAATAACCATCCTGGACAGGCCACAAATTAAACAAAAAAAATCTTCAACATATCAGTATATGAAAGCCACAGGCAAACAATATACCTCATATTTGGAGACAGAGGCGAATTCAGGGACAAAAAGGACCCAGGCGTTAACTTACCTGGGGCATTTAATCTCTTAGAAGATTAAACTGGAAATATTTAGTAAATAGTTGAAAGCTGAATGTTTTAAAGACATAAGACTGTAAGCTTCCAGGAGCTACAGACTTAGGGTGATTCTTGTTCTATTGCAAACTGTCTCCATATTACTATGGATAATCTATAAAAAAGGTATATCCTTCACTGTTCATAATGGTGCCTGGGTTAGCAGAAGACCAGCCACTGCTAAAATACACCCAAACCTAATCCCAATGAAGAAAAAAAAATCATGAGGAGAAAAGCTATCAAAATTAGTATCCAGGCACAGGTGGAATCATATAGAAAAAGGGAGAATAGAGGACATCCATGAAACTACCCAGAACTAATTCCCTTTTCTTTATTAAAGCATGAAGACATCAAATGAAGAGGAAGAATATCAAAACTAGAAACTGTGGATAGTGATGAAAATCTTTTCAGCTAGGGAGAGAAAAATCTGTCCCATTGAAAAGGCCACAATTAACTTCTATGTCAGCATTTCTTCTGGAAGAGCGGCAGAAAAATTGTGAAGGCCACACTTCAGGCCTAGGTTTGTAATTCCTGTCTAAGAATGAGGCACATTCAGAACATCAGAGAAAGCACCCCTTATCCCAAACTCCACCACAAAAGTAAACATCATCAAGTAAAACTAACAGTGGGGAGTTGAGAGACATAGTCTCTCTCAGTAGAGCACCAACTTAATACCAAAGTCAATCATGAAGACAAAAATGAGAATCACTAGAGAAATCTGAAGTCTCTGGTGCTTGTAGAAAAAAAAAAAAAACTCTGGTAGCCATGAAAAAAATAAACTCCAAACGTGGCCCTGCCCTGATTCATACATACATCCACAATAAAGTTCTAGAAAGAGGCAGGGTTTAATCATCCCCAAGGGAAAAATTATACATAAAATAATATATCAATATCTACTATCATATCCAATATATCCATCTTTCAACAAAAATTAGGGGGAATACCAAAGAGCAAGACGACAACAATAATTAACATATTATCAAAATGAGATTCACATTTGAAACAAATAATATTATTATAAAATTAAAAATGAAGTGTAAATAAACTATGATTAATATGTCAAAAGACCTAAAGGAAAAGGTAGACAGACTGTAGGGGCAATAGGTAACTTCAGCAGAGAGGTATGACCCAACAATTACACTCTTATATATATCCCCAAAATATTTGCAAGCAGAGACTCAAACAGATACAAGCACACTGATTTTCATACCATCACTATTCACAATAATCAATAAATAAGACAATTCAAGTGTCCATCAACAAATGAGTAGATAAACAAATTGTGATATATATTTATAGTGGAATATCAACAGTCTGTAAAAAGGATATGAGTCCTGACACATGCTACAACATGGATGAACATTAAAAATATGCTAAGTAAAATAAACGAAACAAAAAATGAGGAATAATATAGAAAACCACTCATAGGAAATACCTAAAATAGAAAGAAAGTATATTAGAAGTTATTAAAGACAGTGGAAAGGGGAGGATAGGGAGTTATTGTTTAATAGATATAGTGTTTCCTGTTTGTGGTGATACCAAAGTTTTGGTAATATATAGTGGTGAAAGTTTCACAACATTGTGAAGCTAATTAATATCACTGAATTAACACTTTGTCAGTTAAAATAGAAAAAAAAATTACATGTATTTTACCACAAGAAAATGATTAAAGAACAAAATCCTGCTTAAAGCCAGCCTTAGTCATCTAGTGCTGGTATAACAGAAATACCACAGGTGGATGACTTCAACAAACAGAAGGTTATTCTGTCACAGTTTAATAGTCTAGAAGTCCAAATTCAGGGCATCAGCTCCAAGGAAAGGCTTTCTCTGTAGGCTCTGGAGGAAGGCCCTTTTCATCAATCTTCCCTTGGTCTGGGAACTTCTCTGTGCAGGAACCCTTGGTAAAAATGATGTGCTTTGCTCCCAGCACTGCTTTCTTGTTGGTATGAGGTCCCATTTCTCTGCTTGCTTCCTTTTCCTTTTATCTCTTGTATGATAAAAGGTGGTGCAGGTTGCACTCCAGGGAAACTACCTTTATGTTGGATCAGGGATGTGACCTCAGTAAGATTGTTACAACCTCACCCTATCTTCTTTAACATAAACTTACCATCACAAAATGGAGGACCGGCACACAATGCTGACAATCACGGCCTAACCAAGTTTACACATATTTTGGGGGGACGTAATTCAATTCATGTCAAAGCCAAAGACAGAGAACTTCTTGAAAGAGTGCATGCTTCTTTCTTTACAGCAGACTTCAAAATCATTGAAACAAGAAAATGATGAAGTCTTATATTTCTTGTTGAAATAGGAATAATAAATCAACCCAGAATTCCACACCCTGAGCTTCTATTAATGGTTATGGGAAAATATGGAAATGGACAGTAGTAATGTATTAACAACATGATAAATCCATGTAATGCTGCTGAATTGTACATGTGAAGAATGTTGAAAAGTCAAATTGTTGCATATATACTTACTATAAAAAAAAAATGACAGATAATCATTTTCTCAGACAACCAGTAACTGATAAAAATTATTGCTAGTACAACTTTTCAAGACATTATTAAGATATTCTAAAGGAAGAAAGATTATGATATAAGCCAAAATCTTGAATCTGCACAGTGTCAAAATGGAATAAAGAAAGGTTATAGATTTTTTTTATTTTAGTTGGTCAAAAATATAATTATTAAAACAATAATAATAGCCATGCATTATGCATTATGTTTATAGCATAAGCCAAAGTGAATGGAAAAACAAAGGGACAAGGGATGGGAGAAAGCGATAGGAAATTCTGGCAAAAACAATCCAAGTGCAGTCTGTCACTTTTCCCTTTGGCGTATAAAACTGAAATTTGTGCTTAGGACAAGATGTGTCATCCTGGCTCCTTGGATTGGATGAGCATGTGGGATGACTCTGTTTCTCAAGGTGCCTTGATCCAAAACACATCTTAGAGTAGCTGATGGAGTAGAAAACATCCCTTATGTCATCCTAAGCGTATGTCAACATTCTACTCAAACTGCTTACGTGTGCATGTCACATGGCACTTGGAAAACCCTATTCTATATCTGTTGCTGGTGAGGTAGAAATGTTGTCCTTCAGCTGCTCCATAAAACAAGTTTTTGTGAAGGCCACCATCCTGTATCAACTACAGAGTGAGACACACTGGCCATGGAGAACTGGTGCTCAATATTAAAAATGTCCTTGCTCTGTTTCTTGTCTATGTGAGTAAAGCATTTTTCCATACAATGCCTATTTGTAAGATGTGGTTTCATTGTTGACCTCAGACATTTGCTAGTGGGAAATATACAGTTATAATTCCCTTACCCACCACACATGGGTTAGTTTGTTGTACTGTAAGGGCATGTGTTTGGTCGTGATGCTGGAAGATACACCACCAGTATTTGAACACCGGCAGGGTGAACCACAGTTGACAGGTTTCAGCTGAGATTCCAGACTAACACAGACTAGGAAGAAATACTTGGCAGTCTATTTCTGAATAAAACTAACCAGTGAAAACATTATGAATAGCAGTAGAATTTATCTAATACAGTGCCAGAAGATGAGCCAGTCAGGTGGGAAGGCACTCAAAAGATGACTGGAAAAGACATGCCCCTCAAATTAGAGTCAACCTTAATGATATAGATGGAGTCAAGCATTTGGGACATTCATTTGCTGATGTGGCACAACCCAAAATGAGAAGAAACAGCTGCAAACATGCATTAATATTCAACTGCAAAACAGAGCATAAATTGCTCATATGCATCTTCAACTTGAAGCTGAAGAAAATCAGAAAAAGTCCACTAAAGCCAAAGTATGACCTTGAGTATATACCACCTGAAATTAGAGACTATCTCAAGGATAGATTTGAGGCATTGAACACTAATGACGGAAGAACAGATAAATTGTGGATTCACATCAGGAACATCATACATGAAGAAAGCAAGGGGTCATTAAAAAGAGAGAAAAGAAAGAAAAGACGAAAATAAATTTTTGAACAGATTCTGAAACTTACTCTTGAACATTGTATAGCTAAAGCAAATGGAAGAAATGATGAAGTAAAGAGGTGAACAGAAGTTAAAAAGGGTGGCTTGAGAATACAAAGTAAAGTAGTACAATGACAACGGCAAAGACCTGGAGCTAGAAAACCCAAAGGGAAGAACATGCTCACTATTTCTCAAGCTGAAAGAACTGAAGAAAAAAATCAAGCCTTGAGTTACAATAGTGAAAACTTCCATCAACAAAATACTGAGTGATGCAGGAAGCATCAAAAGAAGATGGAAAGGACTTCATGGCAACATGGCACTATAGACAGAAGCACCACACCGTGCTTCCATAGCAAAGACCCGACAATCTAAGTCAGAGAGAAAAGTAAATCCTGGAAAACTAAACATCAAATGAAGAGATAAAGAACTACCCAAGCACTGAATGGAATAAGAAACTGACAGAGAACAGTGAGCAAGCAGAGATATGTGCAGAGGTCCCTCATCAGCTAAAACAGCATGGATTCACCAACTTGGACTCCTGTTGGAGGTCAGTGAACAGGAAGTACAGGAAAGCAGCTTCACGGAGCTCCCTGCAGGAGACAGCACAACTAGTAACCAGCAACATGCGCTTTCCCACTCCTACCATTCTACACACCTACTCAGTCTCCTCTGCTTCATACAGCTACAGTCCCTCGGCCAGGAGGCACCGGCTTCAGCCTTGTGTCACTTGGATTCCACCCACCCACACTACTGGCTCCCTGAGTGCCATTTGTTGCTAGTGTTTATTTTTTCTGCTTCTTCCATACCTCTCACCAATTCTCCTTCCTTTCTCGCAAATAACTGACTCTCTGTGCCATCTTTGCTTCTTCCTGAAAGGCTATCAAATGCTGCTCGACTGTGGAACTGTTTCCCAGGCTGTGCCACCATGCTGGAGGGATCCCTGGGGTTTGTGTTTGCTTGTTTTGATTTGTTTGTTTCCTTTTTATTTTTTCTGCATGGGACCCCTTTCAACCCAGGCTGTATTGCTCGGCTTGAGTGCTACATCTTCAGTCTGCACAACCACGGAGTCAGATCCCTGGGAGAATTTATTTTTTCTTTTATTTTTTTGTTGTTGGTTTTTTGTTTTGTTTTGTTTTATCTCTTTTTGTCTTTCTTCATTTCACAGTTTCTCATCTTTCTATACTTACCTTCCCTTCCTGTCTCCTGAATACGTGACACTGTGAGACATCTATCACTTCTAGCCAGGTTGTACTTCACAGCCTGGCAGAAATTTCCCAAGTCCTCACAGCTGCACTGGTGGAATCCCTGGGGGATTTTCTTTTCTTCTAATTTTAATTAATTTATTTTTTTTACTGTTTATATTTTTTCCTTTCATGTTCTTTTTCTTTTTCTCCATTTCTCAGTCTCTCATCTCTACATTCCAACAGCAAGCTCCTCTAGCACTCTTTTGTTTGTTTGTTTCTTTCTTTTTGGTCCCTGTTTCTTTCTCTTCCTTCTCTTTTTTTCCCTTACCCATGTTATCTCTACACACTACAATCCTCCCCCTCCTTTCTGCCTACCTGCACTGCGAACTGAACATCACACCCCTTAACAGCACAGCCATGCCCTACTAGAGCCTGCCTTTCACTGATTCCTGGCCCTCCTCTTGGCCACATACATGCCACAAACAACCAATCTCAGCAGCACCCCTTCAGCAGGACTTACCCTCCTGCACCATAGCTGAGTGAGTGTCCCTGCCCATTGGACAAGGAGGTGAAAAGTATCATGCCAACAGACGAGAAAACAACAAAGAACGCAAAACTTGCCTGCTCAGACATTACAAATAAAACAAAAAGCAGGACAATACAACAAATCTTCAATCAATAAACTAGGAAAATAACTACAGAATGTCTGAAAGACAGCAGACAATATCAAAACAACTTAAATAGAACAGGATGGTTTCAGTGAGCATTGAAAATAAAACACCAGATGACTTTCCAATAGGAGAAAAGACTCTAGAACTACCTGATTGGGAATTCTAATCTCTAATATTCAGAGCTATCCAAAAGTTGATGCAAAAAGCAGAAAAAAATAGGGACAAAATAGACAAATTTAAGGAAAATACAGACAAAAAAATGGAAGAATCAGAGAATAATACAGGAAGAAAATGCCAAAGTAAGTTCTCAACTAGAAATCATACAAAAACAAAAATTAGAAATTCAAAAGAGAAACAACAAGGTTTCAGAAAAGGACAGTGTCTTAGAAGGGCTGAGGAGCAGTTTTGAAAACGTGGAATACAGGATAAGCGAAATTGAAGACAAAGGCTTGGGTACAACTATGTGTGAGGAAAAATCAGAAAAAACAACAAAGAAAAATGAAGAAACCTTGAGAATTATATGAAAAACTATAAAATTTTTTTAAAAAATTCCAGTGATCGGAGTTCCAGAACAGAGGGAGAAAACGAAATACACAGAGAGGATCAATGAAGAACTGCTGACACAAAATTTCCATAATATCATGAAAGATTAAAAGCTGGCCATCCAAGAAGCTCAATGAACCAAATATAAGATAGACTCCAAAAGAAAATCACCAAAGCATATCATAATCACGCTTACTAAATCCAAAGACAAAGAAAGAATCTTGAGACCAGCTTGAGAAAAATGAAGTCACATATAAAGGAGAAACAATGAGACTAACTGCAGATTATTCAGCAGAAACCATGCAGGCAAGCAGACAATGGGATGACATGTATAAAATCTTAAAAGAAAAAAAAATGCCAGTCAAAAATAATATATCCTGCAAAACTCTCATTAAAATATGATGGTGAAATTAGGACATTTCCAGGTAAACAGAAATTTAGGGACTATGTAATCAACGAAACCAATTTTACAAGAATTATTAAAAGCAATCCTTCTGTCTGAGAACAAACAACATCAGACTATAGGCTGAATATAGGATGTAGGATCGTACCAGCCAGATACCAATCTAGCAAATGAACTGTCAAGGAATATCCAAAACCAAAAGAATTACAACAGGAAACAAGAGAGGTTGATCTGTAAATGAGAACAACATCAGAACAATAAAAGAGGGAATAAACTGTGTCAGTATACAATCTTTTAATGAAGAGGAAGGCAAGATGATACCAAGTAATAATAGACTGGTTCAAACCTAGGAAGGTAAGGGGAAATTTCAAGGTAACCATAAGAGAGTTAATAGATCTACTCATCAAAATAAAGAAGAAAAACATAAAGTTCCAGTAAAAACAAAATCTACAAAAATAAAATAAATTTTAAAAATCAGAAACAAAAGAAATTCAGCACAGGAGAGAATGATGGACAACAAAAATGTTGGCACCACAAAAAAGCACTACAAAATGGCTGCAATAAACTCACACCTATCAATAATTATACCAAATGTAAATGGCCTAAAGACACCCATAAAGAGTCACAATGTGATAAAATGGATAAAAAAGCAGGATCCATCAATATGCTGTCTACAAGAGACACACCTTAGAAACAAACATGTAAATTTATTAAAAATAAAAGAATGGAATAAATATATCAAGAGAATAGCTATCAAAAAAGAGCATGAGTGGCAATACTAATTGCAGATAAAATAGACTTAAAAAAAATCACCATAAAAGACAAAGAAGGACACTATACAGTGATTAAAGGGACAATCCATTATGAAAACATAATCATAATAAACATTTGCACACACAATGACAGGGCCTCAAAATACATAAAACAAACTCTAACAGTACTGAAATAGAAATTGACAGTGATAGTAGGAGATTTCAACAGACCACTCTAGGTAAAAGACAGAACGTCAAGAAAGAAATTCAACAAAGATACAGAAAACCTAAATGGCAAAATCAGTCAACTTCACCTCATAGATATATATAGAATACTTCACTCAACAGCAACAAAGTACAAATTCTTTTCCAATGTACATGGAATGTTTTCTAGAGTAGACCACATCTTAGGACCAAAGCAACAATTAGCAAAATCTAAAACATTGAGATAATACAAAGCACGTTCTTGTATCACAGTGCCATCAAGGTAGAAATTAACAAAAGGAAGAGCAAGGGAACAAAATAAAAATCATGGCAACTGAATACCACCCTGCTTACATGCCATTGAGTAATGAAAGAAATCACAGATGGAATCAACAAATTCCTAGAACTGAAGGAGAATGAAAACATATCGTACAAAAACCTTTGGGACACAGCAAAAGGAGTCCTCAGATGACAATTTATAGCAATAGATGCACACATCAAAAAAGAAGAAAGGGACAAAATCAAAAATTAACCACACAACTCAACCAAATAGAAAGAGAACAGCAAAGAAAAGGTCACAGCCACCAGAAGAAGGGAAAAATATAGATCAGAACAGAAATAAATGAAATAGAGAATAGAATAAAAATATTCAGCAAAACTGAGAATTGGTTCTTGGAAAGGATCAACAAAATCGACAAACCACTGGCCAAACTGATAAAAGAAAAACAGGAGAGGACACAAATAACCTATATAAGAAATGCAACTGGGGACATTACAACAGACCCAACTACAATTAAAAATTGTTTTAACAAAGTATTATGAAAAACTATACTCAAACAAAATTAAAAACCTAGAGGAAATGGATAAATTTCTACAAACACACTACCTATCCAAACTAACATAAAATGACATTGAAAATCTGAACAGACCCCTAACAAGAGAAGAGTTTGAAAAGGTACCAAAAAAAACTTCCAATAACAATAAAAAACCTTGGCTCAGATGACCTCAATTGAAAATTCTACCAGACATTCAGAGAAGAGCTTATAGCAGTACTAGTCAAACTATTTCCGAGTATACAAAATGAAGTGACACCTCTGAATTCATTTTATGAAGCCAGCGTAGCCCAATACCAAAACCAGCAAAGATGCCCCAGAAAAAAAAAAAAATTACAGACCAATATCTTTCATGAATATAGACGTAAAAATTCTCAACAAAATTCTACTCAGCAGAATACAGCACCACATCAAAAAAATTAATACACCACGATCAAGTAGGATTCATATCAATTATGCAAGGATGGATCAACATTAGAAAATCAACCAATGTAATCCACCATATAAATAAAAGGAAAGAAAAGAATCACATGATCATCTCTGTTGGTGCAGAAAAAGAATTAGACAAAGTCTAACACACATTCCTGATAAAACTGTCAATAAAATATATATAGAAGGGATATTTCTCAACCTAATAAAGAGCACCTATGCAAAACCAAAGGCCAACATCATTCTTAATGGAGAGAGGCTGAAAACATTCCCCTTGAGAACAAGAACAAGACAAGGATGCCCTTTATGGCCACTCCTATTTAACATTGTCCTTGAAGTCCCAGCTAGAGCAATAAGGCAAGAAAAAGAAATAAAGAGTATCCAAATTGGTAAGGAAGAAGTTAAAATGTCACTGTTTGTGAATGATATAATACTACTCATAGAAAACCCGAAAGACTCCAAGAGAAAACTACTGAAACTAATAGAAAGATTCAGCAGATTAGCAGGATATAAGATAAACATTCTTAATCAGTTGGATTCCTACACACCAATAAAGAGAATGATGAAAAGGAATCAGGAAAGCAATATCATTTAAAATAATCCCCCAAAATAAAATACTTAAGAATAAATCTAGAGACTCCGGCAAGATGGCGGTCTAGGCAGAAGCACCACGCCGTCCCTCCACAACAAAGATCCGAAAAACTAAGCCAAACAGAGAATCAACA
>NW_004443989.1:16066611-16086357 GCF_000243295.1 Trichechus manatus latirostris
AAAAAAGAATAAATCTAACCAAGGATGGAAAAGACCCATACAGAGAAAACTGCAAATCACTACTACAAGAAACCAAAACAGATCTAAATAAATGGGAAAACATACCATGCTCATAGACAGATAAACTCAACGTTTTGAAAATAACAGTTCTACCAAATCTATGTACAAATACAACACAATCCCAATCCAAATACGAACAACATTCTTTAAAGAGATGGAAAAACTAATCGTTATAAACATAAAAAATTAGTTGATTCCTCTACTACAACAAAGAGAACTTCAAAGAGGAAATCACCAAATCAATACCATTTACAATAGACCCTAATAAGATAATATACTTAGGAATAAATAGAACTAGGGATGTAAAAGAACTAAACAATAAAAACCACAAGATACTATTGCAAGAAACCAAAAGAAACATGCATAAGTGGGAAAACATACCTTCCTCATGGATAGGAAGATTCAACATTGCGAAAATGTCAAGTCTACCCAAAGCGATCTACAGATACAATGCAATCCTGATTCAAATTCCACGAGCATTTTTTAAAGAGATGGAGAAACAAATCACCAACTTCAAATGGAAAGGGAAGAGGTTCTGGATAAGTAAACCATTAGTGAAGAAGAAGAACAAAGTGGGAGGCCTCACACTACCTGGTTTTAGAACCTATTGTATCACAATGGTAGTAAAAACATTGAGGCACTAGTACAAAAACAGATACATAGACAAATGGAACAGAATTGAGAATCCAAACATAAGTTCATCCACCTATGAGGAGCTGATATTTGACAAAGACCCAAAGTCCATTAACTGGGGAAAAGACAGTCTCTTTAGCACATGTTGCTGGTATAACCAGATATCCATCTGCAAAAAACTGAAACAAGACCCATACCTCACAACATGCACAGAAACTAACTCAAAATTGATCAAAGACACTATGCATAATACCATTGGATGTTACCTCTATATAGATAAAGGGCATATCAAGTTCTCAAAAAATGGAAAAGACCTTGGTTTGGCATTTGAAATACCATCACATATAAAGAACCAAGCCCTCTTTCCTGCCTGTGTATTGAAGAATACTGAATTAAAATTCAATTTTGGTGAAGAAGAATTTAAGTTTCCACCAAAAGATGGTTTTGTTGCTCTTGTCAAAGCACTGGAGAGTTACTTCACCAAATCGCACCACACAGGTAGTGCACAGGTGGCACAAACAAAGTTTCTCCCTAATGCTCCAAAAGCTCTCATCGTTGAACCCTCCCAGGAGTTAACTGAGCAAACTCTGAATAACGTGAAGCAGTTTAAGAAATACATTGATAATCCTAAATTAAGGGAGGTTCTGATAATTGGAGGCGTTGCTGCCCGAGATCAACTTTCTGTTTTGGATAATGGGGTAGATATAGTTGTAGGCACTCCAGGAAGATTAGATGATTTGGTGTCCACTGGAAAGCTGAACTTTTCTCAAGTTAGATTCCTGGTCCTGGATGAAGCTGATGAGCTTCTTTCTCTAGGTTATTCTGATTTTGTAAACAGGATTCACAATCAGATTCCTCAGGTTACCTCTGATGGAAAAAGACTTCAGGTGATTGTTTGCTCTTCTACTTTGCATTCTTTTGATGTAAAGAAACTGTCTGAGAAGATAATGCACTTTCCCACTTGGGTTGATTTGAAAGGAGAAGATTCCGTTCCAGATACTGTACATCATGTTGTTGTCCCAGTGAATCCCAAAACTGACAGACTCTGGGAAAGGCTTGGAAAAAAACACTTTAGAATTGATGAAGTACACACAAAAGATAACACTAGACCTGGTGATAACAGTCCAGAGATGTGGTCTGAGGCTATTAAAATCCTGCAGGGGGAGTATGCTGTCCGGGCAATCAAAGAACACAAGATGGGTCAAGCAATTATCCTCTAAAAATCGACTGCGATAAATTGGAGCAGTATTTTATGCAACAAGGAGGAGGACCTGATAAAAAAAGGCACCAGTTCTCATGTGTTTGTCTTCATGGTGACAGAAAGCCTCATGAGCGAAAGCAAAACTTGGAAAGATTTAAGAAAGGAGGTGTAAGATTCTTGATTTGCACAGATGTGGCTGCTAGAGGAATTGATATCCATCGTGTTCCTTATGTTATAGATGTCACCATGCCTGATGAAAAGCAATACTATGTACATCTAATTGGCAGAGTAGGAAGAGCTGAAAGGATGGGTCCGGCCATTTCTCTGGTGGCAACAGAAAAAGAGAAGGTTTCGTACCATGTACACAGCAGCCGTGGAAAGGGATGTTACAACACAAGACTCAAGGAAGACAGTGACTGTACCATATGGTACAACGAGATGCAGTTGCTGTCTGAGATAGAAGAACACCTGAACTGTACCATTTCTCAGGTTGAGCCAGATATAAAGGTACCAGTGGATGAATTTGACAGGAAAGTTACGTATGGTCAAAACGGGCCACTGGTGGTGGAAACTATAAAGACCATGTGGAAGTTTTGGCAGCTACAGTTCAAGAGCTGGCTGTCCTTGAAAAGGAGGCCAGACATCTTTCCTGCATCTTGGCTACCTTCCTAACCAGCTGTTCAGAACCTTCTGATTTTAACATATACTGAGTAAGATTTGCATAATCAAAGTCTGTAGCCTCAAAACTCTGAAAGAGTTGTACTGCTTCCCAGCAGCAGTACTTATAGTAACTTAAGCTGTTAGTGATACCTCTTGCATGTTGAGAAACATTAGTCTTAAGAATTCTTCATAAAATGGCAGCCTAACGAAAATAATAAATTTGATGACTATTTAAAAAATGATCAAAGACCTAAATATAAAATCTAAAAAGATAAAGATCATGGAAGAAAATATAGAGACAAGGCTAGAAGAGCTAAAACATGACATAAACAGATATGAACCTTAAGTAACAATGCACAAACACCAGAAAAGAAACTACATAACTGGGAGCTCCTAAAAATCAAGCACTTATGCTCATCAAAAGACTACACCAAAAGAGTAAAAAGACAATCTACAGACTGCCCAAAAAAAAAAAAAAAAATTGGGTATGACAAATCTGATCAGCATCTAACCTCTAAAATCTACAAGATACTGGAAAATCACAACAAGTAAAATATAAATAACCCAATTAAAAATGGACAAAGTATACCAACAGGCACTTCACCAAAGAAGACATTCAGGCTGCAAACAGACACATGAAGAAATGCTCATGATCATTAGCCATTAGATAAAAGCAAATCAAAACTGCAGTGAGATACCATCTTACCCCAACAACGCTAGCAATAATCCAAAAAGCAGAAAATAATAGATGTTGGAGAGGTTGTAGTCAGACTGGAACACTTATACACTGTTGATGGGAATGTAAAATGCTACAATCACTTTGGAAATCTATTTGGCGCTTTCTTAAAAAGCTAGAAATAAAAGTACCACAGGGTCCCACAATCCTGCTCCTAGGAATATATCATAGAGAAATAAGAGCCATCATGTGAATAGATATATGCATACCCATGTCCATTGCAACACTGTTCACGATAGCAAAAAGATGGAAACAACCCAGGTGCCCATCAACTGACGAATGGAAAACAAATTATGGTATATCTATACAATGGAATATTACGCAACGATAAAGAACAATGATTAAGCCATGTAACATTTTATAACGTGGAGGAATCTGGAAGGAATTATGCTGAGTAAATTTAATCAGTTACAAAAAGGCAAATATTGTATAAGACCACTATTGTAATAACTCAGGAAAAGGTTTAAACATAGAGGAAATGATTCTTTGACAGTTATGAGGGTGGGGAGTGAGTGAAAGGTTTATTCGCTAACTAGATAGTAGAGAAGAATTATCTTAGTTGGAGGGAAGGCCAGCACACATACAGGGGAAGTCAGAACAACTGGACTAATACAAAGCTACATAGTATCCTGAATACAAACAAAAACTTCAAGGGACAGAGAAGCAGTGGTGGTGGTCTGGAGACCATGCTTTCGGGGGACATCTAGGTCAATTGGCATAAAGAAGTTTATCAAGAAAATATTCTGAACCCTACTTTGGTGAGTGGAGTGTAGGGTTTTTAAAGTTAGTGACTGGCCGTCTAAGATCTGTCAATTGGTCCCAACCCACCTGGAGT
This sequence comes from Trichechus manatus latirostris, assembly GCF_000243295.1. Taxonomy (NCBI): domain Eukaryota; kingdom Metazoa; phylum Chordata; class Mammalia; order Sirenia; family Trichechidae; genus Trichechus; species Trichechus manatus. Next base: position 16,070,737 of record NW_004443989.1, read on the forward strand.
AAAGGAGAATGAAAAACACCAAAATCACAATGAATGTATTAGCCCAAGAGACAGACATGGCCACATAAACTAGAGAATTCATCAACCTGAGACTAGAAGAACTAGATGGTGCCCAGCTACCACCAATGACCAGCCTGACGGGGAACACCACAGACAGTCACTGATAGAGCAGGAGAAAAGTGGAGTGTAGAAGTCAAATTCTAGAAAATGTCCAGACTTAATGGTCTGATGGAGACTGGAGGAATCCCAGCAAGCATGGCCACTGGACCTCTGTCAACCCAGAGATAAAACCATTCCTGAGACCAACTCTTCAAAGATTAGACTGGACAAAGGGACGTAAAATGATACTTGTGAAGAGTGTACTTCTTAGATCTAGTAGATACATGAGATTAAATGGGCAGCTTCTCTCCAAAGGTGAGATTAGAAGGCAGAGAGGGTCAGGAGCTGGGTAAATGGACATGGGAAATCAGGGGTGGAAAGGAGGAGTGTGCTGTCACAGTATAGGGAGAGCAATTATGGTCACATAACAATGTATATATAAATTTTTGTATGAGAGACTAACTTGAATTGTAAACTTTCACTTAGAGTACAATAAATAAAAAAAAGGAAAACGAATCATTAACTTTATATGGAAAGGGAAGAGACCCCAGATAAGTAAAGCTCTATCGAAGAATAAAGCAGGAGAAATCACACTACCTGACCCCAGAACCTACTATACAACTACGGTAGTCAAAGAAGCCCGGTACTGGTACAACGACATATACATTGACCAATGGAATAAAATTAAGAACCCAGATGTAAATCCATCCACCTACGGTCACTTGATCTTCGACAAGGACCCAAACTCCATCAAAAGGGGAATAGACAATCTTTTAACAAATGGTGCTGGAAAAACTGAATGCCCATCTGCAAAAAAATGAAACAGGACCCATATCTCACAATATACACAAAAATTAATTCCAAATGGATCAAAGGCCTAAATATAAAGCCAAAACTATAAAGTTCATAGAAGAAAAAAAAGGATCAAAGCTAGATACCCTAATATGTGACATTAGCAGGTTGCAAACCATAACCAACAACACACAAACTCCAGAAGATAAGCTAGATAACTGGGATCTTCCAAAAATTAAACACTTATGCTCATCAAAAGATTTCACCAAGAGAGTAAAAAGAGAACCTAAAGATTTGGAAAATTTTCTTTGGACATTACAAGTAAGACAAAGATATAAACCTTAAAATCTAGAATAAAATCCAACACCTCTACAGCAAAAAGACAAATACTCCAAGTAAAAATGGGCAAAGGAAATGAACAGACACTTTACCAAGAAATACATTCAAGAGGCTAACAGACGTATGAGGAAATGCTCGAGATCACTAGGCATTAGGGAAATACAAACCAAAACCACAATGAGATACCATCTTGCACCGGCATTACTGGCAAGAATAAAAAAAAAAAAAAACACCAAAAATAACAAATGTTGGAGAGGCTGTAGGGAGACTGGAACTCTTATCCACTGCTGGTGGGAATGCAAAATGATAACACCATTTTGGAAAACAATATGACACTTAGAAAACTGGAAACAAAAATATCATATGATCCAGCAGTCCCACTCCTAGGTATATATACTAGAGAAATAAATGCTATCACATGAATAGACATATGCACACCCATGTTCATTGCAACATTGTTACAATAGCAAAACGATGGAAACAAACTAGATACCCATCAACAGATGAATGGATAAACAAATTATGGTACATACACACCATGGAGTATTATGCAATGATAAAGAACAATGATGAATCTGAGAAGCATCTCATAACATGGATGAAATTGGAGGGTGTTACGCTGAGAGAAATAAGTCTATAACAAAAGGACAAATATTGTAGGAGACCACTACTGTAAAAACTCATGGAAAGGTTTACACACACACACAAAAAAAAATCTTTGATGGTTAGGTGGGATGGGAGGTTTGTGGGGAAAATACTAAATAGACAATAGATGAGTGGTAATTTGGTGAAGGATAAGACAGTACACAATACTGGGGAAGCCAGAACAACTTGTACAAGCCACGGTCATGGAAGCACCTAGACACATGCAAACTCCCTGAGGGACCAGATCTCTGGGCAGAGGGCTGTGAGAACCATGGTCTTAGGCAACAACCTGCTCAACTCGCGTAAGATAGTTTATAAAGAAAATGTTCTACATTCTACCTTGGTGAGTAGCGTCTGGGGTATTAAAAGCCTGTGAATAGCCATCTAAGATACTCCACTGGTCTGACCCCTTCAGGAGGAAAGGAGAACAAGATACAAGGGAAAGATTATTCCAAAGAACTAATGGACCACAACTACCACGGCGTCCACAAGACTGAGCCCAGTACAACTAGATGGTGCCTAGTTACCACCACTGATTGCTCTGACAGAGATTACAATAGAGGGTCCGTGACACAGCTGGAGAAAAATGCAGAACAAAATTCTAAACTCACAATAAAAGACCAGACTTACTGGCCTGACAGAGACTGTAGAAACCCCAAGAGTATGGCCACCTAACACCCTTTTAGCTCAGTAATGAAATCATGTCCGTGGTTTGCCCTTCAGCCAAAGATTAAAAAGTCCCCTAAAACAAAGAGACTAATGGGGCACAACAGCCCAGGGACAAGGACTAGAGGGTAGGAGGGGACAAGAATGCTTGTAACAGGGAACCCAAGGACAAGAAGGGAGAGTGTTGATTTGTAGTGGAGTTGTTAACCAATGTCATAAAACAATATGTGTACTGTTTAAAGAGAAACTACTTGTTCTGTAAACTTTCATGTAAAGTACAACTAAAAAGATAATAAAAATTCTGGAGAAGTTAAAAGAGAAAGATGGAAAACATACAGAGAGTCACTATACAAAAAAGAATTAGTTAATATTCAATCATTTCAGGAGATAGCATATAATCAAGAAAAAATGACACTGAAGGAAAAAACGCAAGAGGCACTAAAGACACTGGCAAAAAACCAGGCTCCATGAACTGATGGAATGCCAACGGAAACGTTTCAACAAACAGATGCAGCACAGAAAATTCTCACTTATCTATGCCAAGAAATTTGGAAGACAGCTACCTGGCTAACCAACTGGAAGATATACATATTTATGCTTATGACAAAGAAGGGTGATACAACCAAACGTGGAAATTATCGAACAATATCATTAATATGACATGCAAGTGAAATTTTGCTGAAGATCTTTCAAAGGTCATTGCAGCAGTACATAGACAGCGAACTGCCAGAAATTCAAGCCAAATTCAGAAGACAATGTGGAACCAGGGATATCATTGCTGATGTTAAATGGCTGAAAACAGAGAACATTATAAAGATGTTTACTTGTGTTTTATTGACTATACAAAGACATTTGACTCTGTGGATCATAACAAATTATGGACAACATTGGGAAGAATGGGAATACCAGAACACTTAATTGGGCTCATGAGGAATCTGTGCAAAGATGAAAAGGCAGTAGTTCTAGCAGAACAAGGGGATACTGCATAGTTTAAAGTCTGCAAAGGTGTGTATCAGGGTTGTAGCCTTTCACCATATTTATTCAATCTGTATGCTGAGCAAATAATTTGAGAAGCTGGACTACATGAAGAAGAATGGGACGTCATGATTGGAATAAGATTTATTAACAACCACAGATATGCAGATGACACAACCTTGTATGCTGATAGTGAAAAGGGCTTGAAGCACTTACTGATGAAGAACAAATATTACAGCCTTCAGTATGTATTACTCCTCAACATAAAGAAAACAAAAATCCTCACAAACGGAACAATAAGCAACATAATGATAAACAGAGATAATATTGAAATTCATTTTACTTGGATTTACAATGAAGACCCATGGAAACATCAGTCAAGGAATCAAAAGATACATTTCATTGGACAAATCTGGTGCAAAAAGACTTCTTTAATGTGTTATAAAGCAAAGACATCACCTTGAAGAATAAGGTGCACCTGACCAAAGCCATGGTGTATTCAATCACCTCATATGGATTCAAAAGCTGGGCAATGAAAAAGGAAGATCAAAGAAGAATTGATACCTTTCAACTACGGTGTTGGTGAAGAATATTGCATATACCATGGACTGCCAACAGAATGAACAAATCTATCTTGGAAAAAGTACAGCCAGAATACTTCTTAGAATCAAAGATGGGGAGACTTCGTCTCACATACTTTGCACATGTTATCAGAAGCGACCAGTCCGTGGAGAAGGACATCATGCTCGAAAAAGTACAGAGTCAGTGAAAAAGAGGATACCTTCAACGAGATAGATAGACACAGTGGCTGCCACCGTAGGGTCAAGCATAAAAAAGATCCTGAGGATGGTACAGGACCAGACAGTGTTTCATTCTGTTCTGCATAAGTTTCCTAGACTTGAAACCGACTGGACAGCACCTGACAATGACAACACTCCCTTACACTATACAAGAATAGTGTTATGATAGGGGATAAGGACTCCAGACTCAAATTCAATAAAAAATATTTTTATTAAGGTAGGACACAAAATTATTCAAATGAGGGAACCATCAACATGCACTGGGTGAAAGACTAACAAATCCATTGAATCAGTCATAAAGTAGCTAATATACAATTAAAGTTAAGAAAAATCCTTACTGGTTTTTCATTAATACATCATTGTCAAAGACAGCATAACAAAAGTGGGGACTTTATACTGATAGTTTTAATATGTTTTTGTTGACTTAGTTACCATTTGGTGATAGATTTAAAGGGTTTTTGTTGACTAGTCACTGCTTAGTGACCATAAGGGGTTTACAGGAGGGGAGATTTACAGGACAATTGATAAACATTCAATTCTGGAAATGTAGAGGTTATATCAAAGTTTCTTGGGAATAAATGAACAATATTGTTCTTGGCAGACAGATCTGCCCTAATTCATTTTTCTGGTTCTATATGTTTTATACACAATGTGGATTTCAGACCTGAAGACCATTTTAGCTCCTTCTTACTCCGACCAATCACCTCATTAGTTTTTGGGGTCTTCATATCAGTATAATATAATTTGAAGTAAGAATAGGATTATTAAACAAATATATATAACGTAAACTGAATGGTAGCCAATAAAATTGTCATAAAAAAAGAAATAATATGTCAATAGAGGAGCTATAAATAATATCATAACACATTAAATTACAACAAGAAGTAGCATAAAAAGATTTAACAGAGAGCAAAGGGATTGCAATAAATATAAAACGACTAGAAAAGTGGTAAATTTTAATCCAAGCATAGAAACAATAATGTGATAGTTAAGGTTGTGTGTCAACTTACCTGGACCATGATTCTAAGTAGTTTGACAGTTGTGATGCAGTTTGGTAGTTATGTAATGATGTAAATTTACAGTTAAGTAATGATGTAGTCTTCCCCCACTTTGTGATCCAGTGTGAGCAGCCAATCAGTTGAAAAAGGAGCTTCCTTGTTGGTGTGGCCTTCATCCAATATATATTTGGTTATTCTGCCAAAATCACTTGCTCTGGATCCTGCATCTGGTTCATCATTATAATCTGACTTTTGATTCTTGGAACATGAGCCTGCAACCTGCCGTAGTACCTCTTGATCTTGGTATTTGTTAGTCTCCAAAGCTTGTGGAAGAGCAGGCTGCCATCTTACCTGCCAAACTTGGATTCATCAGCCTCCATAGCTCATAAGACAACAGCCTGTTTTCTGACATAGTGATCTTGGGTTCATGAACCTCCATGGCTACACGAGTAAGAAGAAGACTCTAACCTGACGCCTTACCCAGAACATGGGACTTTCCAGCTTCTACAGCCATGAGTCATTTGTTTCAGAAAAATCCCTCTCTATGTATAGATAGATAGATAAGTAGATTAGATAGATAGACAGACAGGCAGACAGAAAGACAGACAGATGATAGAGAGAGAGAGATTATAGATAGATTAGATAGATAGATGATAGATAGATAGATAGATAGATAGATAGATAGATAGATGATAGATAGATAGATAGATAGATAGATAGATAGATAGATAGATAGACAGAAGAAGTTACTGTTGTTAGGTACTTTCATACCAGTTCCAACTCGTAGAGATAATATGTACAACAGAACAAAACACTGCCCTGACCTGCACCATCATCACAATCTTTCCTATACTTGAGCCCATTGTTTGCAGCCACTGTGTCAATCCATCTTTTTCACTGACCCTCTACTTTACCAAACATGTTTTCCATATCCAGGGACTAATCCCTCCTGATAACACGTCCAAATTATGTGAGAAATAATTTCCTATCCTTGATTCTAAGGAGCAATCTTGTACTTCTGCCAAGATAGATTTGTTCCTCTTCTGACAGTACATGGTACATTCAACATTCTTTGCCAACACCACAATTCAAAGGTGTCAAATCTTTGGCTGTCCTTATTCATTGTACAGCTTTTGCATGCATATGAGGCAATTGAAAACACCACGGCTTAAGTTAGGCACATCTTAGTCCTCAAGGTGGTATCTTTGCTTTTTAACACTCTAAAGACATCTCTTGGAGCCGATTTGCCCAATGCAATAGGTGTTTTGATTTCTTAACTGCTGCTTCCATGGGTGTTGATTGCAAATCCAAGTAAAATGAAATCCTTGACAACCTCAATCTTTCCACTTATCATGATGTTGCTAACTGGTTCAGTTGTGGGTATTTTTGTTTTCTTTTTGTTGAGGTGTAATCCATACTGAATATACCATGGACTGCCAAAAGAACGAACAAATCTGTCTTGGAAAAAGTACAAGCAAAATGTTCCTTGGAAGCAAAGATGGTGTGGTAGTCATCCAGTGCTGCTATAACAGAAATACCACAAGTGGATGGCTTTAACAAAGCAAAGTTTATTCTCTCACAGTCTAGTAGGGTACAAGTCCAAATTCAGGGAGTTAACTCCAAGGGAACACTTTCTTTGTCGGCTCTGAAGGAAGGTCTGTGTCATCAATATTCCCTTGGTATGGGAGCTTCTATGCACAGGAATCTTAGGCCCAAAGGACACGCTCTGCACCTGGCACTGCTTTTTGGTTGCATGAGTTTCCCATGTGTCTCTGTTTGCTTCTCTTTTTTATATCTCAAAAGTGATTGGCTTAAGACGTTATCCAATAGTGTATACCTCATCAGTATACCTGTCGCTAATCCATTTTATTAGCTCTTAGTGATTGAATTTACAACACATAAGGAAATCACATCAGATTACAGAATGCTGCACAATTATACAATCCTGGGAATCACAATCCAGCCAAGTTGACAGATATTTTTTGGGGACACAATTCAATACATGACAGATGATGAGACTGTCTCACATACTTTGGACATGTTGTCAGGAGGGGTCAGTCTCTGGAGAAGGATATCATGCTTGGTAAAATAGAGGGTCAGTGGAAAACGGAGAAGACCTTTAACGAGATGGACTGACACAGTGGCTGCAACAATGGGCTCAAATGTAGCAACAATTGTGAAGATGGCACAGGACCTGGCAGTGTTTTTTTCTGTCGTGCATGGGGTCGCGGAGTCAGAACTGACTAGACGGCACCTAACAACAACAATAACAATCCATCATGTCCGGTGACAACAATAATATGCAAAATATACCACCAATAGATCAAGTATTGGTGAGAAGTGAGGCTCTGGGTGATCGCATATTTGATACATTTCTACAATTTTGTCATAATAAAAACTATAGTAAAGCTGGTTGTTTGGTCATACTTTCACTAGACAAAGTGGTGAAAAAAAGAGATGAGCTCAAATCTTCAGAGTCAAGAGCTCAAGTACAACTTCAAAGACCTCCAAGTTGCCTTTTGTGACCTGAATGAAAACCTTTTTTCTTGTAGTAACACAGCAGATATTGGCAAAAAGCAAACACAGAGTCTTATCATAAGAGTGGCTGAATTACAATGCCAATTGCATCCCAAACCTCAAATACCATCTGAACTTAAAGGGAGAGAATTGACTGGGGAGAAATGGTATCCTAAAACTTGGGATGTGGACATATGGGAACACAGTCAGGAAGCTGGGGACACCCAGCCCCTAAATACCATTGTATCACTTCTGCCAACATAATCAGTCTTCAGTCTTATATGACGAGATTACTCCATCTTTTTCTGCTAAGCCACCTTGCCCAGTAAAACCATTAACCCCTCCACCCCAATCTAATGAGATGGAATTAACCCAGCTGTGTCTAATGAGCCTTTATCTTAGCTATTACCTGTGATGGCCCCTGAGTCATCGTTTGGGGATGCATCAGAGTCATTGCTTGGGGAATCACCTTAGGCAGATGCCTTACAAAACATTGCTGAGTGTTCTCAGAACACGTCCTTAGCACCTATTTTTCTCCTAGACCTATAAGTAGACATAAGTCCCAATGAGCCCAAAATGTGAAGTACCAAGTGTGACCCAAGAGGAAGTACACTACACTCAAAAAGAACTGCTTGACTTCTCTAATATGTACAAACAGAAACCTGTAGAACATGTGTGGGAATGACTATAAATGGTTTCAAATAATTGTGCAAAGAACATAAGGTTGGATCAGTCTGAGTTTACTGATATGGACCCACTAAGGACACATCATTTCTTCAACATTAAGAAGGGATTTAATACTTTATTTGATAGGTTCTCTGAAGCGTGGATTACATGGTGGCCTACACTAAATCGAGTTGAAGTGTCAGACCGGTCTTGGTATTGTGTAGAAGAAGGTATCTAATGTTTTAGGGAAATTGGCATGTTAAAACGGATTTATCAAGTTAGACCCATACACCTGCACATAGAGTGCCCAGAAGACACACTTTTTACTACAACAGTGGGGAACAAATTTGTGAGGGGAGCCCCAGCATCCTTGAAGACTGTTTTGATTGCTATTTTATGTAAGTAAGATTTGACAGTGGGAACTGCCCTCACTTAATAAGACACCTAACTACAATGGGGCTGATTGGACCCCGTGGTGGTAAGGGCCAATGGAGAACTCAATCTACAAAGACAACGTGGGTGTGGTTACTCCAAAAGACAGCAGAGTTAAAGCAGTAATCAGAATAGTCAGACTCTATGTACTTTTGACACTGGCTACTTAGGCATGGTGTTCTTAAGAGTGAAATAAGTAGGAAATTAACTATTTACTTGACCTCTATTAGCAGAATAATTCTAGGTCAAGTGAACAGCAAAGTAACTCAAATGGCCAGAATAGAGAGTCACATCCCCTCAATCATTTCCCAAACTTGATCCAGTTTACAGAACCACAACCCTTTGAATGAATGGAAGGTCAGGTCCCCTTAAGGAAGGGACCCAATGCACTGCCAAAAATTCATATTGTTGAGATTTCTCCTAGCCTTCCTCAAAAGGATTTACGACCCTTCATGAGAGTGTCTTTTCATTGCGGAAGAGGAAATAATTAGACTTTTTGGGGATTACTGTACACTTGCTCTGAACTGACTCTAATTCAGGGAGATGTAAAATATCACTGGGGCTCACCAGTCAGAGTGACGGTGTCTGGAGGTCGGGTTGTTGATGGAGTCTTAGCTCAGGACCAGTGGGTCCCCAAACTTATCCTGTAGTGATTTTCGCAGTTCCAGAATGAATAATTGGAATAGACATACTCAGAAACAGGCAGAACCCACACATTGGATCCTGACAAATGGAGTAACAGCTGTTTATCACAGAAAAACCCAATTAGAAGTCGTTAGAACTGTCTCTACCTTGGAAAATAGTAAACAAAAAGTATTCTCACATTCTTGGAAGGGTTGAAGAGATTACTGCCACGATGAAGAACTTGAGGGATGCAGGGGTGGTGATTCCCATCACATCCTTATTCAACTCACCTATTTGATAAGGGCAAAGAACAGATGGATCTTGGAGGATGATAGTGGATTATCATAAAAAACCACACAGTGACTCCAATTGCACCTGCAGTTCCAGATGTGATTTCATTCCTTGAGCAAATACATCTCCTGGTACCTGGTATGCATCTATTGAACTGGTTAATGCCTTTTTTTTTAATTCTGATTTCGAAGGATCACAAGAAGCAGTTTGCCTTCAGCTGGCAAAAACAGCTATACACCTTCACTGTCTTACCTCAATGGAATGTAAACACTTCAGTACTGTGTCATAATTTGGTCAGCTGGAACCTTGATTACCTTTCCCTTCCAAAAGACATCACACTGGTCCATTACATTTATGAGATTATGCTGATAGAAATATGGAAGAAAGAAGTATCTATGACTCTAGATACACTGGTAACACCGTGGTATGTCAGAAGATGGGAAGTTAACCTGATAAAAATTTAGGCACCTTCCACCTCAGTGAAATTTCTATAGGTCCAGTATGTGGAACATGTCAAGATATTCCTTCTAAAGTGAAGGATAAGTTACTGTATCTGCCTCTCCGACTAAAAATGGAGGCACATTCCCTCGTGGGCCTCTTTGGATTTTGGAGGCAACATATCCCTCATTGAGGTGACATACTCTGACCTACTTATCACATAAGTCGAAAAGTTGCAAGTGTTGAGTGGGGCCCAAAACAAGAGAAGGCTTTGCAACAGATTCAGGCTGCTGTGCAAGATGCTCTGCCTGTTGGACAATATGATCCTGCTGATCCAATGTTGCTTGAAGTGTAAGAGGCAGTCAAAGATGCTATTTGGCAACATCTTTATCATTATCCATTTAGCTGCATATTTCTCTTCATCTTCATCAATTTTTTGGCTGGCCCCTATTGGTGAATCACAGAACAGACCAATAGGATTTTGGAGCAATTCTCTGCCATCCTTTGCACGTATCTGTTTTCCTTTTGAGAAACAGCTCTTTGCTTCTTGTTGAGTCTTATTAGAGACTGAACGCTTAACCATGGGCCACAAAGTCATAATGTAGCCTGAGCTACCCGTCATGAACTGGATGTTGTCTAACCCAGCATCATAAAATTGGACCTGCAGAGCATCACTCTATCATTAAATCAAAGTGGTATATATGAGATCACGCCCAAACAGGACATGAAGGCACAAGTTGCATGAAGAAGTAGCCAAAATGTCCATGGTCTTCACTCCTGTCACCTTACCCTTCTCCTCCCAGTCTGCTCCTATGACCTTATGGAGGGTTCCTTATGATCAGTTGACAGAGAATGAGAAAACTTAAGCCCAGTTTATAGATCGTTGTGTGTCACATGCAGGCACCACTCAAAAGCTGACAGCAGCTGCACTGTAGATCCGTTATGGAATCTCCCTGAAAGACAGAGAAGGGAAATCCTCCCAATGGGCAGAAGTTTGATCAGGGCACCTGGTTATTCACTTTGCTTGAAAAGGAAATGTGCAGATGTGTAATTATATACTTATTCATTGGCTGTAGCCATTGATTTTGTTGGATGGTCGGGGATTTTGAAGGAATACGATTGGAAAATTGATGACAAAGAGACATGGAGAAGAGGTACGTGGATAGACTTATCTGAATCAGCCAAAGAAATGAAGATATCTGTGTCTGATGTGAATGTTTACCAAACGATGATCTTGGCAGAGGAGGACTTTAACAATCAAGTGGATAGGATGACTTGTTCTGTGGAAACCAGTCATCCTCTTTTCCCATCCATTCCTGTCATTTCTCAATGAGATCATGAACCAAGAGGCTATGGTGGCAGTGATGGAAGTTATGCATGAGCTGAGCAACATGGATTTCCACTCACAAGGGCAAACTTGGCTATAGTCACTGCAGAGTTCACTGTTTGCCAGCAGTAGAGGCCAACATCGAGTCCCCAATACAGCACCATTCCTCGAGGTGATCAGCAAGAAACCTGGTGGCTGGTTGATTACACTGGACTACTTCCATCTTGGAAAGGGTACGGTTTCGTCTTACTGGGATAGACACTTAGTCTGGATATGAATTTTCCTTCCCTGAACACAATGCTTCTACCAAAACTGCCATCCGTAGTCTCACAGAATTTCTTATTCAGTCATGGTATCCCACATCTCATTGCCTCAGATCAAAGAACTCACTTCACAGCAAATGAAGTGTGGCAATGGGTGCATGCTCATGAAATTATATGGACTTACCATGTTCCTCATTATCCTGAAGTAACTGGCTTGATATCACGATGAAATGTCATTCTAAAGACACAGTTATGGTGCAGACTAGGTGACAATACTTTCCAGAGTTGGGGCTATGTTATTCAGGAAGCTGTATATGCTCTCAACTAGTGTCCAATACATGGCGCTGTTTCTCCAATAACCGGGATTGATGTGTCCAGGAACCAAGGGGTAGAAATGGGAGTGACACCACTCACTATTACCCCTCGCGACCCACTCTCAAATTTTTGCTTCCTGTCCCCTGACTCTATGCTCTGTGAGTCTAGAAGTCTTAGTTCCAAAGGGAGCAATATTCTCATCTGGGGACACAGTACTATTTCCATTGAACTGGAAGTTAAGTATGCCACCCTGTAACTTTGGGATCTTTATAGCTCTGAATCAACAAAGAAGGTGTGATTGATCCTAATTACTAACGAGAAATCAGATTGATATTACATAATGGAGGTAAAGAAGAGCGTGTCTGGAATACAGGTCATCCCTTAGGTTGTTTCTTACTAGTAGCATGACCTGTGATTAAAGTCAATGGAAAACTACAGCAACCAAATCCTAACAGGACTATTAATGGCACAGAAGCTTCAGGAATGTGCCTACCAGGCATAGAACCAAGATCAGCTGTGGTACCTGTTGAAGGTAAAGGGAATACGAAATGGGTGGTGGAAGAAGGTAGTTCTAAATATGAGGTATGGGAGTTCTGGCAAAATGGCGCTCTAGGCAGAAGCACCACGCCATCCCTCCACAGCAAAGATCCGAAAAACTAAGCCGAACAGAGAATACAACAATCCTGAAACCCTAAAACATCAAATGAAGAGATAAAGAACTCAGCCAAGCACCAAATGATGTGAGAAAACTGACAGAGAACAGACAGCGAAGAGAGATTCATGCAGAGGTCCCCTACCAGCTAGCTCAGCATGGATCCACCATCTTGGACTCCTATCAGAGACCAGCAAACAGAGGGTAAGAGAAAGCAGCCTCACAGAGCATCCAGCGGGAGACAAAACAACCGGTAATTTGCAGTGTGTGCTTTCCCACCCTCCACCCCTCTTTGCCCCGGCTAGGCCTCCTCTGCTTCCCGCAGCCACGGTCTCTTGACTGGGAAACACAGGCTGCTTGGATTTCACACACCTGAGCGGGCGGCTCTCTGGGTGCCATTTGTTGGCTGCTGGTGTTGCTTTTTTCCACTTCTTTTGATTTCTTCCTTGCCTATCGCCATCTCCCTCTCCTTTCGGTCGAGTGCCTCGCTCTGTGCACCATCTTTGCTTCTTCCTGAGGGGCTACAGAGCTCCGATAATTTGTGATATATGCTTTCCCACTCCCAACACTTCTTCACCCACACTCGGCCACCTCTGCTTCCCGCGGACACAGTCTCTTGTCCATAAACACCAGCACGCACTAGCTGGCTCTCTGAGTGCCATTTGTTGGCTACTGATGTTGCTTTTTTTTTTCTCCTTCTTTCGATTTCTTGTTTACCTCTCACTGCCTACCTGAAATTTCCCTCAAGTGCTTGACTCCATGCGCCATCTTTGCTTCTTCCTGAGGGGCCGCGGAGCTCCATTTGAGTGTGAAGCTGCTTCCTAGTCTGGGTTACCATGCTGGTGGAATCCCAGGGCAATTGTGCGTTTGTTAGCTTTGAATTGTTTGTTTGTTTTCTTTTCCTTTTCTTGAGTTGCGAGCCCTTTCTGGCCAGGCGGAGCTGCGTGGCAAGGAGACTCCCCTTCGGCTTCCACAGACATGCAGAGGGATCCCTGAGGGCATTTCTTTTTTGGTTTTTTTTTTTTTCTGTTTTTCTTGCGGGGGCGTTTCTTGTTCTTTTTTTTTTTTTAGTTTGTTTTGTTTTCTTTTGCCTCTTTTTCCCTTTTTGTCTTTCTTCATTGCTCAGTTTCTCCTCTCTCTATATCTTCCTTCTCTTTCTGATCCCGGAATACCTGGCATTGTATACCTCTATGCCTTCTAGCCAGGCTGTACTGCAACACCTGAGAGTGACTTCACCAGACCTCATAGCTGCACCGGTGGGAACCCTGGGAACTTTACGGTTCTTTAACCTTTCTTATTTTTAATTATTCATTCTTTTCTTTTCTTCCTCTTCCCAATTCTCTTTTTCTCCATTTCATAGTCTCTCATCTCCCCACGCCAATGGCCAACTCCCCTAGACATTCTTTTTTGTTTGTATGTTTTTGGCTACTGCTCCTCTCTCCTCTCTCCCATATCCATCTTAGCTCCACACATAACAATCTCCCTGCTGCATCCTGCCTACCTGCACTGTGCACTTGACATCATACCTCCAAGCAGCACTGGCATGTCCTACTGGAACCAGCCCTGCACTGATTACCGACCTGCTCTGGTGGCTGTAGTAAGTGCCAAAAACAACCCATGCCAGTAACTCCTCTTCAGCTAGACCTCCCCTGCCGTACCATATCTGAGTGACTGACCCTGCCAGTTGGAGAAGGCTGCAAAAAGTATTGAGCACACAGACGAGCAAACAACAAAGAACACACAGTCTGCCTGCTCAGATACAGTCAAAAAATTTTTTGAAAAAAGGGAAAATCAAACAAATCTACAATCAATAAATGAGAAAAATAACAACTGAATGCCCCGAAAATAGCAGACAATATCAAAACATTTACAAAAACAGGACAGGATGGTTCCAGTAGGCATCCAAAATAAAACACCAGATGACTGTCCTCTGGAAGAAAATGCACTAGAACTACCTGATAGGGAATTCAAATTTCTAACACTCAGATTCTCCAAGAACTGAGGCAAAAAGCTGACAAACATGAGGAAAAAATAGACAAAGTCATGGAAAATACAGACACAAAATCGGAAGAATTCAGGAAGATAATGAAGGAACAAAATGCAAAAACAAAACAAAACAAACAAACAGCTAGAAATTATATAAAGACAAAAATCAGAAATCCAAAAGATAAACAACAGATTTCAGAAATGGACGGTATCATAGAAGGGCTGAGAAGCAGGTTTGAAACGGTGGAAGACAAGATCAGTGGGATTGAAGACAAAAACTTGTATACAACTCTGAGGAAAACTCAGAAAAAAGAACAAAGAAAAATGAAGAGACCTTCAGAGTTATGTGGAACACAATTAAAAGCAAAAATTTTTGAGTGATTGGCATTCCAGAAGAGGGGGAGAAAACAGAAAACACAGAGAGGATCATTGAGGAACAGCTGACAGAAAACTTCCCCAATATCGTAAAAGATGAAAAGCTGGACATCCAAGAAGCTCAACGAACCCCATATAGAAGAGACCCCAAAAGAAAATCACCAAGGCATATGATATTCACATTCACAAAATCCAAAGACAAACAAAGAATCCTGAGAGCAGCTCGTGAAAAACAAGAAGTCTCATACAGAGGAGAAACAATAAGACTAAGCTCAGATTATTTGGCAGAAACCATGCGGCAAGAAGGTAATGGGATGACATATATAAAATCTTGATAGAAAAATATTGTCAGCCAAGAATAATATACCCTGCAAAACTCTCATTCAAATTTGATGGTGAAATTAAGTCATTTCCAGATAAA
>NW_004443989.1:16086457-16089064 GCF_000243295.1 Trichechus manatus latirostris
GGTTGAGTAAGGGTATTGTTGATGTGTTGTGAGATTGTTAACCATGGTCATAGGGCAACATTTGTAGTAACTGTTTCATGAGAAACTATTTGTTCTGTAAGCCTTCACCTGAAGTACTATAAAAAAAAATAAAAGAAATAAATTATTATGAGGTATAACAATGATACCAGTTGCAGAATTCGGGAGTGCAATTGTTGTGAGTATTCGTTCCTTGTATGTGTGCATCAAATAGTTTTCTTTTCTTCATTGATAAAATATATGATGTAAATGGGGCTAGTGTGTTTTGGTTGTACGCATGTTAGCTTCATCATGTTAGGTGCAAGTATGACTTTTGTGATCTAATGTGAGCAGTCAATCAGTTGAAAAAGGAGTTTACTTGGGGCTTTGGCCTGCATCCTAGATATATATATATGAATGTTCTGACAAAGCTCCTCACTGCCTTTTGATCCTGCATCCAGATATTCACCATCTGACTTCCAGTTCTTGGAACTTGAGTCAGCGACCTGCTATATTGCCTACGCATCTAGGAATGCATCAGCCTCCACAGCCTGTGAGCATGTGACTGCCATATTAGCAACCAGTGTGGTGATTCACTGTCCTCTGCAGCCTGTCATTTCAGTCACCGAGGTCATGTTTTCCAGCTACTTATCCCTCTTCTTTGTTTCCAACTTTCACATTCCAATCACCAATAATTATCAGTGTATCCTGATTTTAAGTTTGATCAATTGTAGACTGAAAAGTTGGTAAACAGCTTCAATATCTTCATGTTTAGCCTTAGTGATTGGTGTGTAAATTTGAAGTGTAAATTTGATTTGGTGTGTAAATTAACTGGTCTTCCTTGTAGGTTGATCTTACTTTGAGGAGGCAGCTTCCATCTTCTTCTGATGCTTCCTGCGTTGTTTAAGATTTTCCCCGTAGAATTCTTCACTATTGCAACTCGATGGCTTGAATTTTTTCTTCGGTTCTTTCAGCTTGAGAAATGCTGAGTGCAATTTTCCCTTTTGGATTTCTAACTCCAGCTCTTTGCCATCTTACAAGTCAATCTTGGATTCGTCAGCCTCTGCAACTCATAAGCCAGCAGCCTGCTAGCTGACCAGCTTATCATGAGGTTAAGTTACGTGAGTCAAGGGAAAACTTTAGCCTGATGCCTGACACACTTCGACTTTGGATTAGCCAGCTTCTACCGTTGTGTGAGTTATTGCCTTGAGAAATATCTCCTCTCTCTCTCTCTCTCTATATATATATATATATATACTTGGCTGGTTTTACTACTCTAGAGAATACAGCCTAAGATACTTCTTCAATCTTCCTTATTCATCATCCAGACCCCACATGTATATGAGATGATTGAAAAGGTCATCGCTTGGGTCAATTGCACGTTAGTGTTCAATGTGTTTTTCAAAACATTGAAGAGGTCTTTTGCAGCATATTTGACCTATGCAATGCTTCTTTTGATTTCTTGACTGCTGCTTCCATGGGTGTTGATTGTGGATAGGAGTAAAATTAAATCCTTGATGACTTCAATCTTGTCTCCATTTATCATGATGTTGCTAATTGGTCCAGTTGTGAGGATGTTTATTTTCTTTACTTTCATGTGTAATCCATACTGAACCCTGTGGTCTTTGATTTATATCATTAAGTGCTTCAAGTCCTCTTCACTCCCATCAACCAAAGTTGTATCATCAGCATAAAGCAGATTGTTAATGAGTCTTCCTCCAATCCTGATTCTATGATTTTCATCATAGAGTCCAGCTTCTCAGACTATTTGCTCAACATTCAGACTGAATCAGTGTGGTGAAATGATACAACCCTGAGGAACACATTTCCTTAATTTAAACCACACAGTATCCCCTTGTTCTTTTTGAAAGACTGCATCTTCTTTATGTACAGGTTCCTAATGAGCATAATTAAGTGTTCTAAAATTTCCATTGTTTTGCAATGTTATCCATACTTTGTTATGATCCACAGAGTCGAATGCCTTTGCATAGTCAATAAAACACAGGTAAACATCTTTCTGATAGTCTCTGCTTTCAGCCAGGATCCATTTGACATCAACAGTGATATCCCTGGTTCTCCATCTTCTTCTGAATCCAGCTTGAATTTCTGACAGTTCCCTGTCATTATACTGCTGCAACCATTTTTGAAATGTCTTCAGCAAAATTTTACTTGAATGTGATATTAATGATATTGTTCGATAATTTTCACATTCCGATGGATCACCTTTCTTGGAAATAAGCATAAATATGGAGCTCTTCTAGTCAGTTGGCCAGGTAGCTATCTTCTAAATTTTATGGCATAGATGAGTGAGCACTTCCAGCTCTGCATCCATTGGTTAAAACATCTCAATTGCTATTCCTTCAATTCCTGGAGTAATTTTTTTGTCAATGCCTTCAGTGCAGCTTGGATTTCTTCCTTCAATACCATCGATTCCTGACCACATGCTACCTCCTAAAGTGGTTGAATATCGATCAGTTCTTTTTGGTTTAGTGACTCTGTGTATTCCTTCCATCTTCTTCTTTTTTTTATATTTTATTGTACTTCAGGTGAAGGTTTACAGAACAAATACTTTCTCATGAAACAGTAGCACACATGTTGTTTTATGACATT
>NW_004443989.1:16095931-16097064 GCF_000243295.1 Trichechus manatus latirostris
ATATGGGAGAGAGGAGAGAGGAACAGGAGCCAAAAACATACAAACAAACAAAAAAGAATGCTAGGGGAGCTTGCCATTGGAATGCAGAGATGAGAGACTATGAAATGGAGAGAAACAGAAAGGGGAAGAGGAAGAAAAGAAAAAAATGAATAAATAAAAATCAGAAAGGTTAAAGAACCATAAAGTTCCCAGGGATCCCACTGGTGCAGCTATGGGGTCTGGGGAAGTTGCTCTCAGGTGTTGCAATACAACCTGGCTAGAAGGTGTAGAGGTATACAATGACTGGTATTCAGGGATCAGAAAGAGAAGGAAGATATGGAGGGATGAGAAACTGAGCAATGAAGAAAGACAAAAAGGGAAAAAGAGGGAAAAGAAAACGAAACAAATTTAAAAAAAAAAGAATAAGAAACCCCCCCCCAAAAAAAAATACAGGGAAAAAAAAAACAACGAAAAAGGAAATGCGCTCAGGGATCCTTCTGCATGTCTGTGGAAGCTGAAGGGGATTTCCTTGCCACGGAGCTCCACCTGGCCAGAAAGGGCTCCCAACTCAATAAAAGGAAAGGAAAACAAACAAACAATTCAAAACGAACAAATGAACAAAAGCCCCGGGATCTCACCAGCGAGGTAGCCCAGACCAGGAAGCAGCTCCACACTCGAATGGAGATCTACAGCCCCTCAGGAAGAAGCAAAGATGGTGCACGGAGCCAGACACTTGAGTGAGAGGAGGGGGAGGCAGCGAGAGGCAAGCAAGAAATCCAAATAAGCAGGAAAAAAAAAAGCAACATCAGCAGCCAACAAATGGCACTCAGAGAGCCGGCCAGTGTGGGCTGGTGTTTCTGGGCAAGAGACTGTGTCCGCGGGAAGCAGTGGAGGCCGAGTTGGGTGAAGAAGTGTAGAGAGTGGGCAAGCGTATATTACAAATTGCCGGCGCTCTGCAGCCCCTCAGGAGGAATCAAAGATAGCGCACGGAGCCAGGCACTTGAGTGAAAGGAGGGTGAGGCGGCGAGAGGCAAGTGAGAAATCAAAAGAAGCAGAAAAAAAAAAAGCAACACTAGCAGCCAACAAATGGCACCCAGAGAGCCGCCTGCTTGGGTGTGTGGAATCCAAGCAGCCGGTGCTTCCCGGTTAAGAGA
>NW_004443989.1:16097245-16146398 GCF_000243295.1 Trichechus manatus latirostris
TGGTAGGGGACCTCTGCATGAATCTTTCCTCGCTCTCCATTCTCTGTCAGTTTTCTCACTCCATTTGGTGCTTGGCTGAGTTCTTTATCTCTTCATTTAATGTTTTAGGGTTTCAGGATTGTTGTATTCTCTGTTTGGCTTAGTTTTTTGGATCTTTGCTGTGGAGGGACGGCGTGGTGCTTCTGCCTAGAGTGCCATTTTTCCGTAACTGTCCCCTTCCATCTTCTTCTGATGCTTCCTGTGTTGTTTAAGATTTTCCCTGTAGAATTCTTCACTATTGCAACTCGAGGCTTGAATTATTTCTTCTGTTCTATCAGCTTGAGAAATGCTGAATGTGTTCTTCCCTTATTGGTTTTCTAACTCCAGCTCTTTGCATATGTGATTATATTACTTTACTTTGTCTTCTCAAACCACCCATTGAAATCTTCCTTTCAGCTCTTTTACTTTATCTTTTCTTCCTTTTGCTTTAGCTACTCGACATTCAAGAGAAAGTTTCAGTCTCTTCTGACACTATTTTGTCTTTTCTTTCTTTCCTGTTTTTTTAATCACCTTTTGCTTTCTTCATGTATGATGTCCTTGATGTCATTTCACAGCTCGCCTGGTCTTCATTGTTCAAAGTGTCAAATCCATTCTTGAGATAGCCTCTAAATTCAGGTGGGATATGCTCAAGGTCGTATTTTAGCCCTTTTGGACTTGTTCTAATTTTCTTTAGTTTAACTCAAACTTCCATATGAGCAATTGATGGTCTGTTCCAGTTGGCACCTGGCCTTGTTCTGACCGATGATATTGAGCTTCTCCATTGTCTCTTTCCACAGATGTAGTCGATTTGATTCCTGTGTATTCCATCTGGCGAGGTCCATGTGTATAGTCGCCTTTTATGCTGGTCTTGTAAACTTCTATCACACGGTCTCCAGCATGGTTTCTGTCACTAAGGCCATATTTTGCAACTACTGATCCTTCTTCTTTGTTTCCAAGGTTCAAGTTCCAATCACCAGTAATTATCAATGCATCCTAATTGTATGTTCCATCAGTTTCAGACTGCAGAAGTTGGTAAATATCTTCAATTTCTTCATCTTTGGCTTTAGTGGTTGGGGCATATGTTTGAACAATTGTCGTTTTAACTTGTCTTCCTTGTAGGCATATGGATATTATCCTCTCACTGACCATGTTATACTTCAGGATAGATCTCAAAATGTTCTTTTTGACGATGAATGTAACAACATTTCTTTTCAAGTTGGCATTCCTGGCATAGTAGACCATATGATTATCTCGTTCAAAATGGCAAATATCTGTCCATTTGAGCTCACTAATGCCTATCATATCGATGTTTATGCAATCCATTTCATTTTTGTCTATTTCCAATTATCCTAGATTCATACTTTGTACTTTCCACCTTCAGATCATTAATGGATGTTTCCAGCTGTTTCTTCTCATTTTGAGTGGTGCCACATCAACAAATGAAGGTCTTGAAAGCTTGACTTCATCCATGTCATTAAAGTCGACTCTACTTTGAGGAGGCAGCTCTTTCCCAGTTACATTTTGAGTGTCTTCCAAACTGGCAGCTCTCATCTTCCGGCGCTATATCAGACAATATTCCACTGCTGTTCATAAGGTTTTCATTGGCCAATTTTTTCAGAAGTAGACTGTCAAGTCCTTCTTCCTAATCTGTGTTAGTCTGCAAGCTCTGCTGAAAACTGTTTACCACGGGTTACCCTGCTGGTATTTGAAATACCAGTGGCATAGCTTCAAGCATCACAGCAACATGAAACCCACCACAGTACAAAAAAAAAAAAAAAAAGATAGGTGGGCGTGCATAAGTATAAAGGTTAAAATTAAAATATGGAGGAGTATATAACATGAAACACTCATCCACATTTTAATTTTAAATGCATACCATGAAACCTCCACATGTCTGTGAGTTTTTTTGTACTGTGGGGGTTTTCGTGTTTCTGTGATGCTGGAATCTATGAGACTGGTTTTCAAATACCAGCAAGCTCACCCATGACAGGTAGGTTTCAGCTTAGCTTTCAGACTAAGACAGACTAGGAAAAAGGACGTAGTGACCTACTTCCGAAAAAAAACTCCAGTGAAAGCCTTATGAATAGCAGTGGAACACGGTCTGATATAATGCCTGAAGATGACTTCTTCAGGTTGAAAGACACTCAAAATACAACTCGGGAAGAGCTGCCTCCTCAAAGTAAGATAAACCTTAATGACGTGCATGGAGTTAAGCTTTCAGGGTTTTCATTTTCTGCAGTGACACAACTCAACATGAGAAGAAACAGCTGTAAACATCTATTAATAATTTGAACTTTGAAAGTACAAATTATGAATCTAGAGAAATTGGAAATTGTCAGCAATGAAATGGAACTCATAAACATTGATATCCTAGTCATTAATGAGCTGAAATGGATTGGTATCGGCCATTTTGAATAAGACAATCATGTGGTCTACTATGCCAGGAATGACAACTTGAAAAGGAATAGTGTTGCATTTATCGTCAAAAAGAAAATTTCAAATAGGAATCAACTGGGTTTGGTTTTTCGGTTTTATCCTGAAATACAGTGATGTCAGTGATAGGATAATATCCATATATCTACAAGGAAAACCAGTTAATACACTATTATTCAAATTTACGCACCAATCACTAAGGCTAAACATGAAGAAATTGAAGATGTTTACCAACTTTTCAGTCTTCAAGTGCTCAAACATGCAATCAGGATGCATTGATAATTACTGGTGATTGGAATGTGAAAGTTGGAAACAAAGAAGAGGGATAAGTAGTTGGAAAATATGGCCTTGGTGACTGAAATGACATCTGAGATCACATGATAAAATTTAAAAATCAAGGATTTATTCACTGCAAATACATTTTTTCAACAACATAAACGGTGACTATACACGTGGATCTCGCCAGATGGAAAACACAGGAATCTAATTTACTACATTTGAGGAAAGAGATGGGGGTAAAGCTCAATATCATCAGCTAGAACAAGGCCAGGGGCCAACTGTGGAATAGACCATCAGTTGCTCATATGCAAGTTCAGATTGAAGCTGAAGAAAATTAGAACAAGTCCACAAGAGCCAAAATACGACATGAAGTATATCCCACCTGAATTTAGAGATAATCTCAAGAATAGATTTTACTTTTGAACACTACAGACTGAAGACCAGGAGAGTTGTGGAATGATATCAAGGAGATTATACACGAAGAAAGCAAGAGGTCATTAAAAAGATTGGAAAGAGACATGACCAAAATGGATATCAGAAAACACTTTGTTGGTTTTGAACGTAAAATAGCTAAAGTGAAAACAAGAAACGATGAAGAAAAAGAGTTGAACAGAAGATTTCAAACGACAGCTGGATAAGTAAGACAAAGTAAAGTAGTATAAAGACATGTGCAAAGACCTGGAGTTAGAAAACCAAAAGTGAATAACAAACTTGACATTTCTCAAGCTGAAAGAACTGAAGAAAGCATTCAAGCCTCTAGTTGCAATATTGAAGGTTTTTACAAGGAAAGTCTTTATTGTACATTAGATAAAGGTTTACATAACCTATAGTTTCTCATTAAAGAGTTAGTACACGTATTGTTTTATGACATAGGTTAACAACCCCAAAACATGTCAACACTGTCCTTTCTAGAACTTGAGTTCCCTATTACAAGCTTTCTTATCGCCTCCTGCCTTCTAGTCCTTGTCCCTGGGCTCTTGTGCCCCATTAGTCTCGTTTTCTTTTATGAGCCTGTCTAATCTTTGGCTGAAGAGTGAAACTCGGGAGTGACTTCATTACTGAGCTAAAAGGTGTCCAGGAGCCATGCTCTCGGGATTTCTCAAGTATCTGTCAGGGCTGTAAATCTGGTCTTTTTGTTAGAATTTTGTTCTACATTTTTCTCTAGCTCTGTCTGGGACCGTCTGTTGTGCTCACTGTCAGACCAGTCAGTGGTAGTAACCAGGCACCATCTAGTTGTACTGGACTCAGTCTGGTGGGCGCCGTGGCAGTTGTGGTCCTTTAGTCCTTTGGAATAATCTTTCCCTTGTATCATGTTTTCTTGATTTTCCCTTGCTCCCAAAGTGGTGAGACCAGTGGAGTATCTTAGATGGCTGCTCACAGGCTTTTAAGATCCCAGACACTACTCACCAAGATAGAATGTAGGATTTTTTTTTTTGTTAATAAACTATGTTATGCCAATTGAGCTAGCTGCTCCCTGAGATCATGGTCCCCACAGCCCTCAACCTAGCAATCTGGTCCCTCAGGGAGTTTGGATGTGTCTATTGAGCTTCATGACCTTGCCTTGTACAAGTTGTGCTGACTTCCCCAGGATTCTGTACTGTCTTACCCTTCACCAAACTTACCACTTATCTATAGTCTATTTAGTGTTTCCCTCATCACGCCTCCCCTCCCTGGTAACCATCAAAGATTGTTTCTTTTTTTGTGTAAACATTTTCATTTGTTTTTACAGTAGTGGTCTCATACAATGTTTTTTGTTTTGTCATAGACTTATTTCACTCAGAATAATATCCACCAGATTCATCCATATTATGAGATGCTTCACAGACTGACTCATCATTGTTCTTTATCGTTGTGTAATACACCTTTGTGTGTATGTACCATAGTTTGTTTATCCATTTATCTGTTGATGGTCATCTAGGTTGTTTGTATCTTTTTGCCATTGTGAACAATGCTGTAATGAATATGGGCTTGCATATGTTTATTCGTGTGGCGGCTCTTATTTCTCTAGGATACAGTCCTAGGAGTTGGATTGCTGGATCATATGATATTTCAATTGCTCTGTTTCCAAGGAAGTGCCCTAACGTTTTCTAAAATGGTTGTATCATTTTGCATTCCCACCAGTAGTGGGTAAGAGTTCTGATCTCCCCGCAGCCTCTGCAACGTTTATTATTTCCAGGTTTTTTTGATTCATGTCAATAATGCCAGAGTGCGATGGTTTCTCATTGTGGTTTTGACTTGCATTTCTCTAATGCCTAGTGATAGCAAGCATTTCCTCAAGTATCATTGGCTGCTTGAATGTCTTCTATGGTGAAGTGTTTGTTCATTTCCTTTGCCTATATTTTAATTCGATTATTTGTCTTTGTTGTAGAGGTGTTGGATTTTCCTGTAGATTTTAGAGACTATAACTTTGATTTATAATTGCCAAAATATTTTCCCATTCTGTAGGTTCTCTTTTTACTCTTTTGGTGAAGTCTTTTGATGAGCATAAATGTTTCCTTTTTAGAAGATCCCAGTTATCTAGCTTATCTTCTGGGGTTTGTGTGTTGTTGGTTATGGTTTGCAACCTGTTAATGCCACGTGTTAGGCATCTAGCTTTGATCCTATTTTTTCTTCTATGAACTTTATACTTTTTGGCTTTATATTTAGGTCTTTGATCCATTTTGAGTTAGTTTTCTTATGTGGTGTGAGATATGGGTCCTGTTTCATTTTTTTTGCAGATGAACTTCCAGTTTGGCCAGCACCGTTTGTAAAAAACGACAGTCTTTTCTCCATTTGATGGACTTTGGGTCCTTGTTGAAGATCAGGTGACCATAGGTGGATGAGTTTACATCTGGGTTCTCAGCTCTGTTCCATTGGTAAATGTATCTGTCGTTGTACCAGAACCAGGCTTTTTGACTACTAAAGCTGTATTATAAGTTCTGAGGTCAGATAGTGCATGTCCTCCTACTTTATTCTTCTTCCTCAATAGTGCTTTACTTATCTGGGGCCACTTCCCTTTGCATATAAATTTAGTGATTATTTTTTCATCTCTTAAAGAATGCTGTTGGTATTTGGATGGGGACTGCATTATATTTTCAGATTGCTTTGGTTAGAATTGATATCTTTACAATGTTGACTCTAGCTATCCATAAGCCTGGTATGTTTTATTTGCATTTATGTAGATCTCTTTTCTTTTCTTGCAGTAGTGTTTTGTAATTTCTTCGTATAGTTCTTTTACATCCCTGATTAGATTTAATCTGAAGTATGTCATTGGCGGGAAGCTTTTATAAATGGTGTTATTTTCCTGATTTCCTTTTTTTAAAATCTGTTTATTGATGTATAGAAATCTAACTGACTTTTTTATGTTTATCTTGTATCCTGCTATCTGTTGAATCTTTCTATTAGTTCTAGTAGTTTTCTTCTACATTCTTTAGGGTTTTCTACTTATAGTATCGTATCATCCACAAATAGGTACAGTTTAACTTCTTGGTTACCATTTCGGATACCTGTATCTCTTTTTCTTGCCTTTTTGCTCTAGCTAGGACTTCCAGCACAATGTTAAATAGGAATGGTGATAAAGGGCATTCTTGTCTTGTTTCTGTTCTCAGTAGGGAATGTTTTCAGCGTCTTTCCATTAAGAATGATGTTGGCTATTTGTTTTGCATAGATGTCCTTTATTATGTTGAGAAATTTCCCTTCATAATCTATTTTATTCAGAATTTTTATCATGAATGAGTGTTGGACTTTGTTGAATACATTTTCTGCATTGATTGAGATGATCACGTGATTCTTTTATTTATGTGATGGACTGCGTTGATTGATTTTCTAATGCTGAACCATTCTTGAATACCTGGTATGAATCTTACCTGTTCCTGGTATATTATTTATTTGATGTGATGCTGAATTCTATTGGCTACAGTTTTGTTGAGAATTTTTGCATCTATATTCATGAGAGATATGGGTCTGTGATTTTCTTTCTTTTGTTTTTTTCTTTTGTAGTGTCTTTGCCTGGTTTTGTTGTCAGGAATATGCTGGTTTATAGAATGAATTGAGAAATGTCGCTCCCTTTTCTATGTTCTGAAATAGTTTAAGCAGTACTGGATAAGCTCTTCTCTGAATGTTTGGTAGAATTTTCCAGTGAAGCCTTCTGGGCCGGACTTTTTGAATTTTTTTTTTTATTTTAGTTAAGATGAAGGTTTAAAGAACAAGTAGTTTCTCATTAAACAGTCAGTACAATATAGTTTAATGACATTGGTTAACAACCCCAGGAAATGTCAACACCCTCTCTTCTAGACCTTTTTTTTTTTTTTTGGTGAAAATATACATAGCCAAAGTTAAAGCATTTCAAAAATTTGTACAAGTGAATTCAGGTACATGGATTACATTCTTCCAGTTGTCCTGTTATTCTCACTATCCTTTTCCAAATTATTTCATCACCATTATATTCAACTCACTGTCCCCTTGGCTATCTATCAAACCTTTTGAGTTGTTGTCAATTTGATCTCACAAAGATAATTCTTTTTTTTGTACCTTAGATGAAGGTTTACAGAACAAATAGTTTCTCATCAAACAGAACACATATTGCCCTATGACAATGGTTAAAAACACCCATGACATGACAACACAGTCCTTTATCAACCTTGGGTTCCCTATTGCCAGCTTTCCTGTCCTCTCTTGCCTTCTAGTCCTTGTCCCTCGACTGCGGTGCTTCATGAGTCCCATTTTGTTTTATAGAGCTGTCCAATCCCCGGCTGAACGGTGAACTTCTGCAATGACTTCACCACTGAGCTAAAAGAGTGTCTGGGGGTCATACTCTCGGGGTTTCTCAAGTCTGTCAGAACAGTAAATCTGGTCTTTTTTGTGTGTGTTAGAATTTTGTTCTACATCCTTCTCCAGCTGCCTCCAGGATTATCTGCTGTGATCCTGGTCAGAGCAGTTAGTGGTGGTAACCGGGCACCATCTAGCTATACTGGACTCACTCTGGTGGAGGCTGTGTTTAGCTGTGGCCTATTATTCCTTGGAACTAATCTTTTCCTTGTATCCTGTTCTCTTCATTCTCCCTTGCTCCCCAAGGTTTGAGACAAGTGAAGTGTCTTAGATGGCTACTCACAGGCTTTTCAGACCATAGCTGCTACTCACCAAGGTAGAACTTAAAGCATTGTCTTTATAAACTGTGTTATGCCAATTGAGCTAGATGATCCCTGAGACCTTTGTCCCCACAGCCCTCTGCCCAGCAATTCAGTCCCTCAGGGAGTTTGGATGTGTCTGTGGAGGTTCCATGAACCAAAGCTTTTTATTGTTGGGAGATTTTTATTTTTTAATTATCTTTTCAATGTCTTCTCTTATTATGGGTCTGTTCAGATTTTCAACATCATTTCGTGCTATTTTGGATAAGTAGTGTGTCTAGAAATTGATCCATTTCCTACAGGTTTTCAAATTTGTTGGAGTATAGTTTTTCATAATACTCTGTTATGATCTTTTTTTATTTCACTTGAGTCTGTTGTAATGTCCACCATTTCATTTCTTATTTGTGTTATTTGTGTCCACTCCTGTTTTTCTTTTGTCAGTCTGGCCAGTGGTTTGTCGATTTTATTGATTCTTTCAAAGAACTATCTTTTGGTTTTGTTGATTCTTTCTACTGTTTTTCTCTTCTCTATTTCATTGATTTCTGGTCTGAGTTTTATTATTTCCTTTCTTCTGGTGGCTGAGGGCTTTTTTTTTTTAATTGCTGTCCTCTATTTGTTCAAGTTGTGTAGGTAATGTTTTGATTTTCTCCCATTCTTCTTTTTGGATGTGTGCATCTATTGCTATAATTTTTCCTCTGAGGACTGCCTTTGCTGTGTCCCAAAGGTTTTAGTATGACGTGTTTTCATTCTCATTTTGTTTAGAATTTTTTTTTTAAATATCATCTCTGATTTCTTCTATTATCCACTGGTTTGTAAGCAGGGTGTTATTCAGTTTCCATGTAATTGATTTTTTTCCTTGCTCTTCCTGTTAATTTTCACCTTGTTGTTGTTGTGCTCAGAGAAGATACTTTGTATTATCTCAGTGTTTTGAATTTTCTTGATGGTTGCTCTGTGGCTTAAAATGTGATCTATTCTGGAGGAACTTCCATGTGCATTGGAAAAAAAAAGTGTAGCTTACAGGTGTTGGGGGGAGTGTTCTATTATATGTCTATGTGGTCAAGTAGCTTAATTGTGCCCTTTAGGTTTTCTTCATCTTTGTTGAGTTTCTTTCTAGATGTTCTGTCCTTTACAGAAAGTGGTGTGTGGTTGTCTCCTACTATTATTCTGGAACTGTCAGTTTATCTTTTCAGTACCGTTAGAGTTTGTTTTATGTATTTTGGAGCACTGTCAGTGGTTGCATGGATATTTATTATGGTTATGTCTTCAAACCGGATTATCTTTTTAAATCATAATATAGTGCCCTTCTTTATCCTTTATGGTGGATTTTCTTTTAAATTCTATTTTTTCAGCGATTAGTACTGCCACTCCTGCTCTTTTTTGGTAGCTGTTTTCTTTATATATATATATATATATTTCCATCCTTTACTTTTTAACAATTTTTTTCTAATTTATTTATTTATTTACCGTTGAAGTTAAATGAAGTTTACATTTCTAGTCTCCCATACAATTTTTTAATGCATACATTGTTATGTGACCCTAATTACCCCATTATGTGACAACACACACCTCCTTTTGTCCCTAATTCCCCATGACCATTCAACCAGCTCCTAACCCTCTCTGCCTTCCCATCTCACCTCTGGACAGAAACTGCCCCTTTGGTCTCTTGTATCTACATAACTAAGTGGCGCACTCTTCACGAGTATCACATTATGTCCCACAGTCCAGTTCAGTCCCTGTCTGAAGAGTTGGTCTTTGAAATTATTTTAGTTCTGGGCTGATAGAGCCCAGGGCCCATGCTTTCCGGGGTGCCTCCACTCTCAGTAAGACCATTAGTCTGGTCTTCTTACTAGAATTTGAGATCTGCACCTCATCCTTCTGCTGTTCCATTAGGGACTCTCTGTTTTTTTCCCTGTCAGGACATTCATTGGTGGTAGCCGGACACCATCTAGTTCTTCTGGTCTCAGCTGATTATGTCTCTGGCTTATGTTGCCCATTCTGTCTCTTTGGCTACTACTTTCCTTGTGTTTTTGTTGTTCTTCATTCTCCTTTACTCCAGGTGATTGGGACCAATTGATGCATCACAGATGGCCGCTTGCAAGCTTTTAAGACCCTAGACACCACTCACCAAAGTAGGACACAGAACATTTTGTTAATAAGCTTTCCTATGCAAATTGACCTAGGTGTACCCTGAAACCATGGTCTCCCGAGCCCTCTCCTGCTACTCTGTCTCTCAAAGTATTTGATTGTATTCAGGAAACTTCTTAGCTTTGGTTTAGTCCATTTGTGCTGACTTCCCCTGTAATCTGTGTTGTCCTTCCCTTTGCCTAAAATAATCCTTATCTACTATACAGTTAGTGAATAACCCTTACCCTCCCTCCCCACCGTAGTAAACATCAAAGAATGTTTTATTCTGTGTTTAAATCTTTTATTGAGTTCTTATGATAGTGAGCTTATACAATATTTGTCTTACGTGACTGACTAAATAAACTCAGCATAATAAATTTCATCTTCCACCATGTCATATGATGTTTCACAGCGTCATCATTGTTCTTTATCATTGCATAATATTACATTGTGTGTATATACCGTAATTTGTTTATCCATTGATCAGTTGATGGGCACCTAGGTTTTTTCCATCTTTTTGCTATTGTGAACAGTGCTGCAACGAGCATGGGTGTGCATATATCTATTCATCTCACAGCTTTTGTTTCTCTAGGATATATTCCAATTAGCAGGATAGCTGGATCGTATTGTACTTCTATTTCTAGCTTTTTAGGGAAGTGCCAAATCGATTCCTAAAGTGGTTGTACATTTTACATTCCCAACAGTGCATAAGTGTTCCAGTCCCTCCACAACCTCTCCAGCATTTATTATTATTTTTTTGTTTTGTTTTTTGGATTAAGACTAGCCTTGTTTGGGAGAAATGATATCTCATTGTAGTTTTGATCTGCATTTCTCTAATGGCAGTTAGCCACCTGTATATCTTCTTTGGTGAAGTGTTTGTTCGTATCTTTGCACATTTTTTAATTGGGTTATTTGTATTTTTGTTATTGATGTTTTGCAGTATCTTCTAGATTTTAAAGATCAGACGCTGATCGGATTTGTCATAGCCAAAAATTTTTTCCCAGTCTGCAGGTTGTCTTTTTTACTCTTTTGGTGAAGCCTTTTGATGAGAATAAGTGTTTGATTTTTAAGAGCCCCCAATTATCTAGTCTCTCCCAGTGCTTGTGCACTGTTGCTTTTGGTTCATATTGTGTTTATGTCATGTATTAGTGCTCCTAGCATTGTCCCTATTTTTTCTTTCATGATCTTTATCATTTTCAATTTTATATTTAAGTCTGTGATACATTTTGAGTTTGTTTTTGTACATGGTGTGAGGTATCAGTCTTGTTTCAGTTTTTTGCAGATAGATATCCAGTTTTGCCAGCACGGTTTGTTAAAGAGACTGACTTTTCCCCATTTAATGGACTTTGGGCCTTTGTCAAATATTAGCTGCTCATAGGTGGATGAGCTTATATCTGGATTCTCAAGTCTGTTCCATTGGTCTATGTATCGGTTGTTGTACCAGTACCAGGTTGTTCTGACTACCGTGAAAATATAATAGCTCCTAAAATCAGGTAGTGCACGGCTTCCCACTTTCTTCTTCTTCTTGAGTAATGCTTTATTTATTTGAAGTCTGTTTCCTTTCCATATGAAGTTGGTGATTTTTTTCTCCATCTTATTAAAAAATTCTGGTGGAAATTGTATCTGGATTGCGTGTATCTGTAGATTGCTTTGGGTAGAATTGACATTTTCACTATGTTGAGTTTACCTATCCATGAGCAAGGTATATTTTTCCACTTATGCAGGTCTCTTTTAGTTTCTTGCAATAGTTTCTTGTAGTTTTCTCTGTATAGATCTTTTACCTCTCTGGTTAGATTTATTTCTAAGTATTTTATCATCTTGGGGGCTATTGTAAATGGTATTGATTTGCTGATTTCCTTTTCAAGGTTCTGTTTGTTGTTTTAAAGGAATCAAACTGATTTTTTTATGTTTATCTTGTGTCCTGAAACATTGCTGAAATCTTCTATTAGTTCTAGTAGTTTTCTTGTGGATTCTTTGGGGTTTTCTGTGTATAGGATCATATCATCTGCAAATAGAGATACTTTGATTTCTTCCCTACCGATTTGGATGCTTTTTGTTTGTTTTGCTAGCCTAATTGCTCTGGCTAGGACCTCCAGCACAATGTTGAATAAGAGTGGTGATAGAGGGCATCTTTGTCTTGTTGCTGTTCTTAAAGGGAATGCTTTCAAAGTGTCTCCACTTAGGATGATGTTGTTTGTTGGTTTTGTAAAAATGCTCTTAATTATATTGAGAAATTTCCCTTCTATTCGTATTTTGTTGAGAGTTTTTTTTTTTTATTTTTAATGATGAAAGGGTGTTGGACTTTGTCGAATGCCTTTTCTGCATCAATTGATAAGATTATGTGGTTCTTGTCTTTTGTTTTATTTATTTGAGGTATTACATTCGTTGTGTTTCTAATGTTGAGTCATCTCTGAATGCCTGGTATAAATCCCAGTTGGTCATGGTAAATTATTATTATTTTTTTTGATATGTTGCTTAATTCTATTGGCTAGATTTTTGTTGAGGATTTTTGCCTCAATGCTCATGAGGGATATTGGTCTGTAATTTTCCTTTTTGTTTTTTCTTTGCCTGGTTTTTGTATCAGGGTTATACTGACTTCATAGAATGAGTTTGGGAGTATTCCATCCTTTTCTATGCTCTGAAATACCTTTATAGAAGTGGTGTTATCTCTTCTCTGTAAGTTTGGTAGCATTCTCCAGTGAAGCCATCCAGGCTGGAGCTTTTTATGTTGGGAGTTTTTTTAATAACCTTTACAATCTCTTCTTATGTTATAGGTTTATTTAGTTGTTCTACCTTTGTTGTGTTAACTTAGGTAGGTAGTGAGTTTCTAGAAATCTGTCCGTTTTCTCTAGTTTTTCAAATTTGTTATTTTACAATTTTTCGTAGCAATCTGTTATGATTCTTTTAATTTCTGTTGGGTCTTTTGTGATATCCATCTCATTTCTTATACGGGTTATCTGCTTCCTGTCCACTTTTTCTTTTGTCAGTTTGGCCAGTGGTGATCAATTTTGTTGCTCTTTAAAAAAAAACAGCTTTTGGACTCCTTAACTCTTTCAATTGTTTTTCTATTCTCTGTTTCACTTAATTCTGCTCTATTTCTTATTATTTCCTTCCTTCTGGTGCCTGTGGGCTTGTTTTGCTGCTCTCTTTCTACTTGTTACAGTTGTAGGGTTAATGTTTTGATTATGGCCCCTGCTTCTTTTTGGGTGTGTGCATTGATTGCTATAAACTGACCTCTGAGCAGTGCTTTTGCTCTGTCCCAAAGATTCTGGTAGGATGTATTTTCATTCTCTTTTGATTCTTTGACTTTCTTTATTCTGTCCTTAATTTCTTCTATGATCCAGTGGTTTTAGAGCAAGGTGTTGTTCGGTTTCCATGTGATTGATTTTTCTCCTGGCTTTTTGTGCTGTTGATTTCCACTTTTATGTCTTTATGGTCAGAAAAGATGCTTTGTAATATGTCGATGCTTTGGATTTTGTTAAGGCTTGCTTTATGCCCTAATATGTGGTCTATTCTGGAAAACGTTCCATGTGTGTTGGAAAAGAAAGTATACTTGGCTACTGTTGGCTGCAGTGTTTTGTATATGTCTATGAGATCAAGTTGGTAGACTGTAGCATTTAGCTCTTCTTCTGTGTCTTTGTTGAGCTTCTTTCTGGATGTTCTGTCCTTCACCAAAAGTGCCGTGTTGCATTCTCCTACTACTATTGTGGAGCTGTCTATCTCTCTTTTCAGTGATGTTAGAGTTTGATTTAGGTATTTGGGAGCCCTGTTGTTGGGTGCGTAAATAGTTATTATAGTTATGTCCTCCTGGTGTATTGACCCTTTAATCATTATATAGTGCCCTTCCTTATTGTCTGTGGTGGATTTTACTTTAAAGACTATTTTGTCAGAGATTAAAATTGCCACTCTTGCTTTTTTTTTTTTTTTTAGTGTTGTTTGCTTGATATATTTTTTTTCATCTTTTGAGGTTTAGCCTGTTTGTGTCTTTAAGTCTAAAGTGTATGTCTTGTAGGCAGCATATAGATGGATCATGCTTTTTTATCCAAACTGCCACTCTCCGTCTCTTTATATGTACATTAAGTCCGTTTACATTCGGTGTGATTATTGATAGGTATGAGTTTAGTACTGCCATCCTGATGTCTCTTTTTGTGTGTTGTTCACAGTTTCTTTGTTCCCCTTAATTTTCCGTGCTGACTCGTTTTTCTTTCTGTTTTTTTTTTCATTGTTGTTGATTTTGTGTTTGCTGAGTCTTTATATTTTTCTTGTTTTTTATTTTGATTTGTAGGATTGTTAAATTTCTTTGTGGTTGCATTAATATTTACCCTTATTTTTCTAAGTTTACACCAGCCTTTTATTACTTCATATCACCTTGACTTCCTCGCCATATGAAAAATCATTGTGTGCATTTTCTTAAGTCCCTCTTTTTTGTTTTAGTGTTGTCCCTTTTGACATATTGATTTCTCTGTTTCCCTATTTTCAGTGTTTTATCTATGATGTATTTTCTACTTCCCCATCTGAGTCAATATCTGGTTGCTCTCTCCTGTGGTCTAGTCTTGCTTTGTTATCTGATGTTATTGATTATCTAACTGTAGAACTCCCTTTAGTATTTCCTGTAATTTTTGTTTGGTTTTTGCAAATCCCCTAAACTTCTGTTTATCTGGAAATGCCCTAATTTCACCATCATATTTGACAGACAGTTTTGCTGGGTATATAATTCTTGGCTGGCAGTTGTTTTCTTTCAAGGCTTTACATATGTCATCACATTGCCTTCTTGTCTGCATGGTTTCTGCTGAGTGGTCCGAGCTTATTCTAATTGACTCTCCTTTGTAGATGGCTTTTTTTTTTAATCTCTAGCTACTCTTAAAATTCTCTCTTTATCTTTGGTTTTGGTAAGTTTGATTGTAATAAGTCTTGGTGACTTTTGGGATCTACCTTATGTGGGGTTCGATGAGCTTCTTGGATAGATATCTTCTCATCTTTCATGATATCAGAGAAGTTTTCTGACAACAAACCTTCAATTTTCTCTGTATTTTTTGTTATTACTGTCTGTTCTGGTACTTCAGTCTCTCATAGGTTATTTCTCTTGATAGAGTCCCACATGACTCTTAGAGTTTCTTCATTCTTTTTAATTCCTTTATCTGATTTTTCCTCAAATAAGTTGACATCAAGTGCTTTATCTTCAATGTCACTAATTTTAACTTCTACTGCCTCAATTCTGCTCCTATGACTTTCCATTGAGTTGTCTAATTCTGAAATTTTATTGTTAATCTTCCGGATTTCGAATTGCTATCTCTCTATGGATTCTTGCAGCCTATTAAATTTGTCATTATGTTCTTGAATAACTTTTTTAAGTTCTGCAACTATTTTGTCTGTGTTTTCCTTGGTCATTTCTGCATTTTGTAAAATTTCCTTTCTAATTTCTAGGAGAGTTTTTATATTACTCTTTTGTATTCTGCCTCTGTTAATTCCAAGAAATTCTCTTCCTCCAGAGAATTTATAAATTCTTCATTTTGGTAGCTTGCTGAAGTCATCATGGACTGCCTCTTTATGTGATTTGATATTGACTGTTGTCTCTGACCCATCAATAAGTTATTATAATTCTATTTTATATTTGTTTAGTGGGTCCTAGCTTCTTGTTTTGTTTTGTTTTGATATGCTCCTATAGGCTGCTCGTGTGTGCTAGTTTGATTATTGGTGCCTTTGAAGCTCTAACATCCTGTCACCAAGTAGTTATTTATGTAACTAAGTATGTGCACACAGGATTCTGTTAAATTTTACTAGTATGAGTTCAGCTCAGGTGTCCAGGCAGTCGGTCACCAAGTGTGTGGTTCAGGCTCTCACCTACAATCATAGAGAGGCACAGGTGATTGGTGTAGGCACTGATATCTGGCTGTAGTAAGGAGTCACGCACTGAGCCAGGCAGGGGGCTGATGGCTGCCCCTGAGAGTCTGAAAGTAAAGCGTGTCTCTATTCCCTAGAGAGAGTAGGTTGGTGAGTTTTGCAGCCGGGCTATGAGCACCCCACTCTGTTGTCTGTAAGGCTCGAGGGCACCACTTTTTATTGGACTCCTGTAGCAGGTTACTAGGTGGTTTAGGTGACGCCACCAGTCCTCAAGCCCCTGGTGCAGATCGGTAAATGTGCCTGCTTAAAGGGCAGGGCTGTGTCGAGGGTCACAAATCTGCCACTTCACAGCTGAAACCGTTGAAGTTAAACTTCAGATGTTTACCCTGTAGTACTGTGGTAGTGAGGGCTTACGCTGTTGAGATGGGTCCCCACAAGTCTAGAGAGGGGGGTAAGGCACTCGAAGTCTGCGGATCCCTCATGCCTGTGCCTAGCAAAGGAGTTGTTCTGACGCTGAGTTCCTGGCTTAGGGGAGCCAGTAGCTTATATGTTCCCTCTCCAAGGCCAGGAGAATGGGTCAGAGTGCCTTTTGGGATCTATTTCCTGTCCAGCGGACTCCCAGTGCAGAGTGGGGAGGGAGGAGGTAAAAGGGAGAGAGGTTTTTCCCAAACTGGCTTTTTAAAAAAAAATCCCCGTGAAATGTTGCACACATGTACTTATCTTTAGTCACTTGGGAGCTGCTTTTCACTGGTTCAGAGTGTCCAAGCAGAATCTCTACTGCCAGATCTCTCTCGATGTGGAAACTGCCTCCTGAGCACACGTGCAACTGTATGCCTGCTTCACTGTGTACCTTGGAGCCAGTCAGGGTTGAAGAGCTGAGGCTCCAGCTGCAGTCCAGCACTTCTTGCTTCTTCAGAACCATCTCCCTCTCACCCCGCCACTCAGTCAGATTCTTCAACTTTGCCTTGTTCAGGGCTCCTAGATATTCATCTACAATCAAATCACTTTTTTTCCAGGTCTTTGTTGTAAGAGAGACATAGGAAGCCATCTGACAACTCTGCCATCTTGGTCCTGTCTCCATTTTTAAAAAATTTATGTGCTTGTTTCTAAGATGTGTCTCTTGTAGGCAAAATATTGATGATCCCTGTCTTTTTTCATCCATTCTGTTACTCTCTTTTTATGGATGCATTTAAGCCATTTACATTCAGTGTAATTATTGATAGTTGTGAATTTATTTCTGTAATTTTGTAGTGCTTTTTATTAGTGCTGACGTTTTCTTTCTTCCTTTTACTCTCCTGTGCTAAATTCCCTTTTTTCGTGATTGTTTTTCCATTTCTTTTGGTTTTCTAGATTTTACTGAGACTTTATGTTTTTCTTTTTTATTTTTATGAGTAGATTTGTTAACTTCTTTTTTGGTTATTTTTAAATTTACCATTACATTCGTAGGTTTGAACTGATATTATTACTTTTTATGGCCTTGCATTTCTCTCCATTACAAGGTTCTATATCTATACTGTTTATTCTCCTTTTTATTGTTCTGTTGTTGTTTTCATTTAAGGACTAATCTCTCTGGTTCCCTGTTGTAATCCTTTTGGTTTTGGATAATCCTTGAGAGTTCATTTCCTAGATTGGAATCTGGCTGCTACGGCCCTGAGTCCTAGATTCAACTTGTTATCTGATGCTGTTTGTTGTCAGACCTAGGACTCCCTTTAATAATTCTCGTAAGTTTGGTTTGGTTTATACATACTCCCTTAATTTCTGTTTATCTGGAAATGTCCTAATTTCACCATCATATTTGAATGAGAATTTTGGAGGATATATTATTCTTGGCTGGCATTTTTTTTTTCTTTCAGGTTTTTATATATGCCACTTCGTTGCCTTTTTGCATGCATAGTTTCTTCAAAATAATCCAAGCTTGGTTTTATTGTTTCTCCTCTGTATGTGATTATTTTTTTTCCTCCAGCTGCTGTCAGGATTCTTTGTCTTTTTTTTTTTAGCGACTGTGATTATGATATGCTTTGGTGATTTTCTTTTCTGGTCTATCTTAATGGGGTTCATTGAGAGTCCTGGATGGTCAGCTTTTCATTTTTCATGATATTGGGGAAGTTTTCTGCCAGCAGTTCTTCAATAATCCTGTGTTTTCTGTTTTCTTCTACTGTTCTGGAACTCCGATCACTTGCAATATTTTGCTTTTAGTGGTATCCCAGATAATTCTCAGGGTTTCTTGATTTTTTTTTTCCTGTCCTTTCCTGATTTTTCCTCAAACAGAGTTGTTTCCAAGTCTTTGTTTTCAATTTCACTGATCCTGCATTCCATCGTTTCATACCTGCTCTTCAGCCCTTCTATGACACTATTTCTGAAACCTTGTTGTTTATCTCTTGGGTTTCTAATTTTTGTTTTTGTATGATTTCTAGTTGTGAATGTATTTTGACATTTTGTTCCTGTATTATTTTCCTGGATTCTTCCTTTTTTTTCTTTGTATTTTCCATGAATTTGTCTGACTTTTACATGAATCTGTCTATTTTTACCTCATTTTTGCCTTTTTTTTGCTTCAATTCTTGGATAGTGCTGAATATTAGAAATTTAAATTCCCTGTCAGGTAATTCTAATGTCTTTTCTTCTACTGGAAGTCATCTGGTGTTGTATTTTGAATATCTACTGGAACCTTCCTGTCCTTTTTATTATGTTTTGATATTGTATGCTGTCTTTGGGGCATATAGTAGTTATTTTGTTTGTTTATTGATTGTAGATTTCTATGTTTCATCCTAATTTTTTGTTTTATTTGGTAATATCATAGCATTCAGTGTCATGAATTGTCTTGTGAGCCCCCAAAATATCTGTCAACTTGGCTGGGCCATGCTTCCCAGTATTCTATGATTGTGTACTTTTTGTAATCAGATGTGATTTCTTTATGTGCTATAAACACTATCACTGTGATGTAGTAAGATAGATTAGTGGCAGTCATACTGACGACATATAGATTAGTGTCTTAAGCCAATCTTTTTTGAGATATAAAAGAAACAAGTTAACAGAGACACATGAATACCCCATACCACCAGGAGAGCTGTGCTGGGAGCAGAGTGCATCTTTTGGATATGAAGTTTCTGTGTACAGAAGCTCTCAGGTCAAGGGAAAATTGATGACATGGATCTTCCTCCAGAGCCAATGGAGAAAGCATTACCCTGCAGTCGATGCCTTGAATTTGCACTTGTAGCTTAGTGAACTGTGAGAGAATAAGCTTCTCTTTGTTAAAGTCATCCACCTGTGATATTTCTGCGATAGCAGCACTACACGACTAAGACAGGCTGACGGTGCATTCTTTGTAGTTTGTCTGTGGGCATGATACTTTTCACCTTCTTGTCTAATAAGCAGGATCAGTCACTCAGCTATGGTGCAGCAGGGAAGGTCCAGTTGAAGGGGAGTTGCTGGGATGGGTTGTTTGTGGCACATACTAGGTCTGACAGGGTGAAATGGGAATCAGTGCAGGGCAGGTTCTGGTAGGTCGTGACCATGCTGCTTGGGGATGTGATGTTCAGTGCATGGTGCAGGTAGGCAGGGAGGAAGGGGGAGATTTTGATGTGTGGATCTAGGATGGGTATGGGAACAAGGAGAGAGAATCAGGGGCCAAAAAAGAATCAAACAAACAAAATGAGTTCCAATGGAACTTGCCTTTGGAGTGTAGGTATAAGAAACTGACTGAGAAATGGAGAAAAACAAAAAGAAAAAGGGTAAAAGAAAAAAGATAGAAACAAAAGAAAAACAAACACCCAAGGATCCATTGGTGCATCTGTGAAGACTGGGTAAGTGGCTCCCAGGCTGCGAAGTACAGCCTGCCAGAAGGGGTAGTGGTGACACACAGAACCAGGTATTCAGGAGACAGGAAGAGAAGGTAAGTATAGAGAGATGAGAAATGAAGAAGCACAAAAAAGAAAAAAAAGAGAGAAAAGAAAACAAAAACAAAATAAAGAAGAAATGCCTCCAGGAATCTCACCGCTCAGCTGTGCAAGCTGGGGAAGAAACTCCCAAGCTACATATCACAGTGTAACTAAAAGGGGCTCTCAAGCAGAGAAAAGAAAAAGAAAACAAACAAACAAAACAGAATAGCTCAAAACAAAACAAACAAAAGCCCCAGGGAATGGAATAATGTGGTGACAGGAGCCAGGGAGCAGTCCCACAGTGGAGCGGCGTTTGACAGCCCTTCTTGAAGAAGCAAAGATGTCACAGGGAGCCAGATATCAGACAGAAAGGAGGAGGAAGTTGTGAGAGATATGGAAGACACCATAATAAGTGGAAAAATGCAACACCAGCAGCAAACAGATGGCACTCAGGGAGTCGGCCAGAGCGGGCAGGTGAAATCCAAGCTTCACAGTGCTGAAGTCAGTGCCTCCTGTCAAGAGGCTAGCCACAGGAAGCAGAGGAGGCTGAGTGGCGATAAATAAGTGTGAGTGGTGGGAAAGTTTATATCGTGGGATACTTGTTCTTCTGTCTCCTGCTGGGAGCTCCGTGAAGCTGCTTTCCCATACTCCCAGTTCTCTGATCTGTAACAGGAGTCCAAGATGGTGAATCCATGCTGGGTTAGCTGATAAGGGACCTCTGCTCGTAACTCTCCTTGCTTTCTTTTATCTGTCAGTTTCTTACTCCATTCGGTGCTTTGCTGAGTTCTTTATCTCTTCATTTGATGCTTAGGGTTCCAGGATTGAGGTTTATCTCTGTTTCACATAGTTTCTCAGGTATTTTCTGTGGACGGAAGGTGTAGTGTTTCCATCTATAGTGCCATGTTGCCTGGAAGTCTATGCAGAAAATGTTAAACAATGCAGGAAGCATCAAAAAAGATCGAAGGAATACACAGAGTCACTATACTAAAAAAGAATTGGTTGACATTCAGCCTTTTCAGGAGGTAGCATGTGATCAGGAATCTGTGGTAAGGAAGGAAGAGCTTCAAGATGCACTGAAGACGCTGACAAAAAAACAAGCCTCCAGGAGTTGACAGAATGTCATCTGAGACGTTTCAACAAATGGATGCAGTATTGGAAATGCTCACTCATCTATGCCAAGAAATTCAGTACACAGCTACCTGGCCAACCGACTGGAAGAGATCCATATGTACACCTATTCCAAAGAAAGGTGATCCAATTGAATGTGGAAATTATCAGACAGTGCTATTAATATCACACACAAGTAAAATATTGCTGAAGATCATTCAAAAATGGCTGTGGCAGTATATCGACAGGGAACTACCAGAAATTCAAGCCAGACTCAGAAGATGACATAGAACCAAGGATATCATTGCTGATGTCAAATAGATCCTGGCTGAAAGCAGAGAATACCAGAAAGATGTTTACCTATGTTATATTGACTATGCAAAGACATTCTACTGTGTGCATCATAACCAATTATGGATAACACTGTGAAGAATAGGAATCTAAGTACAGTTAATTGTACTCATGAGGGAGCCAGCATATAGATCAACAGGTAGTCGTTCAAACAGAACAAGGGGATACTGCATGGTTTAAAGTCAGGAAAGGTGTGTATCAGGGTTGTATCCTTTCACCATACTTATTCGTTCTGTATAGGATAAAGTTGTGGAAGCCCTTTTCTGTAGAGATAAAAAGCTTGAAAATTCTATGAGGAAGTTGTAGTCTGTCCTATAGTGTTGCTATAAGTCAAATTTGACTCAATGACAATCTATTTTTTTAACCTATGTATTCGACCTAGCTACAATTTATAAAACATTCACTGCATTGCAATATAACCAACTATGATGGTTAAGATTATGTGTCAGTTTGGCTGGGCCATGATTGTCATTGTTTATTTGTCATCACCCCCATGATGGGATCTGCTGTTAGTAGTCAATCAGTTGAAAGGGAGTTTCCTTGAGAGTGTGGGGTGCATCTGAATATAAGTGGACATTCTGGTTTTTGCTTGCTCTGGATCCTGCAGCTGCCTCCTGTTCATCTGAACTC
Source organism: Trichechus manatus latirostris (assembly GCF_000243295.1). NCBI lineage: Eukaryota > Metazoa > Chordata > Mammalia > Sirenia > Trichechidae > Trichechus > Trichechus manatus. Next base: position 16,119,009 of record NW_004443989.1, read on the forward strand.
TGATTTATGGGGCTTGACCTGCCAGTCGTGGGTTTGCCAACCCCTGCGCCTAGGTGAATCAGCAGAAGCTTTTATCCTAATCCTTGAACTTGGCATGTCCCAGCCTCTACAATCATGTGAGCAGTTTCCTTGATATAAACCTATATATATGTATATATTTGTACGGTTCACTGGTTTTGCTTCTCTAGAGAACCCAGCCTAAGACATTAGTCAAAATATCACTATTTTTTTCTATTTGATTCCATTATCTTTTACCATGTCAAAAATTTAGTAGATTCCTCTCCTATGTGCATACGTGTCTATTCCAATAATAATTAACAAATATGTTAAAATACAACTAATATGTACAACATATTGCTGAGTGTTTTCCTCCTTCTTGGTTTTTGGTTGAAAGCAGAGAAGGATGTTTGCCTGTGTTTTATTATCAAAGTCATTTGACAGTGTGGTTCATAACAAATTATGGATAACATTGCGAAGAATACGAATACCAGAACACTTAATTGTGCTCATGCAGAACCTGAACATAGACGAAGAGAGACTTGTTCAAACAGAATACAGGGATACTGAGAGTTTTAAAGTCAGGAAAAGTGTCAGTCGAAGTTTTATCTTTTCACCATACTCAATCAATCTATGTGCTGAACAAATAATGTAAAAAGTTGGACTATATGGAGAAGAAGGGGACATGAAAATGGGAGAAAGACTTATTAATAACCTTCAATATGCAAATGGGACCACTTTGCTTTCTAAAAGTGAAGAAGACTTGAATCTCGTACTCATAAAGTTCAAAGACTACAGCCTTCACTATGGATTGCACATCAACATAAGGAAAAAAAAAATATCCTCACACTGGACCAATAAGCAACACCATGATAAACAGGGAAAATGTTGAAGTTGTGAAGAATTTCATTTTACTTGGATGCACAATCAACACCCATGGAAGCAGTAGTAAATAAGTCAAACACACATTGCATTGGAAAAATCTGCTACAAAAGTCCTCTTTAAAACTTTATAAGCAAAGGTATCACCTTGAGAAATAAAGTGCTCGTGACAAAAGCCATAATATTTTCAATCTACTCTTATGCATGACAAGCTGGACAATGAATAAGGCAAATCAAAGAAGAATTGATGCATTTGAATTATGATGTTGGTGAAGAATATTGATTATACCATGGACTTTAAGAAGAATGAACAAATCTATCTTGCAAGAAGTACAGAGAGAACGTCCTTAGACGTAAGGATGGTAAGACTTCGTCTCACATACTTTGGACATGTTATCACAAGGGACCAATTCCTGGAGAAGGACATTATGCTTGGTACAGGGTTATTAAAAAAAGAGGAAGACACCCCAAAAGATGGACTGACACTGTGGCTCCATCAATGATCTCATAGATAGCAACGATTGTGAGGATGGTGCAACACTAGGCAGTGTTTTATTCTTTTGTACATAGGGTCGCTATGAGTTGGGATTGCCCGAATAACACCTAAGGACAACAATAGTGCAACGGACGATAAATTCACTTGTTTCCATATATAAAATTTCTATGTAAAATTATATTTACTTCTAAGCTCTGTGTTGGAATATTTCCTATTCATACAGTAGCATACTCTCTTATTAATAAGTTTAAAGGAGCCCAGACAGCACAAAGCTTAAGTGCTTGGCTGCTAACCAAAAGTTTCCAGTTCAAGCCCACCTATCTGCTATGCAAGAGAAATACCTGGCAATATGTTCCTTTAAAGATTACACCCTAGAAAATCTTATGGAACAGTTTTGCTTCATCACATGGGGTTGTCATGAGTCAAAAATCAAATTGATGGAATCTACCAACAACCATAACATCAATAGATTCTTAATACATTTTATACATAATCAAATTATCTTCAATTTTATATTTTTTGTTACTTTCCTGGTTTTATTAACTCATTCCTTGTTTCATAAAAGTGATAAAACACCCCTACATGTTTAAAACATCATTTTTTCAGATGGAAAAATAAAAATCAAATAAACAGAAGCCTTTCCCTGGCTAGATTTCTGGCTACAACATATACAAATATGTGAACTGGTGAAACTGCAAACATATTAACCAAGTGTTTACATATTTGTAGAACTTCATGCTTCCTATTGTGTTTTGGTCCAGGTTATTTGTTAGGTATTGTTGAGTTAGTTCCAACTCATAGTGGTCCCAAGTGGCACAGTAGAACTGCCCACAGGGTTTCTATGTTGTCATCTTTATGGGAGTAAATCAACAGGTCTTTTCTCCCATGGAGCCTCTAGGTAATTTCAAAATGCCAGTATTTTAGTTAACAGTTGAACACTTAACCATTGTGTCACCAGGGCTCCTTGCTTCAGGTTTACCTAAGTATAATTTACATTTACTTTCTGTAGATGTTCATTTCTATTGATGTTGGCAAGGTGTAAGGCTTTATACTAGAGTTTCTCAATAGCAGCACTATTGCCATTTTGGACCATATAATTATTTCTTGTCCGGAGCAGTCTTGGGCATTGTATGATTTCAGCAGCATGCCTGGAATATAACACTAATGCCCAAAATACCTGCCCCCGGTTGTGAAAACGAAAAGTGACTCCAAGAATTACCAAATGTTACTGGGAGCAAAATGGCCTTGTAATATATGGACGCTAATATAGACATATACAATATTACCCAATGACTTACCCAAGTCATTCTAAGTAAAAGACATTTTGTCAACCTGGATCGAGGAGTATTCACGTAAATGAAAAGATTGGAAATCAATATGAGGGTGAGAGGCAGGTTTGAGTTTCAGCGTGAGAATAATTTCCTGTATTGTTTCTTAACCTGGCAACAAATGGCACTAATTATTATCCTGAATTGAAAACAGAGGTCTCATCTATAAATATTACTGTGTAGTTTGATTGTGACAGATGGGGAAAAACAGACAAAACTTGTTTCCTTGGAAAGAAGTCATGTTCAGAGTCATGAAGTTTCCCCAGAATCGCCTTACATAAGGATCCCTAGAGAGGCGCTGACAAGCTGGGGAAACCACAGCTTCTGCAAGGAAACCCTTCCCTGACTTCATTCTATTGAATCTGCTGACAAGATGGGCCACTAAGCTTAGTGCATCTTGAACACCCCCTAGAGACTATTCCTCTACTGACCTCCTGCAGGCAGGTTTTTGTCTGGGCTCACACTGACTTCCTCTCACTGTGTCTCTTGCACAGTAATACGTGGCCGTGTCCTCAGAATTCACAGAGTTCAGTTTGAAATAAACTTGGCTCTTCGAGTTGTCCTTGGTGATGCTGACTCGGGACTTCAGAGTTGGGTTATAGTATGCGCTGCCACTACCAGCTATTGCACCAACCCATTCTAGCCCCTTTCCTGGAGGCTGGCGGACCCAACCCACAGCACTACTGCTTAAAGAGAATCCAGAGACAGCACAGGTGAGGGATAGGGTTTGCGAGGGCTTCACCAGTCCTGGGCCTGACTCCTGAAGCTGCACCTGGGACAAGGCACCTGGAGACAAGGAGAAACTCAGTGAGTCATGAGTTCAAATGCAGCATACCCAGACCTTCATGTCTGAATCCCTTAGATACTCACCTCTGGGAGCTGCTACCAGAAAGAGGAAAACCCACATGTGTTTCATCTTATTGTGGATGATGTCCATGACTCCCAGGAAATATTTTCCGAGATGAAGAGGAACCTGAATTTAAATAAATATGTTCTGTGATTTCCTCTGGCTGCTTAAGGGGGATTTGCATGTGGGAGGTGCATTTGCATGTAACGGTGAACCCGTGTGAGGGGAGGACCCGTTCTCTAACATCCTCACTGGATAAAAGATGCTGGATACTCCTTTGGGAGAACACAGTACTCTTCCTGGGGTTTTCACTTCACCAAGCCCTGGATTATCTTAATTCACACCAGGATATATTCTGGTCAGGGAGTCAGATGCAACCAAGAATCAAGGACACTTTTGGGAATAGAGTCAATGCTTCTCTACTCCCAAGGATAGATAGATAGATAGATAGATAGATAGATGATAGATAGATAGATGATAGATAGATAGATGAAAGATAAAGAGACAGAAAGAAAGATAGATGATAGATAGGTAGATAGATAGATACTTAGACACATAGATGAATAAATAGATAAATTAATATCAAATAGTTACCACAACTCCAGGGCTCTCTTAATGGTCATGTACTCATTCTGATTCATTTCACACCTGCGTTACCTCATGTTTATACTTTAGATGTTCCAAAGTGTTGAGACAACAGCCAAATGGACCAAAAACATCTAATTCAGACAAAAATGGATCTAAAGTAATGTTTGTCGTATACTGAAATGGCTTTGAAAGACTCATTAACTTGGATGAATGTTTCTTCAGCTGAAACACCTTTACAATTATATATATTCAAGGGTTACTGTAGAGAGGAACATCTTCATGCCAACCTAAAGTCCTTTTTGTTTTTTGTTAGTTTTTTTTTTTTTAACAAAGATTAGATTTCTGCATAGATAGTAATCATTCTTAGCGTTGTTGCAAAGATCAGCAACACCCTAGTTCTCATTTTTTCCAGAAACTGAGTTTCTGCAACAAATTTCTGAGTCTGTAGACTACTTGAAGGAGAACTCTGAGCAACAGAAACTCTCAAGACCACAAACAGAGAGATTTGGTGCAAAGTCCTAGTTTACCAATATTTTAGGTCAGTAACCTGGTCTTTGTATAAAATTCATACATCCTAGACGTGTCATTCCTTGCTTTCTGAGTCACTAACAGAGGATATTGAATTGAGTGAAAATGATTTCCATTAATTTGGGTAGAGTAATATTCATGATTCTTGGAAATACTGCTGTCCTCCAAATGGATTGCAGAAGGCATGAGTTTACCACTGCCAGAGGGAAAGTCCCTGCACAGGGAGCAGGTCCCCCTGAAAAATCCTGCTGAGTTCTATCCCGTGATATCCTATGACACTGAATCTGAGATTATGTCCTATCTCTGTTTTTCAGCGTGAAAAATGTTTCCCAGTCACAGGAATGGGGAGAATCCTCATTTTTTCTGTTTGTCAAGAGGAAGAAAAGGTCATGGAGGAAACTGGAGAAATTCCTTCTGACCAGGTCCATGTCATGCAACAGAGGATGCTTACTTCCTCTTCCTTGACTGCAGTGAGAATGTGAGAAATTAGAGGAAGTACAACAAAAAAGAAGTTGGTGGCAGCTGAGTGTTGAAAACTGAAGGAAATCACTGAGAGCTGTGAAAGGAGAGGAAACCCCTGATCCCAAAAAGATTACCGTCCTCAGCCTGTCTCTGCACCTACTCCTAGTACTGGTCCATCTTGTTCTGTGGATCCAAAGCATCTCCTGAAGCACAGCCCTCTCTCCCTCCGTGCAGCCTAGGCTTGTGTCTAGGCTTCCACTGCCTTCCCCTCACTGTGACTCATACATGGTCTTGTTCTTTTCCATTGCGGAGCTCAGGTGCAGGAATACTTGGTTTTTGTATACATATTAGGAGATGATGAGTCAAATTTGGAGGGATGTTTATACACTTTTATGTCACTAAACTCCCCCTAAAAATGGCTGTCAAGTCGATTCCAACTCATAGCAACTATATATACCACTAGTACATACATATATATACACATATATATATTATATACATATATACACATATATACATATACATATATATACATACATATATACATATATATATACATATATATACACATATACATATACATATATATATATACATATATATATATCCACTTTAGTCCCTTCCCAGTCGGGTGGTGGATTCAGTGCCAGCAGTGACCACTGTATGTGCTGAAGAATCCAGAGAGACCTCTGAAGGAGTGGTGGTGTGAGGACCTCAGCAGTTCTAAGCCAGACTCTTACAGCTGCACCTGGCACATGTCATCTGGGGACAGGAAAAAAGTTAACATTATTGTCAAGTATCAGACACTTAACCCAGGTCGTCTTGCTGTGGAAATTTCTGAGAGACTCACGAGGTGAAGTGACTACAAGTGGAAGTACATCAACAGGAATCTCATGATTTTCTGGACAAGGCTTATAATTCTGGAGAACTCAGCATACGGTATGAAGTTTCCTGTCAGATTCTGACATTTAACATGGAAGGTGAAGACTTAATTTTCATGTGGGAGGCCCCACGTAGAAATCAGGGAAAGACCAGGTAAGGTCTCAGTCTCTGATTTAGAAGCTAGAAGAAGCAAGTCAAACTCATTCCTCAAGAATGATCTTAGCCTTACTGACAACTTAGGGGCCCAGAGATGGAGATCATATATGTTTTTATTCTTGAGAAAGAGCTTTGAAAGTGGAAACATAAACTCTTGTCCCATGAGAAACGCCCTTTGCCTTTGATAGGGACACATCTAAGTTCTTCTTCTGACCCTTCTTTCAGGAACATAGTATTTGACATCATCATCTTTTTTGATTCTATTATACAGTTGGGTGGCACTTGGGAGGACATTGGAGCAGAGCATATTATATGGGGCATACTGCTCCAGGGACAACAAATATGGGGTCATTTCCAAGCTCAGCCCCTTGAGAGTTGAATGATCTTTGCAAGATCACTCGACTCCTTTCTGGTGGCTCCTTACCTCTAGAATGGGCCCTGTGAATAGCTACCAACCTTGGATTTAGGGGAACATGGAGCTCTGGTGGCACAGTAATTAAGAGTTATGGCTTCTAACCAAAATGTCGGCAGTTCGAATCCACACCAAAAGGTCAGCAGTTCGAATCCACCATCCTCTCTTTGGAAACCCTATGGGGCAGATCTACTCTGTCCTATACATCACTATGTGTTGGAATTGACTCAAGGGCAATGGATTATGTGGATGATAATTCTTCTGGTAGGATATACATAAAGTTTATATTCAGTAACAGTAAATCATTATTCATAACCATGAAGCACCTGTATTCTTACCTGCTGCTACTCCTAGCACAGATCTGAGAAGATTCTCTTTGCACCTCAATCTTCCTGGGCTCTGGCCTGAAGGAGGATCATGAAGTGTGTCAATATCTCCTCTACTTTTGTGATTCCTTATTCTCAGCTGGAACCTACCTGCACAGTTCTGTGTGTGGGCTTTGCATAAATGATCACTTGGGTAAGTAAAGATTTTCTAGAATGTATTATTAGTATGAGTTCATGTTAGTGTTTGTGTGTCAAATGTTTCTGCTTGTGTGTACGTGTGCTGAACATTAAAGAGAAGTTTCCATGCAACTTGATAAAACAAAAGTATAAATGCTTAGACTAGGAAAGAATCCCCACGTATGTAGAAATGTAAGAAGGCTGTATGGTGAGATGCTGTGAGCAGGTTAAAATGACAAAAATAAGAAAAAAAAAAACTCTTTGAGTCCTTGGAGCTCTCCCTTTTCCACACCATGACCCAGGTGGCCAGTTTCTCTGGGAGGCCCGAAACTGGGTTGTGCATCCCATCTACTACCACAAATATCCAAATAAGAAGTCACTTAGTTAAGCCGAACCCCACAGACAGCTGTTCTAGGATTGTTGCACAGGAGACTAGATGATCTCAAGATCTGTGTGAGTCCTGTCACATGCTTTCTCCTAAATAGGTACTTTTCAGAGGGAAGACTGTGTGAAGTGAGGCACTGGTGAAGGAGGCTGTAGGGAATTCCATGGATGTACGTCCTATGTAAGAAAGCACAGGCAGAAAAGACAAATTCATGAACTGTATAAATGTCATCACTCTGAGGACACTCTGCTGAAGTCCAAACAGCACATTTTATGTGTAAAGTACTTCTACCATCTCTCTGTTCATGTATTTAATATGAGGCTGGTGTTTGTTCAGGTTAATTCAGTAGGCTACATTCCTGTTTATATTGTATGTGTAATGCAACTTTATTGTGATCAGAGTTACCCATATGGAGATGATCTAATGAAATTCCACCAAATCCTCTATTCTCACCATGTAACAGAATCAAGACAGGCCTGCATGAATCTTCCCATAAAGCCTAACACAGGGACAATGAGATACTTCCTCTAAAGCTCCCATTTTCTATGACATTCAATGGTACGTAGAGAGAGGATTTAAAAAAAAAAAAAATCTCTATACTTCAAAGTTACCTTCTAATTCTAGAGTCAGAATAAAAAAGGATTTCTCTGGATGTTGTTATTTGTGGGATTAGAAGAAATCCTAGACAGTGATAGGAACCTCCCCTATCCTCCCCTGAATCTGCCCCTAGAGGGGCACTGAGCTCAATGGGTCCTAAGGACTCCCTGCTTACAGCCTTCTATCACTTTCAGGTGAAGTGTTTGCTGGACTCCCACTATCTTACCCCCACTGTGGGTCTGACAGAGCAGTATCTTCTCTGGTCATAAGCATCCAGGCTACTGATCAGGGTTGGTACCTGTAGCTGTCTTTCCAGGTGTCCTGGCCATGGACAGATGAGCTACATTTGTGGTCAGCACAGCTATTATAGCTGAGCATCCACTGCAGTCCCATGCCAGGCTCCTCTCTGATCCATCTTAGTCAGCAGACATCAAAGCTGCACACTGTGCTCTCTAGCTACTGGTCTTTCATGGTGCTTCAGGAAACAATTCAATGGGTAAGAACAAATGTTTTTTGGAGAGAAGAGTAAACTCAAACCCTGAAAGGAAACCACAGATAACACAAGAAACATCCCTCCCTAGCTTCTTTCCTCACCAAGTCCAGCAGCTGATGGGTACTGAGCGCCCCTTGTTGGTAAGTCCCATCCTTGCAGGAAGTTTGTGTCTGTGCTCACAATGACTTCCTCTCACTGTAGGTCCCCCAGCGTTCTCAGGATACGCATTTGCAGTGTGTTATTCGAGTTGTCCCTGGAGATGTTGAACCAATCATTCACTGAGCCTATGTAGTGTGTGTAACTTCCATCATACCATATGAGTGTGTGTGTGTGTGTGTGAGTGAGTGACAAGAATTTCATGTCACGCAACAGAATCATAATTTTTCTTTATAGTGTCTTAAATTAAGTACGCAGCCGTGGGATACTGACTGCAAAGAACGTAGAGAACAAAGTGTGTATGTATATGTGTCAGCAAAAATGAGATGTGAACGTTTGACACAGTAACCACAACAATGGACCCACACATACAAATGATCATAAAGATGGAATCCTCATGATCTATGTGTGTGTGCATGTGTGGTGTGTGTATGTGTGTGTGCGTGTGTACAGGCACTGAGGGTTGAAGAGAAGTTTAACAAAAATGACTTAATAATATATATACACACAAATATAAATGTATATATGTATACATATATATGCATATGTATGTTTATATATATATAAACCTAACCCGTTACTGTTGAGTCGATTCTGACTCCTAAGCACCCCGTAGGACACAGCAGAACTGCCCATAGGATTTCCAAGGAGTGCCGGGAGAATTTGAACTGCCGACCATTTGGTTAGCAGCTGTAGCTCTTAACCACTTCCCCATCCAAGTTTCCATATATATACACGCATACATATATAATGATGTGTTATATTGTATTATATTGTATTGTATTATATTTTATTATATTGTATTATAAAACATATATAAAATAAAGAAGGAGTTAACTGAAACTTTGCAGGATTTCCAGGATTCATTCACTCCTGCAGCATGCCAGCGGGTGTTCTGAGCATGTGCAAGAACAGTGGAGGAATTTATTATCAGAGAGCTAGTGACTTCCACAGTGTGTATTTAGGAGGCAGCATGAGCAGAAGTTGTCCTCTCTGCTGTATTTAGGAAAAGAGAGTGGAAGGGGTGTGGGAGTCACAGCTGCAGCTTCCTAGAAGAGATTGGAAGGTGGGGATTTTGTAGGTGGAAGAGAGTATTCTAGGAAGAGCATTAGCTGCTGAACTTGGTTTGTGGCAGTGGTCACAATGAAGAGAAGTAAACTCAGTCGTCACATATGGAGGATATAAAATTAAAGGAGTTTCTTGTTTCATTCCATAGAGTATGGGGAAAGTTTGTCAGAGACTAAGACATAAAACACCAGGACCCCAACAGACTTTGAGGAATGTTGTTGTTCGCTGTCATGAAGTTGTCTACAACTAATGGAGACTGTATGTACAATAGAAAGAAACGTTACCCAGTCTTCGTGCTCATTTGTATGTTTGGGTCCACTGTTGTGGTTATTGTGCCAATCCGTCACACCTTATTTTTGCTGACCTTCTACTTAACCTTCGTTTTTACTGACTCTTAACAAAAAATGTCGTTTTCTAGTGACTGCTATGTCTTTCCTGATGAACATGGAAGGTACAAGCCATTAAAATGGTGTTTCAGCTTCATGTAAGATGGTTAAAGGGCAAGAATGAAACACAACCCCTTATATTGAATATTCTGTTAACAGAAGTTTATATTATAGTATGACTGCAACAGTGTAGAAAAAACACAAGTCTTTGCATGATGCTAAAGTTTAGATTGAGGATTAAAATTTAATGAAAGAGTGTTGATAATAGAACTCTGAAAATTTTAATAATTAAAAATTGAATTGAATCTCTCGCCTGAGTTAATCCTTTTAAGATGAGAGAAACTAAGAAGCTACAGAAAAGAAACAATAACGATCCTTGCATAAGATATTTGTTAAAGGTAAGGAAACCAGGGTTAAAAGGAAACCTTGGCCTTCCACTGCATCTGCTCCTGACATGGCCTCTGTGCTCTGTGCATCAAGAGCTCCCCCTGCAGCCCATTCTCCTTCCTGCAGGGAAGTGTATGTCTGGGCTCACATTGACTTTTCCTCACTGTGCCTGTGGTACAGTAATACAGGCTCTTGTGTTCAGATTTCAGGTTGAACATTTTAAGAGAGACGGCACTGAAAGTGTTGTCCCTAGTGATTTTGAATCTTACTTGAACTGATGGAGAGTAATACTGATTTTTTTTTTCCACCTGAATTACTCATTCTTGCCACCCACCCAAGCCCCACCCTGGATCCTGGCTGACCCACTGCATGCCATAGTCAGTGAAGTTGAATCCAGAGGCTTTGTAGGAGAAGCTCAGATAAGCTCCAGGCTGACTAAAATCTTCCCCTGACTCCACCACCTGAACATCACACAAGGTACATGCACACAGAGAACACACGCTAATAACAGTCTCATATGGAGCAGTCACAGCTGACCTGATGCAAGAGGGGCATTACTTTTGACAGTGTTGAGAAGGGAATCCCAGATAAGTGCAACACTTACAGTGTGGACACTGAGGATGGAAACAGACTGGGACACATCGTCAAGGACTCGGAGACCCAAGGGAACAGCTGCTTTTCATGAGCAGAGAAGGTGCCACATTTGCATATCTGTCTCCCTGTGGACATATATAAGCCACTTATCAGTGTTTGTCTGTCCCTGCCTCTGGATTTCAGAGAAAGCATGTGGGAAGAGATTCCTGGAACTTGATGCTCAGGGTTACTCTTTCTGTTGCCCATTCTTCTTGTGAAATTTGGACACTGTCTGGGTACCTTTGTGGTATGAACTCTTATCACCAATTAAGTCCTGGAAGGACACGAAAACGAAAATTGCACACAGGAAACAAATATTTGACTCCAGTATGTGCATCCTTCAGAGCTATGAACTACTGCTCTCTTCAAGAAGACAAAGTGGTGAGAGTGAAAAGAAACACAGATCTGTGCATTTTCAGGCCAGGACTACATGGTTTTGAATGTCCTGAGCTCAGGTTGTCACCTTGTCCCGTAACAGCCCAGGGTTATGTCACTCCACGTGCTTCTCTGTGCACCATTCCCTATGCATTGTAGGGAGATGATGAATATGTTGTCTGTGTCTGGGGAAATAATCTGAGTGACTTCTCATGCCAAAGTTGGATCTGCCCTTAATGTTGTTACCCTTGTCTCTCTCTCTACAAGAGTGGCCCAAGGGTTAGAGAGACCATCTCATATCTGGGAACACGTGACCTGGAATGACATCCACGTTTGGTGTGATGACTGCTGAGATCTTCCCTCAGATCATCGCAAAAGGTACATTTATGTCCCCATCATAACTTTAATTCCATAGACTGCAGGTTATTAATAATAATAAAAAATTATAGACTTAGACGTCTGATGCACCTAGATACAGAAATCGAAAGGAAATATTAGTAAACCAAATACAATTGCATACAAGATAATATATTACAACAAAGTGCTGTTTATTAAAATGATGTTAATGTGCTTTTAGCTTAAAAATTCAACAGACCCAAATCACCTGTCTTAGTTTTCTAGTGCTGTTATAAGAGAAATACCACAAGTGGATAGCTTTAATAAACAGAAGTTTAGTCTTTCACAGTCTAGGTTACTAGAAGTCCGAATTCAGTGCACCTGCTCCATGGGAAGGCTATCTCTCTCTTGGCTCTGGAGGAAGGTCTTTGTCACCAATCTTTCCCTGGTCTAGGAGCTTCTCAACACAGGGACACCGGATAAAAAGAACATGCTCCACTTCTGGCTCTTCTTGCTCAGTGGTAATGAGGTTCGTCTCTCTCTGCTCCCTTCTCTCTTTTATATCTCAAAAATGATTGACTCAAGATTTAATCTAATCCTGTAGATTGTGTCCTACCTCACTGATATAACTTCCTCTAATCCTGCCTCATTAACATCATAGAGGTTAAGATTTAAAAAAATAGGATAATTACATCAGATTACAAAAAGAAGGACTACCTCTCAATATTGGGAATCAAGGCCTAGCCAAGTTGATACATATTTTGGGGGTATATAATTCAATTCATAACATCATCTAAATAAGAAAACATGCTTATAATCATCAAAGAAGATGCTTTCGTTAATATAATAAAGAGTATCTACAAACAAAGGACGTAAGAGTTAAAGATAAATGATTAAGAATCTCTTAGAAATCTTGAAGAAGAGTTAGAATTTTGTTCTACGTTATTCTCCAGCTCTGTCCAGGACCCTCTATTGTGATTCCTAGGACAGTCACTTATGGTAGTTGGGCACCACCTAGTTGTGCTAGACTCAGTCTGGTGGAGGCTATGGTAGTTGTGGTCTATTAGTTATGTTGACTAATCTTTCCTTTGTGTCTTTGGTTTTCTTCATTCTCACTTGCTCCAGAAAGGGTGAGACCAAAGGAGTATCTCAGATGGCTGCTCACTAGATTTTAAGACCCCAGACACAACTCACCAATGTAAAATGGAGAATATTTTATTTATAAACTATGCTGTGCGGATTAAGCTAGATGCTCCCAGAGACCATAATCCCCACAGCCCTCAGCCCAGTAGTTTGGTCCCTCAGAGAGTTTGGATGTGTCTATGGCGCTTTCATGATCTCGCCTTGGACAAGCTGTGCTGACTTCCCAATTATTCTGTACTATCTTACCCTTCAACAAAGTTACCACTTATCTATGGCCTATTTAGTGTTTTTACATTCCCCCGTAACCTCCTCCTTAATAATCAAATACTATTTATTCTTGTGTGTAAACCTTCCCATGAGTTTTTATACTAGTGGTCTACTTTTGTGATTGGCATATTTTTATTTCATTCAGCATCATGCCATCCAGATGAATCCTTGCTGTGAGATGCTTCCCAGATTCATCATTGTTCTTTATCGTTGCATAGTACTCCATTGTGTGTACGTATCATATTTTGTTTATCCATTCATCTGTTGAATGAACATCTAGGGTCTTTCCATCTTTTTGTTATTGTGAATAATCCTGCATGAACATGGGTATTCATATGTCTATTTATGTGATGGCTGTTATTTCTCTAGGATATATTCCTAGGAGTAGGATTGATGGATCATATGGTATTTCTATTTCTAGCTTTCTAAGGAAGAGATATATCGTTTTTCAAAATGGTCATAGCATTTTTCATTCCCACCAGCAGTGCATAGAATTTACAGTCACCTGGGGGCCTCTCCAACATTTGTTATAATCTGGGTATATATATATATATATATATACCGGTAATGCCGAGCAGAGATGGTATCTCCTTGAGGTTTTGAATTGCATTTCTCTAATAGTGATCACCATCCGTTCCTTATATGTCTGTTAGTCGCTTGAATGTTTTCTTTGGTGAAGTGACTCTTCATTGCCTTTGCTCATTTTTAATTGGATTATTTACGTTTTTGTTGTAGAGGTGTTCGATTTGCCTGTAGATTTTATAGATTAGAACATTTTCCAATTTGTCATAGTGCAAAGTTGTTTTACTCTTTTGGTGAATTCTTGTGATGAGCATAAGTGTTTAATTTTTAGAAGACCCCAATTATGTTGCTTACCTTCAGGAGTTTGTGTGTTGTCATTTATGGTTTGTATCCTGTTAATGCCGTGTATTAGGGACTCTAGTGTTGATCCTATTTCTCTTCTACTATCTTTATCATTTTTGGTTTTATATTTAGGTATTTGATCAATTTTTGAATTTTTTTTGTGTATTGTTTGAGGTATGAATTCTGTTTCTTTTTTTTTTTGCAGATGGGCATCCAGTTTTCCAGCACCATTTGTTAAAAATAATGTGTTTTCCCCATTTTATGGACTTTGTGCCCTTGTCAGAGATCAGGTGACCTTATGTGGATGGATTTACATCTGAGTTCTCAATTCTGTTCCAATGGCCAATGTATCTGTCGTTTCACCAGTACCAAGCTATTCTGACTACCGTGGCTGTATAGTAGATTCTAAGGTCAGATAGTTCGTGTCCTACTACTTTATTATTCTTCTTCAGTAGTGCTTTACTTATCTGGGCCTCTTCCCTTTCCCTACTAAATTAAGGATTAGTTTTTCCAACTCTTAAAGAACGCTTTTAGTAATTGAATGGGAATTACACTGTATTTGTACATTGCTTTTGGTAGAATTGACATTTTCACAATGTTGAGTCTCCCTATTCATGAGCTTGGTATGTTTTTCCATATATGTAGATTTCTTTTGGTTTCTTGCGGTAGTGTTTTGTAGTTTTCTTTGTATAGATCTTTTAAGTCCTTGGTTAGATTTACTCCTAAGTATTGTATTTTTTAGGGGCTGTTGTAAATGATAATCTTTTCCTGATTTTCTTTTGTTGTTCTCTTTATTGGTGTATAGGAATCTAACTGATTTTTGCAAGTTTATCTCGTATCCTGCTACTCTTCTCAATCTTTATATTACTTTCAGTAGTTTTCTCCTGGAGTCATTTGAGTTTTCTATGTTTAATATCATATGATACCAAATAGGGACAGTTGTACTTCTTCATTACCAATTTGGATTCCCTTTATTATTTTTTTCCTTGCCTTACTGCTCTAGCTAGGACTCCCAGCACAATGTTAAATAGGAGTGGTGATAAATGGAATCATTGTCTTCTTCCTGGTCTCAAGGAGAATTTTTCTACCTCCGTCCATTAAGAATTATGTTTGGGCCTCAATACAACCGTAAAGAGACAGAGAGTGAAGAATGCATTAAAAAAAAAAAATCCATCAATATCCTGTCTACAAGAGACACAATTAAGAAACAAAAGTGTCAATTTATTTAAAATCGAAAGTTGGAAAAAATATATCAAGTAAACAATGACCAAAAACGCAGGAGTGACAATACTGGTCTCAGATAAAATAGACTTTAAAACAAAATCTACCATAAAAGACAAAGAAGAACACTATATAATGATTAAGTTGACAAGTCATTATGAAGACACAACCATAATAAACATCTGCACACACATTGACAGGGTCCCAAATTACATAAAACAAACTTTAACAGCACTGAAAAGAGAAATCGACAGTTCCACAATAATAGCAGGCGACTTCAACACACCACTCTCTGTAAAGGACAGAACATACAAAAAGAAACTCAATAAAGATACAGAAAATCTAAAGGGCACCATCAGATAACTTGACCTCATACAAATATACAGAACACTCCTACCTACAGTTGCAAAATACACGTTTTTTTTTTCCCAAAGCACATGGAACTTTCTCCAGAATAGACCAAGTCTTAGACCACAGAGCAATACTCAAGAAGATCTAAAACGTTAAGATTATACAAAGTATCTTCTCTCAGCACACCACCATCAAGGTAGAAATTAACAACAGAAGGAGCAAAGAAAAAAATCAATTACATGGAGACTGAATAACACCCTGCTTACACATCACTGGGTAATAGAAGAAATAAGAGATGGAATCAAAAATTCCTAGAATCAAACTAAAAAGAAAACTCATCAAACCAAAACATTTGGACACAGCAAAGGCAGTCCTCAGATGACAATTTTTAGCAATAGACGCACACATCTAAAAAGAAGAAAGGGACAAAATCAAAACATTAACTACACAACTCAAACAAATAGAAAAAGAACAGCAAGCAAAGCCCACAGCAACCAGAAGAAATGAAATAATAAAGATCAGAATAGAAATAAATGAAATAGAGAATAGAAAAACAATAGAAAGAATTAACAAACCACAAGATGGTTCTTGGAAAGAATCAACAAACTGCAAGCCGGTTCTTGGGGAGAATCAACAATCACTGGCCAGACTAACAAAAGAAAAACAGGAGAGGTTACAAATAACCCATATAAGAAATGAAATGGGGGTACATTACAACAGAGACCCAACTGAAATAAAGAGGATCATAAGAGAGTATTATGAAAAAAAAAAAAAACACAACAAATTTGAAAACCTAGAGAAAATGGATAAATTTCTAGAAACACACTAACTGCCCAAACTATCAGAAAGTAATCTTGAAAATCTGAAAGACCCATAACAAGAGAAGAGATTAAAAAGGTAATTAAGAAAACTTGCAACAAATAAAAAGCTCTAGCCCAGATGGCTTGACTGGAGAATTCTACCAAACATTCAGAGAAGAGCTTGTACCCATACTACTCAATCAATTTCAGAACATAGAAAAAGAAGTAACACTTCCGAATAAATTCTATGAAGCCAGCATAACCCTGATACCAAAACCAGGGAAAGACACCACAAAAAAAAAAAAAAAAAAAAATTCAGACCATTATCTCCATGAATATAGATGCAAAAATTCTCAACAAAATTCTAGCGATTAGAATTCAGCATCATATTAAAAAGATAATACACCAGAACCAAGTAGGATTCATACCAGGTATGCAAGGATGGTTCAACAATAGAAAATCAATCAATGTAATCCACCACATAAATAAAAAGAAAGAAAAGAATCATACAATAATCACAAATGACAGAGAAAAGACATTCAACAAAGGGCAAAACCCATTCCTGATAAAAACTCTCAATAAAATAGGTATAGAAGGGAAATTTCTCAACATAGTAAAGGGCATCTATGCAAAACCAACAGCCAACACCATTCTTAATGGAGAGTGGCTGAAAACATTCCCCTTGAGAACAGGAAAAAGACAAGGATGCCCTTTATCTCCACTCCTATTTAACATTGTGCTGGAAGTTCTAGCTAGAGCAATAAGGCAAGAAAAAGAAATAAAGCACATCCAAAATGGTAATGAAAAAGTTAAACTGTCCCTGTTTGTGGATGATATGATACTATACATAGAAACCCCTAGAGACTCCATGAGAAAACTACTGGAACTAATAGAAAGATTTAGCAGAGTAGCAGGATACAAGATAAACATACAAAAATCAGTTGGACTCCTATACACCAGTAAAGAGAACTATGAAAAGGACATCATTAAAACAATACCATTTATAATAGCATCTAAAAAATAAAATAGTTAGGAATAAATCTAACCAGGGATGTAAAGGGCCTATACAAAGAAAACTACAAAACACTACTGAGATAAACTCAAAGGGATATACATAAATGGAAAAACATACTATGCTTATAGATAGATAGACTTGACAGAGTGAAAATGATAATTCTACCCAAAGCAATTTACAGAAACAGTGCAATCCTATCCAAATACCAACAACATTATTTAAAGAGATGGAAAAACTAATCATTAACTTTATATGTGAAGGGATGACACTCCGACTAAATACAGAACTAATGAAGAAGAAGAGTAAAGTAGGAGGACTCACACTACCTGACCTCAGAACCTACTATTCTTCTACTGTAGTCAAAACAGCCTGGTACTGTTACAATGAGAGATACATTCACAAATGGAATGGAATTGAGAACGCAGAAGTAAATCCATCTACCTTCAGTCTCCTGATATTCAATAAGGGCCCAAAGTCCATCAAATGGGGAAAACGCTGTCTTTTTAACAAATGATGCTGGCAAAACTGGATATCATCTGCAAAAAAATGAAACAGGACCCATACCTCACACCATATACAAAAGCTAATTCAGAAGAGGGAGGGGCTAAGATGATGGAGGAGTCAAACAGCTTTCCATATCCCGCTTACAACAGAGACCTGGAAAAACAAGTGATCGATTGTATATGAATATCTAGGAGCCCTGAACAAGGCAAAGTTGAGGAATCGCACTGCGTGCTGGGCGATGAGGGAGTTGGTTCTGAAGAAGCGAGAAGTGCCAGTACGGACGTGGCTGGAGCCTCAGATCTTCAGCCCAGACTGGCGCCGAAGTACGCAGTGAAGCAGGCACTCAGCTCCTTATGCACACTCGGGAGGAAGCTTCCACATCGAGAGAGATGTGGCAGCAAAAATTCTGCTTTGACACTCCAAACCAGTGAAAACCAGCTCCCAAGTGGTTAAAGATAAGTGCATGTGTGCGGCCTTTCGCAGGGATTAAAAAAAAAAAAAACTATTTGGGAAAATCCTCTCCCCCTTTCACCTCCTCCCTACCCAGTCTAAACTAGTCCAGCTGGCTTCTGAAGACTCTGAGTTCCCTGGGCTAGAAGTAGATCCCATAAAGCACCATGACCCATTCTCCTAGCCTTGGAGACGGTGCAAATAAACTACACTCTCCCCTAAGCCAGGAACACAGGGTTGGCACATCTCCTTTGCTAGACACAGGCATAAGGGTACCGCAGACTTTGAGTGATTTCCACCCCTGTATAGACTTGTGTGGACCCATCTGAACAGTGTAAGCCCTCACTACCACAGTACAACAGGGTAAACGCCTGACGTCTAACTTCAATTGTTTCAGCTGTGAAGTGGCAGATTTGTGACACTTGACACAGCCCTGCCCTTCAAGCAGACACTTTTACCGGTCTGCACCAGGGGCTTGAGGACTGGTGGCTCCACCTACGCCACCTAGTCACCTGCTACAGGGGTCCAAGAAGAAGTGGTGCCCACAAGTCTTTACAGCCAACAGAATAGGGTACAGATAGCCTGGATACAAAACTCACCTACTTACTCGTTCTAGAGAATAGGGACATGCTTTCATTTCAGACACTCAGGGGTAGCCGTCAGCCCTTGCCTTGCTCAGTGCATGACCTCCTACTGCAACCAGATACCTGTGCCTACACCAATCACTCATGCTTCTCTAAGACTGTAGGTGAGAACCTGTAACACACTTTGTGACTGACTGACTGGACACCTGAGATGAATCCATACAAGAAAATTTAACCGACTCTTGTGTACATATACTTAGTTACAGAACTAACTACCTGGGGACAGGACGATAGAGCTTCAAAGGCGCCAATACTCAAACAATCACACCTGAACAGCTTATTTGGGAATATCAAAGCAAAACAAAACAAGAAGGTAGGACACAATAAGCAAATATAAATAAAAGTATAACTTATTGATGGCTCGGACACCACAGTCAATAAATCACATAAAGAGGCGGTCCATGATGGCTTCAGCAAGCTCCGAAAATAAAGAATCAATAAATTCTCTGGAGGAAGAGAACTTCTTGGAATTACCAGAGGCAGAATACAAAAGATTGACATACAGGACTCTTCTAGAAATTAGAAAGGAAATGTATCAAATTGTAGAGACAGCCAAATAACACACAGACAAAATAGTAGCGGAACTTAAAAAAGTTATTCAAGAACATAATGCCAAATTTAATAGGTTGCAAGAATCCATAGAGAGACAGCAATCAGAAATCCAGAAGATTAAAAATAAAATTTCAGAATTAGACAACTCAACAGAAGGTCATAGGAGCAGAATTGAGGCAGTAAAAGTCAGAATTAATGACATTGAAGATAAAGCACTTGAGGACTACTTATTTGAGGAAAAGTCAGATAAAAGAATTAAAAAGAATGAAGAAATTCTAAGAGTTATGCGGGACTCTATCAAGAGAAATAACCTACGGGATATTGGAGTACCAGAAACGGGGGGATAACAGAAAATACAGAGAAAATTGTTGAATATTTTTTGGCAGAAAACTTCCCTGCTATCAAGAAAGATGAGAAGATATCTATAGAAGATGCTCATCAAACCCCCAATAAGGTAGACCCCAAAATAAAGTCAACTAGATATGTTATAATCAAACTTACCAGATCCAAAGATAAAGAGAGAATTTTAAGAGCAGCTAGGAATAAAAGGAAAGTCATCTACAAAGGAGAGTCAATTAGAATAAACTTGGATTACTCATGAGAACCCAGGCAGGCAAGAAGGCAATGGGATGACATATATAAAGCCTTGAAGGAGAACAACTGCCAGCCAAGAATTATATACCCAACAAAACTATCTCTCAAACATGATGGCAAAATTAGGACATTTCCAGATAAACAGAAGTTTAGGGAATTTGCAAAAACCATACCAAAATTAGAAGAAATAATAAAGGGAGTCCTCTGGTTAGAAAATCAATAACATCAGATAACAACTCAAGACTAGAACACTGGACAGAGCAACCAGATATTGACTCAGATAGGGAAGTCGAAAATACATCAAAGGTATAACATTGAAAATAGGGCAACAGAGATATCAATATGTAAAAAAGGACAAAATTAAAACAAAACGGAGGGACTTAAAAAATGCAGACTTACGTTTTTCATACGGAGGGGATGTCAAGGCTTTATAAAGAAATAATAAACCAGTATAAACGTAGAAAAATAGGCATAAATATTAAGGTAGCCAGAAAGCAAACTAATAATCTTACAAATCAAAATTTAAAAAAAAAAACTAGAAAAATATAAAGACTCAGTAAACACAAAATCAACAAAAGTGAAAAAATACATAAAGAAAAATGACTCAGCACAGAAAATTAAAGGGAACAAAGGGAATTGTCAATAACACATAAAAAGAGACATCAGGATGACAACACTAAACTCGTACTTGTCAATAATTACCCCCGATGTAAACCGACTAAATGCACCAATAAAGAGACAGAGTGTGGCAGATTGGATAAAAAAAGTATGATCCATCTATATGCTGCCTACAAGAGACACATCTTAGACTTAAAAACACAAACAGGCAAAAACTCAAAGGATGAAAAAAAAATATCAAGAAAACAACACTCAAAAAAGAGCAGGAGTGGCAATATTAATCTCTGACGAAATAGTATCTAAAATAAAATCCATCACAAAGGATAAGGAAGGGCAATATATAATGATAAAATGGTCAATACACCAGGAGGACATAACTATATTAAATACTTACGTACTCAACGACAGGGCTCCAAAATACATTAAACAAACTCTAACAGCTCTGAAAAGACAGATAAACAGCCCCACAATAGTAGTAGGAGACTTCAAAATGCCAGTTTCGGTGAAGGACACAACATCCAGAAAGAAGTTCAACCAAGACACTGAAGAACTAAATGCTACAATGAACCAACTTGATCTCATAGACATATACCGAACACCGCACGCAACAGCAGCCAAGTATACTTTCTTTTCCAACGCACATGGAACATTCTCCAGAATAGACCACATATTAGGCCATAAAGCAAGCCTTAACAAAATTTGAAGCATTGAAGTATTACAAAGCATCTTTTCTGACTATAAAGCCATAAAAGTTGCAATCAACAACACAAAAAGCAAGGAAGAAAAAATCAAACACATGGAAACTGAACAACACACTGCTCAAAAACTACTGGTGAAAGAAGAAATTAAGGATGGAATAAACAAATTCATAGGATCAAACGAGAATGAAAACACATTCTACGAGAACCTTTGGGACACAAAAAAAGTGGTGGTCAGAGTTCAGTTTATAGCAATAAATGCACACATCCAAAAAGAAGAAAGGACCAAAATCAAAACATTAACCCTACAACTGGAACAAGTAGAAAGAGAGCAGAAAAGAAGCCCACAGGCACCAGAAGGAAGGAAATAATAAGAATTAGAGCAGAATTAAATGAAATAGAGAATAGAAAAAAATTGAAAAAGTTAACAAGTCCAAAAGCTGGTTCGTGATATACCACTGGCCAAACTGACAAAAGAAAAACAGGAGAGCAAGCAGATAATACTTATAAAAAATGAGACGGGTAATATCACAACAAACCCAACTGAAATTAAAAGAATCATAACAGAATATTATCAAAAGTTTTACTCTGGCAAATTTGAAAACCTAGAGGAAATGGACAAATTTCTAGAAACTCACTGGCTACCTAAACTAACACAAACAGAGGTAGAACAACTAAATAAACCCATAACAAAAGAAGAGAATGAAAAGGTTATTAAAAAAACTCCCAACAGCAAAAAAAAAAAAAACCCAGGCACAGGTGGCTTCACTAGAGATTCTACCAAACTTTCAGAGAAGAGATAACACCACTTCTACTAAAGGCATTTCAGAGCATAGACAAGGATGGAATACTCCCAAACTCATTCTATAAAGCCAGCATAACTGTGATACCAAAACCAGGTAAAGACACCACAAAAAAAGAAAATTACAGACCAATATCCCTCATGAACATTGATGCTAAAGTGCTCCAGAAAATTCTAGCAAATAGAATTCAGTAATTTATCAAAAAAACAATTCGCCATGATGAAGTGGGATTTATACCAGGTATGCAGGGGTGGTTCAATATTAGAGAAACAATCAACGTAATCCATCACATAAATAAAACAAAAGACAAGAACCACATGATCTCATGCAGAAAAGGCATTCGACAAAGTCTAACACCCATTCTTGATAAAAACTCTCAACAAAATAGGAATAAAAGGGAAATTTCTCAATATAATTAAGGGCATTTATACAAAGCCCACAGCAAACATCATCCTAAATAGAGAGACTTTGAAAGTTTCCCCCTTGAGAATGGGAACCAGACAAGGATGCCGTCTATCAACACTCTAACATTGTGCTGGAGGTTCTAGCCAGAGCAATTAGTCTAGAAAAAGAAATGAAGAGCATCCAAATCAGTAGGGAGAGAAGTCAAAGTATCTCTGGTTGCAGATGATATGACCTTATACATAGAAAACCCCAAAGAATCCACAAGAAAACTACTGGAACTAATAGAAGATTTCAGCAAAATTTCAGGATACAAGATAAACATACAAAAATCAGTTGGATTCCCTTAAACCAACAAACAGACCCTTAAAGAGGAAATCACCAAATCAATACCATTTACAATAGCCCCCAAGATGATAAAATACTTAGGAATAAATCTAACCAGAGACATAGAATATCTATGTGGAGAAAACTATAAAAAACTACTGCAGGAAACTAAAAGAGACTTGCATAGGAGGAAAAACATACCTTGCTCATGGATAGTTAGACTAAACATAATGAAAATATCAATTCTACCCAAAGCAATCTACAGATAGAATGCAATTGTCATCCAAATTACACCAGCATTTTTTAATGAGATGGAGAAACATATCTCCAACTTCATATGGAAAGAGAAGAGGCCCGAATAAAAAAATCATTACTCAAGAAGAAGAGAAAAGTGGAGGTCTCACACTAACTTATTTTAGAACCTATTATACAGACACGGTAGTCAAAACAGTCTGGTATTGGTACAACAACAGATATATAGACCAATGGATCAGAGTTAATAATTCAGACATAAGTTCACCCACGTATGTGCAGCTGATATTTGACAAAGGCCCAAAGTCTGTTAATTGGGGAAAACAGTCTCTTTAACAAGTGGTGCTGGCATAACTGTATATCCATCTGAAACAGACCCATACCTCACACCATGCCCAAAAACTAACTCAAACTGGATCAAAGTCTTAAATATAAAATCAAAAATGATAAAGATCATGGAAGAAAAAATAGAGACAACTCTAGGAGTCCTAATACATGGCATAAACACAATACGAACCATAAGTAACAATGCACAAGCTCCAGAAGAGAGACTAGATATATGGGAGATAAATCTAGATAAATCACTTATGCTCATCAAAAGACTTCACCAAAAGAGTCAAGACAACCTACAGACTGGGAAAAAAATTTTAGCTATGACAAATCCGATCAGTGTCTAATCTCTAAAATCTACAAGATTGTGCAAAATCTCAACAACAAAAAGACAAATAACCCAGTTAAACATAGGCAAAGTATATGAACAGGCACTTCACCAAAGAAGATATTCAGGCGGCTAACAGACTCATGAAGAAATGCTCACCATCATTAGCCGTTAGAGAAATGCAGATCAAAACTACAACGAGATATCATCTCACCCAAACAAGGCTAACACTAATCCAAAAAACACAAAATAATAAATGATGGAGAGGTTGTAGAGAGACTGGAACACTTATACCCTGTTTTTGGGAATATAAAATGGTACAACCACTTTGGAAATTGATTTGATACTTCCCTAAAAAGCTAGAAATAAATGTACCATAAGATCCAGGTATCCTGCTACTTGGAATATAGCCTAGAGAAACAAGAGCTGTCACACGAATAGATATATGCACACCCATGTTCATTGCAGCACCGTTCAAAATAGCAAAAAAGATGGAAACAACCTAGGTAGCCATCAACGAATGAATAGATAAACAAATTATGGTATATCCAGACAATGGAATGTTATGCAATGATAAAGAGCAAAGATGAAGCCGTGAAACATCGTATAACCTGGAGGAAGCTGGAACTTATTATGCTGAGTGAAGTTAGTCAGTCACAGAAGGACAAATACTGTATAAGACCACTATTATAAGAACTCATGAAAAGGTTTAAACACAGAAGAAAACATTCTTTGATGTTTATGAGTGTTGGGAGGGAGGGTGAGAGTTATTTGCTAACAAGATAGTAGATAAGAATAATATTAGGCGAAGGGAAGGACAGCACACACTATGGGGATGTCAGCACAACTGGACTAATCCAAAGCTAAGAAGTTTGCTGAAGACAATCAAATACCTTGAGAGACAGAGTAGCAGGGGTAGCGGTCTGGGGACCATGCTTTCAGGAGACATCTAGGTCAATTGGCATAACAAAGCTTATTAAGAATATTGTCTGCATCTTACTTGATTAGTGGAGTCTGGGGTCTTAAAAGCTTGCAAG
The DNA here is from genome assembly GCF_000243295.1 of Trichechus manatus latirostris. Classification (NCBI taxonomy): domain Eukaryota; kingdom Metazoa; phylum Chordata; class Mammalia; order Sirenia; family Trichechidae; genus Trichechus; species Trichechus manatus. The sequence continues at coordinate 16,144,105 of NW_004443989.1, forward strand.
CAGCCATCTAAGCTGCATCAATTGGTCCCAACGACCTGGAGTAAAGGAGAATGAAGAACTCCAAACACACAAGGAAAGTATTAGCCCAAGAGACAGAAAGGGCCACATAAACCAGACACTTCTTCAACCTGAGACCAGAAGAACTAGATAGTGCCCAGCTATCACCAGTAACTTCCCTGACAGGGAACACAACAGAGAGTCCCAAAGGAGAGGGAGAAATATGCAGAATTCAAATTCTAGTAGGAATACCAGAATTAAAGGTTTGACTGAGACTGAGGAATCCTTGCAATTATGGCCCCTAGTTTCTCTATCAGCCCTAACTAAAACAATTTCCGAGGCCAACTCTTCAGACAGGGACTGGACTTGACTGTGGGATATAAAGTGATACTTGTGAGGAGTGTGCCTCTTAGCTCAAGTAGATAGACCAAAGGGGCAGCTTCTTTTCGGAGGTGAGATGGGAACGCAGTGAGTGTTAGGAGGTGATTGAATGGTTATGGGGAATCAGGGGTGGAAAGGAGGTATGTGGGGTCGGCGAACGGGGTGAGCAATTAGGGTCACATAACAATGTATGCATAAAAATTTTGAATGGGAGACTAACTTGAAATGTAAAATTCATTTAAAGTACAACAATTAAAAAAAGCTAATTCAAAATGGATCAAAGACATAAGTATAAAGCCAAAAACTATCAAGTTCATACAAGAAAAAATAGGTTCAATGCTACAGGCCCTAATATACGGCATTAATGAGATACAAACCATAAATAACAACACACAAGCTCCAGAAGATTAGCTATATAACTGGGATCTTCTAAAAATTATACACCTATGCTCTTCAAAAGACTTCAGGAAAAGAGTAAAAGGAGAACTTACAGACCGGGAAAAAATTTTTCGGCATTACAAGTCAGACAAAAGTCTAATCTCTATAATCTACAAGAACACCCAACACCTCTACAACAAAAAGACAAATAATCCATTTAAAAAATGGGCAAAGGAAATGAACAAACACTTCAGCAAGTAAAACATTCAACTTGCCAACAGACACATGAGGAAATGCTCACAATCACTAGTCATTAGACACATGTAAATAAAAACCACAGTGAGATATCACTTCGGCATTAGTGGCACGAATCAAAAATACTGGAAGTAACAAACGGTGGAGAGGCTGCGGGAAGATTGGAAGTCTTATGCACTGTTGGTGGTAATGTATAATGATACAACATTTCTGGAAAATCATATGGCACTTCCTTAGAAAGCTAGAAATAGAAATACCATACAATCCAACACCCCACTCCTAGGAATATATCCTACAGAAATAAGAGCCGTCACACGAATAGATACATGCACACCCATCTTCATTGCAGCATTGTTCACAACAGCAAAAAGATGGAAACAACATAGATACCCATCAACAGATGAATGGATAAACAAATGTGGTACATACACACAATGGAGCATTATGCAAGGGTAAAGAACAATGATGAATCTGTGAAGCATCTTATAAAATGGATGAAACTGAAGGACATTATACTAAGTGAAATAAGTCAATCACGAAAGGACAAATATTGTATGAGACCTCTATTGTAAGAACTCATGAAAAAGTTTACAAACAAAAGTAACAATATTTGTTGGTTATGAGGGATGGGAGGGGTGGGGGGAAATACTAAACAGACAATAGATAAGCAGTAACTTTGGTGAAGTGTAAGACAGTACACAATACTGGGGAAGCCAGCACAATTTGTACAAGAAAGGTCATGGAAGCTCCACAGACACATCCATACTCCCTGAGGGACTGAAATGCTGAACAGAGGGCTGTGGAGACCTTGGTCTCTGGGAACATCTAGCTCATTTGGCATAACACAGTTTGTAAAGACATTGTTCTGCACTCTACCTTGGTGAGTAGTGTCTGTGGTATTAAAAGCTTGTGAGCAGCCATGTAAGATACTTCACTGGGTTCACCCTTTTCAGATAAAGGGAGAATGAAGAGAACAGGATACAAGGAAAAGTTTAGTCCAAAGGACTAATGGACCACAGCTACCAATGCCTCTACCAGACTGAGTCTAGTACAGCTAGATGGTGCCCGGCTACCACCACTGACTGCTCTGACTGGGATCACAACAGAAGGTTCTGGAAAGAGCTAGAGAATTATGTAGGACAAAAATTCTAACACAAAAAGGACCAGATTTACTGAACTGAGAGAGACTGGAGAAACCCCAAGGGTATGGCACCCGGACACGCTTTTAGCTCAGTGGTGAAGTCACTTCTGAGGTTCACTGTTCAGCCAGGGATTGGACAGCC
>NW_004443989.1:16146519-16186855 GCF_000243295.1 Trichechus manatus latirostris
ACTCAGAAGTTTTGATGGGAAGCACAGGGAACAGTTAGTTGAAGATAATGATGATGGAACAATTTGGAAAACGATAGTGAGAATAGCAGCACAACTGGAAGAACGTAACTGATGTCACTGAATTGTTCATGTAGCAATTTTTGAAATGGTGTATATTAGGCTATGTATATTTTAACTAAAAAAGAAAAAAAAGTCCTCCAACATCGAGAAGGGAGAGTGTTGACATGTCATGGGGTTGTTAACTAATGTCGTAAAACAATATGTGTAATGACTGTTTAATGAGAAACTATTTGTTCTGTAAAGCTTCACCTAAAGTAGAATTAAAAAAAAAAAGAATGATGTTGGCTGTTGGTTTTGTATAGATACCTTTCATTATGTTGAGGATCTTCCCTTGTGTACCTATTTTATTGAAAGTTTTTATCAAGAATGGGTGTTGGACTTTATGGAATGCCTTATATGGGTCTATTGAGATGATTAGGTGATTCTTTTATTTTATGGTGGATAATGTTGATTGATCTTCTAATATTGAACCATCCTTGCATAACTTCTATGAGTCACAATTGGTCGTGGTGTATTATTTTTTTGATTTGATGCTGAATTCTATTGGCTAGAATTTTGTTGAGAATTTTTGTATCTGTATTCATGAGATATATTGATGTCTATTTTTCTTTTTTGTGGTGTTTTTGCCAGGTTATGGTATCTGGGTCATGCTGGTTTTATAGAATTCATTTGGAAGTATCCCTTCCTTTTCTACATTTTGAAATAATTTGAGTAGTACTGGTGTAATCTGTTTTATGAATGTTTGGTGGAATTCTCCAGTGAAGCCAACTGGAACAAGACTTTTTTTTTTTTTTTTTAAGGGGGAGGAAGGAGTTTTTTCTTTTTACCTTTTCAATCTCATTTCATGTTATGAGTGTGTTCAGACTTTCAACATCAGTTTGTTAGTTTTGATAGGTAGTGTGTTTCTAGAAAATTATCCATTTCCTCTCCTCTGAGTTTTCAAAATTTTCTTAGTTTTTGTAGTACTGTTATGATCCTTTTAATTTTAAATGGGTCTGTTGTAGTGTACCCAATTTCATTTCTTATTTGGATTACTTGCATCCTGTCCTGTTTTTCTTTGTGAGTTTGACAAGTGGTTTGTCAATTTTGTTGATTCTTTTGAAGACCAACTTTTAGTTTTGTTGATTCTTTCTATTGTTTTTCTATTCTCTATTTCATTTATTTCTGCCCTGATCTTTATTATTTCCTTTCTTCTTGTGGCTCTGGCTTCTTTGCTCTTCTCTTTCTATTTGAGTTGTGTAGCTAATCTTTTGATTTTGTCCCTTTTGTCTTTTTTTCTGTGTGCATCTACTGCTGTAAATTGACCTCAGAGCACTGTCTTTGCTGTATTCCAAAGGTTTTGATATGATGTGTTTTCATTCTCATTTGATTTTAGCAATTTTTTGATTCTATATTTGATTTCTTCTATTACCCAGTGGCTTTTAAGCAGGTGTTATTCAGTTTCCATTTATTTAACTTTTTTCCTTGCTCTTCCTGTTGTTAATTTCTACTTTGATGGCATTGTGATCAGAGAAGATACTTTGAATTATTTCAATGTTTTGGATTTTATTAAGGGTTGCTTTCTGGCCTAAGAAGTGGTCTATTCTGGATGAATGTTTCATATGCAGTGAAAAAGAATGTGTACTTTGCAGCTGTTGAGTGAATTGTTCTATATATGTATTGGGTGTCAAGTTGGCTGATTGTGGCCTTTATATCATTTGTGTATTTGTTGAGTTTCTTTGTAGATATTCTGTCTTTTACCAAGAGTGATCTGTTGAAGTCTACTATTATTGAGGAAATTGCAATTTATGTTTTCAGGGGTGTTAGAGTTTGTTTTGTGTATTTTGGAGCCCTGTCATTTGGTGAATAGATATTTATTATGTTTATGTCTTCATGATGGATTTGTCCATTTAATCATGATACAATGTTTTCTTTACTTTTTATTGTGAATATTACTATAAAGTCTGTTTTATCTGATATTAGTATTGGTACAACAGTTCTTTTTTGTTAGATGTTTGCTTGATATATATTTCTTTTCAATCCTTTGATTTTTAATTAGTTTATGTTTTTGTTTCTAAAGTATGTCTCTTGAAGACAGCATATTGATGAATCCTTTGTTTTTATCCGTTCTGTCACTCTCTATCTGCATTTAGGCCATCTACATTCAATGTAATTATTGATAGTTATGAGTTTATTTCTGTCAATTTATAGTGCTTTTTTTCTTGTGGTGCAGATATTTTCTTTGTTCCTCTTACTCTCCTGTGCTGAATTCCTTTTGTTCGTGATTTTTTTTCATTTATTTTGTTTTTGTCGATTTGTGTTTACTGAGACTTTATGTTTTCCTACTTTATTTGATGAGTATGTTTGTTAAATTTCTTTGTGGTTACCTTGAAATTTACCCTTATCTCCATAAGTTTTAACCAGTCATTTATTACTTGTTATCACATTGCCTTCCTCTCCATAGAAAGTTCTATACCTACACCATTTATTCCCTCTTTTATTGTTCTGACTTTGCTGTTAATCTTTTAGTTTTGATTAATTGTTGAGAGTTCATTACCTTAATTTTACCATTATATTTGCTTGACAGTTTTGCAGGATATATTATTCTTGGTTGGCATTTTTTTTTTCAATATTTTATATATGTCATCCCATTGCCTTTCTTTCCTGTATGGTTTCTGCCAAGTAATCACAGACTTGTCTCATTGTCTCCCCTGTGTGTGACTTGCCATTTCTCTCAAGCTGCTCTCAGGATTCTTTCTTTGTCTTTGGTTTTAGTTAGTGTGATTATGATATGCCTTCATGATTTTCTTTTGGGGCCTAACCTATATAGTGTTCTTTGAGGTTTTTGATGGTCAACATTTCATCTTTCATGATATTAAGGAATTTTTCTGTCAGCAAGTCTTCAGTGATCCTCTCTGTATTTTCCTTTTTTGTTCTTCATTCTGGAACTCAGATCAGTAGCAAATTTTTGCTTCTGATTGTATCCCATATCTTTCATGGGGTTTCTTCATTTTTTTCATTCTTTTATCTGGTTTTTACTCAAACAAATTGATATCCAAGTATTTGTCTTCAGTTCCATTGATCTTGTCTTCCTTTTTTTCAAACCTGCTCCTCAGTCCTTCTATGACACATTTCTGAAATCTTGTTTTTTTTATCTTTTGGATTTCTTAATGCTGTTTTTGTGAATTTACTTTGACCTCTTGTCCCTGTATTATTTTCCTGAATTCCTCCATTGTTTGATCTGTCTTTTCCATGATTTTGTCTATTTTTTCCTCATTTTTGTCTTATTTTTCCCTCAACTCTTGGATAGCTCTGAATATTAGAAATTTGAATTCCCTATCAGCTAGTTTCAGTCACTTTTCTTCTACTGGAAGACATCTGATGTTTTACTTTGAACGTATGCTGAAACCTTCCTTTTTATGTTTTTATATTGTCTACTGTCTTCGGTACATTCAATAGTTATTTTCTTCATTTATGGAGTACTGTTTTGTTTGTTTCATCCTCCTTTTTGTTTCATTTGGTTATGTCTGTGTAGGCGGGATGGGATTTCTTTGTTATTTGCTCATCTGTGGGAATGATACTTCTCACCATCTTGTCCAGTGGGCAGGGTAATTCACTCAAATATGGTGCAGCAAGGTATATCCAGTGAAAGGAGAGGAGTTCTGATGGGTCATTTGTGGCAAGTATTGTTGCTGACAGGGTGGAACTTGGGGGTCATTGCAGGGCAGGCTCAGGTAGAACTTGCCTGTGCTGCTCTGGGATGTGATGCTCACTACATGGCGCAGATAGGCAGGAGGGAGTGTAGAGGTTGTGGAGCTAAGTAGTGGTGGGAAAGAAGAGAAAAAGCAGATAGAAACAGGAGCCAAAAAAAGTACTGAAGGAGCCAACCTTTAGAGTTGTACAGACCTGGGGAAGCCATATGCTGATGGCTTTCTAGCAAGGTGTTGATGCTCAGATCTTCAAGAAGGGACATATACATCACATGAAGCCTCATGTGCAGGAGAAAGGAAAGGATGGTAGGAAGAGAAAGATAAGAAATAAGATTTAAAAAAAGGAGAAAGAAAGACACACACAGGTGGTTGGGAGAAATGAATGAAAACAATGTAGAGAGACAAGAAACTGAGAGAAAAAAATATGCCAAGTGTTTGGGTGGAAGGAAAGGGAGGGAGGTAGAGACAAGAAATGGGAAAAAAAGAAGAAAGAAAAAACATGCCCCAAGTGACCCCACCAGAAGCAGTCCCCAGCTGAGCAACACTGCATGACCTGTTAAGAAGGAGTATAGATGCCACATGGCACGAGGTGTTTAGGAGAAAGATAAGGAAGGAAGTTAGAAAGAAACAACAAACTGAGAGAAGAAAAAAAAGAAATAAAGAAAAGAAAAATGCACCAACAGAGTCCACTGGAAGTGAGTATACAGCTGAGCAGGACTGCATAGCCCAAAAAGGAGCAGAGATGGCACAAGGTACCAGGTGTTCAGGAGAAGTGTAAAGAAGGAAGGTAGAGAGAGACAAGAAACAAAGAACTAAAGAAGAAAGAATTTAAAGAAAAAAAATATCCCAAGGGAGCCCACCAGAGCAAATCCACAGCCAAGTGGTACTGCACAGCCAATAATGAAGGAGCGGAGATGGCACATGGTGCCAGGTGTTCAGAAGAAGTGTAAGGGAGGAAGATAGAGATAGACAGGTAATTGAGAAAAAAAGAAGAAAGAAAATAATGTTCTAAGGGAGCCCACTGGTGCGGCGACAAAGGCAGGGAAATTGGCTCTCCAGACACTTGGCACTGCAAAGCCTATCTAGACGGAGCAGAGATGGCAGATGACGTCAAGAGTTCAGAAGAGAAGAAGGGAAGAATGGTAGAGAGAGATGAGAAATCGAGAAGAGGAAAGAAAAAAAGAAAAAAACCCTCAAGGGAGCCCACTGTCTTGGTGGCGCAGACTGAGAAAGTAGCTCCAAAGCCTCATGGCATTGCACAGCCCTTCTAGAAGGAGTGGAGATGGCACGCGGCGCCAGATGTTTAGAAGACAGGAAAAGAAGGAAAGTAGAGACAGAGGAGAAACTGAGAAATGAAGAGAACCAAAAAGAAAAGGAAAAAAAAGTCCTCAGGGATCCCACCAGCTTGGCAGCTCAGACCAAAGAAGTGGTTCCCCAGCTGAGCAGCACTTCACAGACTGTCAAGTAGGGGCAGAGATGGCACAGGGAGCCAGGTATTCTACAGAGAGTAAGAGAAGGAGGTGAGAGAGAGAGAGAGAAGGAACCAAAAGAATCCAAAAAAAAAAAAAAAAACAACAACAACAGGAACAAAAATAATGGCATTGAAGGAGCTGGCTGGTGTGGGCAGGGCGAATCCAACCAGCAAGGAGCTGGTTCTTCTTAGGCCAAGGAACCTAAGATTGCCTGGAAGTGGCAGAGGAAGAGCAGGAGGATGAAAGTTGGGGGTGTATCGCTGCTTACTGGGTGCTCTCTCTCCTGCTGGGAGCTCCTTGAAGCTGTATTCTCTTACTGCCTGTCCACCATTCTTGGCGGCTGAGGAGTCCAAGTTGGCGAATCCCTGCTGTGTTAACTGATAAGGGACCTCCACTCTGTAGCTCTCCATGCTCTCTATTCTCTGTCAGTTTCTCATTCCATTTGGTGTTTGGTGGAGTTATCTCTTCATTTGACGATTAGGGTACCAGGATTGACATTTTTCTCTGTTTTACTTAGTTTTTTGGGTCTTTGCTGTGGAGTGACAGCATGGTGCTTCTGTCTATAGCGTCATGCTTGCTCTGCCTCCAAAGCTGTATGTAATGCATCTTAATAACCATTAGAATAAGTATACTACAGGCATCAAGAGCATTCACACTACAGTCAGTAGAAGAAATGCCATTTAAGATTTGCCCTTGCAGCCTAAATATTACTTAATCTTTCCCTGCCTCCTTTTTCTCACCAAATAGATGCACACAGTTAAGACACTGAACACCAAATACCCTAAAGAAGTTTGACGTAATACCTACAAAGTGCTTCTAACAGATAATCAAACTCCAAAAAGTGAATAAATCCTAGTTGTTATAACTATTAATCTTAATATTATTTTAATAATATAATTTTTATTATGACTCTTACAAATATTGTTATAATATGGTTATTTTACATTCTTACATTTATTAGTGCAAAATAATAATATATTGAGATTATTTGGCTAATATTTGTTAAGAAATTTCATATAGTTACTACAGCTATTAGTAACTTAATGGGATTGTTGATGCCATGTTGTCACTGAAGTTCCTCCAACACACTAATTGATTTCTCACTCTGGTGATTAAACCATGTTGGAAAGTTCTGGAGATGTTGTTCATCATTTTCAGGGACAGAGAGCTTCCCTTTGGTTTTTCGTTAATAGTTCAGATTCATCATATTGTTAGATTTTGAGGTCACACCGCCTCCCAGGCTGACATACTAGAAAGGGGACTCAGAGGGGCACTGGGGTTGTGGTGGCTTTCCTTATATGCATTCACTGTTCCTCCCCTCCCATCTTGTGATTTGGGCTTGTCCATGTGACTTGCCTTGGCGGATGGATATGAGCAGAAGTGGCGTAGAATCCCTCCCAAGTCAGAATCCACTTGTTCCTCTCGTACCTCATTCTAATTCTCCCTGAATATTGAATTAAGAGACTCCTCATGCTAATGATTGACAAAGCATAGACTTTGCTGAGGGTATGTGTGGCCCCTCTTCCTCCTCTTCCACCCTCTGATTTAAGATTGTCTATGTGACTTGCTTTTACCAAAGTATGTGGACAAATTGGCCATGAATATGTCCAGACCCAGATTCCACATATCCACCTGGAACATCTGAAATCTGAGAGGAGCATTCTTGGAAGCCAGAATAAGAAGCTTAGGGCAGAGACACAACACTGTCTTGCAGCTTGGAGCTCATCCTGCCTCATCTCAGCCATGAGCAGCAGATCCAGCCCCTGCTGGATGGTAGGAAAAAGCATGCTGGTGAAGAAGTGAGGGCTGAGGTCACTTTCCTTATGCAGCATCACTGAGGAAAGTACTGACCTACACAGCACGAATTGATACTTGCATCAAGTAATAATGATTATTTTCTTCCTAATCTTTCTTCCTAGTCTTTCTGAGCCTGAAGACTCCACAGTAACCTGTTCAACATCACAGCAACATGCAACCCTGCAGTGATAGATGCGTGGTGGTTGCTCATGAGGTGCAATGGCCAGAAATTGAGCCCAGGTCTCTTGTATGGAAGGCTAGAATTCAAACACTAAACAACCACTGGAACCTTTGATAATGAAAATGCTATACAAAAGTTTTTAATTTCTAGTCCACTCATAAACACCTCAAAAGTAAGGCCTAATGATATACTTTGGAAAATTAGCGTTTGAAAAGCATGTGGAGCACAGCTTTACTGTGACACACATGGGGTCTTTATGATTTGAAATATAGAATTTACTTGATAATAATTGGTAGATAGATATACAGACAGACAGAAAGACAGAACGAGACATTAATATTATCTACTCTGGAAGAGAATATTAAATTACCATTTTACCATGGGAAAAATGACGTTTGGACATGCAAAATCCTGCCGATTTGGGTAGATACAATATACTAAGTATAATATGTATACAATATTGGTGCTCTCTGGCATTGAACATTTGAACAATGCGAACATCACAATTTCAGACTATTTGTGCAATGCTTCTGTAAATCGTAGAGCAAGTGATTACTCCTTCCAAGTACACAACAAATATCAAGATTAATTGATACATAATGCAAAGCCCCTTATCCTTTTCAGAACATACACCAAGTTTCAGAATTTCAGACACACATTCAAAAATATGCTGAGACTTAGTCCTGTATACTATTCGTTACATAAGAAAAAAAGAAAATATATTTCATGAATAAATATATGTGTATATGTATATGTAAAATAAAAGTATGAAAAATTAGAACACTGATAGAGGATGAAGTGGCAGAGAGTCTCTAGAGGGATTCCTGTACAGGAAGAGGGAAACACATTCTAACAAGAAACTCAACCCTTCTGCCTCCCTCTGCACCTGCTCTGGGTTTGCTGGGTTTGTTCCCCTGAGTAATGTGCTCATGAGTACCCCCTGCAGCCCAGCTCTCTCTTGGCCTCCCTGGAGGGAGCTTTGTGTCTGGGTTCCCACTGACTAATCCTCACTGTGTCTCTTGCACAGTAATACCTGGCCTTGTCCTTGGAAGTCAATGAGTTCAGCTTTAAATAAATTTGGCTCTTGGAGGCCTCCCTGGTGATGCTGACTCTGGATGTCAGAGTTGTTTCATAATTTGTGCTTCCACCAGTCCATGTTGCACCAACTCACTCCAGTCAATTTTCTAGAGCCTGGAGGACCCAGTGCACACCATAACTGGTTATAGAGGACCCAGAGAGAATGAAGGTAAGATACAGAGTCTGTGAGGGCTTCACCAGTCCTGTGCCAGACTCCTGCAGTTATACCTGGGACAGGACACCTGGGAATAAGGAGAATCAAGCTTAGTCATGTGGTTAGAAACAGCGTCCCCAGACCTTCATGTATATATCCCTGAGATACTCACCTCTGGGAGCTGTTACTATAAAGAAGAAAACCCATATGTGTTTCATGTTCTTGTAGATGAAGTCCATGACTCCCAGAGAACATTCCCCAGGCTGAGGAGGAGCCTGAATTTAAGTAAATGCTTGTATTTCCACCTGTTTGCCTAAGTGGGAATTCACATGTGGGAGGTGCCTTTGTATGTAAAGGTGAAATGAGGATAAGGGAGGCTCTTGCCATGTGATTTCCCTGGGAGGAAGATATGTGTTGTGCCTTCAGCTGAACATAGCCCTCTCCCTGGGGTTCTCTTTTACCTCTCCCTGGGGTTCTTTTCCACACTAGGATAGATTCTGATAGGCAAGCCAGTTACAGCCAAGGATCAAGGACGGCCTTTGGAATTAGCTCAATGGATGAATAGATTAGATAGACAGATAGATAGATTAGATAGATAGATAGATAGATAGATAGATAGATAGATAGATAGATAGATATAGATAGATAGATAGATATGAAATATTTATCACACATCAAGGATATTCTAAACAGTCACATCTTGATCCATTTCACACCTCCATTAGCTCATGTTTAAACTACTGGATCTTCCAAAGTGTTGCGACAGCAACTAAATGGACCAAAAACTTTGCATTCAGATAAGACTCAGTCAAACCCAATGTTTTTCATTAAGTGGAACTACTTGGAAAGACTCACTAAGTTGGGTGAATATTTCTTCGCCTGAAACAGGTTTACTAAAAGTATATTCAAGAGGAGACTATGTTCATGCCAACCTAAAGAATGTTTTTTTGTTGGTGGTGTTTTGCTCTGTTTTATTTTTTTTTTCTCACAGAGGATACAATTTAACCTTGAATGTAATCTTTTGTAGTGTTCTTGAAATGGACAGTAACACCCCAATTCTCTTTCCTCCCTGAAGTTGAGGGTCTCTCAGAACTTGGGTTTGTAGACTCTCTCCTTGAAGGAGAACTTTGAGGAAGCTAAACCTTCAGAAGAACAAACAGAGAGTGTAAATGGAAGGTCCTCAGCTCACCAATATTTTGGGTTAGTAAACTGATCTTTGTGCAAAACTCAGGCACTCTAGAGGTGTCTATTCCTTGTTCTCTGAGTTGCTAATAATGGATGTTGGAGTGAGTGAAAGTAGTTTCCATTACTTCGAGGGGGATAATATGAAAGGTTCTTAGCACTATATCTGTCCTATGAATAGATTCCAGAATGAACAACCTCACCATTGACAGGGAAATGCTCTACCCCTGAAACAATTCCTCTGGAAAATATGTCTGAGAGCTGCTCTACTGAGGCCCTATGTCACTGGACCTTGGGGTTGTGTCTGAGATCCTATGACAGTTTCACGGTGTAGGGAATGGTTCCGTATCACAGGGATGGTGAGACTCCTCAGTATGTCTATTTGTCTACGGAAACAAAAATGATCATGAAGGAAACTGGAGGAGAGACTTCTACTGACTAATTACATCTCTTGCAAAGAGGATAACAATTCCTCCTTTATTGCCTGAAGTGAGAATGTGAGGCATTAGATTAAAAAAAAAAATCAAGCAAAATACTTGGGGATGACTGAGAACTAGGAGAGTAGAAGAAACCCCTGATCCCAACAAAAAACCCTCACCAACCCCTGTCTTATTCTACCACCAGTACTGGGTACCCCTTGCTCTGTGGGTCCTGATAATCCCCTGCAGAACACTCCCCACCCAGACTCCCTGCATGCCAGGTTTGTGTCTGGGCTCCCATTACCTTACCATCATTGTGTCTCAGACATGACACAGTGAGGTTTCCTCTACAATTATAGAGCTCAGACACAGAAATTGGTGGTTTTTGGACATGTCTGGAGGAGACTTGAATTTGGAGGGATGAATTATATACTGTGATACCACTAGCACTTATGTATATATCTGCTTCATTCCCTTTCTAGGGGGCTAGTGAATCCAGTCCCAGCAGTAACTACTGTTTCTGACAGAAAATACAGAGGCAGCACTTACGTGGAACAGCGTTTTCTGGGCTCACCAGCCCTGGTGCAGACTCCGGTAGCTGCACCTGGGACAGGAAACCCAGGGACAGTAAATATATATAAGTAATTTATATATATGCATATATATATATAAACATTAGTGACAAATATCAGATACTTAGAGCCATGGAGCTCAACTACTAACCAAACATCACCTGTTTAAATCCACCACCTGCTCCTTTTAAACCATAAGAGGAAGTTCTACTCTGTCCTATATGGTTGATATGAATCTGAATCAACTCAAGAGCATTTTTTTTTTTTTAATCAGATACGTCATCCAAGTCGTCCCATTTTGGAAATATCTGAGACACTTACAGGGTGAAGTAACAACCAGATTCACAGGAATTTCATAATTTTCTAGGCAAAGTTCATGATTTCTTGTAAGATTATTTGTTTTAACCTGGAAGATGAACACCTGATTTTCAAGTAGGTAAAAATCAGGGAAAGGCCAGATAAGGTCTCAGTTCCTGATTCCGAAGCTGGAAGGAGGAAGCCAGACTCACTCCTCAGGGATGGCCTTCCTTTTACGGAGACCCCAGGGAACTAGAGCTGGAGCCAGAGGAGATTACAATGTAGAGAGAGAGATCTGAGACCTGGTGTCGCTTCCAATCTCAGTCGCTTGAGAGCTGCATGACCTTGGCCAGGTCATTGGGCCGTTCTCTGGTGGCTCCTTACTTCTGGAATGGGACTTGTGAATAATTACCAACCTTACTTTAGGGGAATACAAGTGGATGATGATTCTTCTGGTAGGATATACACAGAGTTTGTTTTCAATGAGGCTAAATCATTATGCATAACAATGAAGAAAATATTTCTACACTTTTTCCCATTATAAATGAAATAAATTACTGCAAAAAATTACAAGAATTTTTACAGAAGCTTTATACATAATAGCCACAAACTGGTACCATCTTACAGGACAACCATCAGAAGAATGAATCAACATGTTGACATCATCCATAAAATGAAATACTTCTAACTTTGATATGTGGAATAATGTAATTGAACATCAAAAACATATTGAGAAAATAAAACACAAAAGAGGATACACTTTTTATTTTGCCAGAAACTTTTTTGTTTATTGTACTTTAGGTGAAAGTTTACAGAATAGTTTTTCATTAAACATTCAGTACACATATTGTTTTATGACATTGGTTAACAACCTCATGACATGTCAACCCTCTCCCTTCTCAACCTTTTTATTGGTGAAAATATACATAGCCAAAGATGAACCATTTCAAAAATTTCTACTTGCACAGTTCAGTGATATCAATTACTTTCTTCCAGTTGTGCTGCTATTCTCACTTTAGATGAATATTTACAGAACAAAATAGTTTCTCATTAAACAGTTAGTACACATGTTTCCCTATGACAATGGTTAACAATCTCACTACATGTCAACATTGTCCTTAATCAACCTTGGGTTCCCTATCACCAGCTTTCCTGTCCCCTTCTGCCTTCTAGTCCTTGTCCCTGGACTGCTGTGCCTCATTAGTCCCATTTTGTCTAATGGGGCTGTCCAAACCTGGGCTGAATGGTGGACCTAGGAAGTGACTTCACCACTGAGCTGAAAGGATGTCTGGGGGACATAATCTTAGGGTTTCTCCAGACTCTTTCAGGCCAGTAAATCTGGACTTTTGTGTGTGCGTGTCTTAGAATTTTGTTCTACATCCTTCTCAAGCTCTGTCCAGATCCCTCTGTTGTAATCCTGGTCAGAGCATTCATTGGTGTTAGCCGGACACCATCTAGCTGTACTGGACTCAGTCTGGTGGAGGCCTTGTTAGCTGTGGTCCATTACTCCTTTGGACTAATCTTTTACTTGTATCCTATTCTCTTCATTCCCCCTTGCTCCCGAAGGGGTGAGACCAGTGGAGTATCTTAGATGGTTGCTCACAAGCTTTTAAGACCCTAGACACTACTCACCAAGGTAGAATGTAGAACAATGTCTTTATAAAGTGTGTTGTGCCAATTGAGTTAGATGTTCTCCGAGACCATGGTACCCACAGCCCTCCACCCAGCAATTCAGTCCCTCAGGGAGTTTGGATATGTGTCTGGAGCTTCTTGTACAAGTTGTGCTGGTTTCCCCAGTAATGTGTACTGTCTCAACCTTCACCAAAGATACCACTTATCTATTGCCTATGTAGTATTCCCTCACTCGCATCCCTCGTAACCAACAAAGATCTTTACTTTTTGTGTGTAAACTTTTTCATCAGTTTTTACAATAGTGGTCTCATACAATATTTCTTCTTTTGTGTTTGACTTATTTCACTTAGCATAATGTCCTCCCGTTTCATCCATGTTATGAGATGCTTCACAGATTCATATGTTTTCTTTGTTCTTACTCTCCTGTGCTGAATTCCTTTTTATTTGTGGATTTTTTTCATTTCTTTTATTTTTGTAGGCTTTGTTTTTACTGAGACTTTATGTTTTTCCTCTTTATTTTTATGAGTAGGTTTGTTAACTTTCATTGTGGTTACCAGGAAATTTACCCTTATCTTTCTAAGTTTTATGCAGTGTATTATTAGTTGGTATCACTTTGTCTTCCTCTCTGTTAGAAAGTTCTATACCTACACTGTTTATTCCCTCTTTTATTGTTCTGATGTTGTTGTCATTTACAGGTTAACTGCTCTGATTCCCTTTTGTGTTTCTTTTGGTTTTGGATAGTATTTGAGAGGTCATTTCCTTGATGGGTATCGGGCTGGTATGATCCTGCATCCTAGATTCAGCCTGTGAATTGGATTGTTTGTTCTCAGATCGAAGGACTCCCTTTAATAAGTCTTGTAAGTTTGGTTTGGTTTTTACATATTCCTGTAATTTCTGTTTACCTGGAAATGACCTAATTTCACCGGCATATAAGAATGAGAGATTTGCAAGATATATTATTCTTGGCTGGCAATGTTTTTCTTTCAAGGTTTGATATATGTCATCCCATTGCCTTCTTGCCTGCATGGTTTCTGTCGAATAACCTGAGCTTAGTCTTATTGTTTCTCCTCTGTTTGTAACTTTTTTATTTTCCATGAGCTGCTCTCAGGATTCTTTGTTTGTCTTTGGTTTTGGAGAGTGTTATTACGATAAGTCTTGGTGCTTTTCTTTTGGGTTTTATCTTATATGGGGTTTGTAGAGCTTCTTGGATGTCCAGCTTTTCATCTTTCATGATATTGGGGAAGCTTTCTGTCAGCAGTTCTTTAATGATCCTCTCTGTGTTTTCTGTTTTCTCTCCCTCTCTGGAAATCTGATCACTTGCAATTGTATGCTTTTGACTGTATCTCACATAACTCTCAGGGTCTTTTCATTCTTCTTTGTTCTTTTTTGTGAGTTTTCCTCAAACAGAGTTGTATCCAAGTTTTTGTCTTCAATTCCACTGATCTTGTCTTCCACAGGTTCAAATCTCCTTCTCAACACTTCTATGACACTGTGCATTTCTGAAGTCTTCTTGTTTATCTTTTGGATTTCTAATTGCTTTTATTGTATAATTTCTAGTTATGAATTTTACTTTGGAATTTTGTCTGCATTATTTTTCTGAATTCTTCCATTTTTAGTCTGTATTTTTCATGAATCTGTCTGCCCTTTCCATGTATTTGTCTATTTTTTCCTCATTTTTGTCTGCTTTTTGCTTCAACTCTTAGATAATTCTGAGTATTAGAGACTTGAATTCCCTATCAGGTAATTCTAGTGCCTTTTCTTCCACTGGAAAGTCTTCTGGTATTTCATTTTGGAAGCCTATGGGAACCTTCCTGTCCTGTTTTTGTAAAAGTTTTGGTATTGTCTGCTGTCTTCAGGGCATTAAGTAGTTATTTTTCTTACTTTTGGATTGTATATTTGTTTGTTTCATCCTTTTTTTTTAATTTGGCTATGTCTGAGCAGGTGGGGTGTGTGTTCTTTGCTGTTTTCTTATCTATGGACACAATACTTCTCACCTCCTTCTTCAATTGGCAGGGCCAGTCACTCAGATATGGTACAGAAGGGCAGGTCTAGCTGAAGAGGAGTTGCTGGGATGGGTTGTTTGTGGCACTTACTATAGCCACCAGAGCAGGTCGGTAATCAGTGCAAAACAGCTTCCAGTAAGCCTTGTCTGTGTTGCTTGGTGGTGTGATGTTAATCACATGGTGCAGGTTGGCAGGATGGAGGGGGGAAATTGTTATGTGTGGAGCTAAGATGGATCTGGGAGAGAGGAGAGAGGAATAGAAGCCAAAAACATACAAACAAACAAAAAATAGTGCTAGCGGAGCTTGCCATTGGAGTAGAGAGATGAGAGACTATGAAATGGAGAAAAAGTAAAAAGGGAAGAAGAAAAGAATGATTAAATAAAAATTAGAAAGAAAAAAGAACAGCAAAGATCCCAGGGATTCCTTTGGTGCAGCTGCGAGGTCTGGGGAAGTTGCAATACAGCCTGGCTAGAAGGCATAGATGTATTCAGCACCAGGTATTCAGGGAAAAGGAAGAGAAGGAAGGTATAGAGAGACAGGAAACTGAGTAATGAAGAAAGACAAAAAGGGAAAAAAGAGGGAAAGGAAAAGAAAACAAATTTTAAAAACAGAACAAGAAAAGCCCTCCAAAAAAAAGGAAAAAAAAACCATGAAAAAATAAATGCTGTCAGGGATCCCTCTGCATGTCTGCAGAAGCTGAGGGGGGTAGGTCCCAAGAGGCATACCACTGCCTGGCCAGAACTCACTCCCAACTCTAGAAAAGGAAAAGAAAACAAATAAACAACTCAAAACGAAGAAACCAACAAAAGCCCGGGATCCCTCCAGCATGGCAGCACAGACCAGGAAGCAGTTCCACACTTGAACGGAGCTCTACAGCCCCTTAGGAAGAAGCAAAGATGGCGCACAGAGCCACATATTTGAGTGAAAGGAGGGGGAGGTGGTGAGAGGTAAGGAAGGAATCAAAAGAAGCAGAAAAAAACAACACCAACAGCCAACAATTGGCTGTCAGGGAGCCGGACAGTGTGGACAGGTGGAATGGAAGCAGCTGGTGCTTCCAGGTCAAGAGACTGTGGCCATGGGAAGAAAAGGAGGCCGAGTGGGTGTGAAGAAGGGTGGGGGATGGGAAAGCGTATATCACAAATTACCAGTTGTTTTGTCTCCTTCTGGAAGCTCCATGAAGCTGCTTTCTCATACCCCCTATTTGCTGGTCTCTGATAGGCGTCCAAGATGGCAGATCTGCACTGTGTTAGCTGATAGGGGACCTCTGCATGAATCTCTCCTCACTATCTATTCTCTGTCAGTTTTCTCACTCCATTTGGTGCTTGGCTGAGTTCTTTATCTCTTCATTTGATGTTTTAGGATTTCAGGATTGCTGTTTTCTCTGTTTGGCTTAGTATTTTGGGTCTGCTCTGGAGAGACGGCATGGTGCTTCTGCCTAGAGTGCCATTTTGCTGGAAGTCCTCCATCCTGTCCTAGTTTTGTAAATGGTTTGATATTGTCTGCTGTCTTCGGAGCATTCAGTAGTTATTTTTCTCATTTATTGACTGTGTATTTATTTTGTCCTTTTTTTTTTTAAATTCTGCTGCGTCTGAGCAGGTGGGCTGTGTGTTCTTTTTTGTTTGCTCGTCTGTGGGCACAATACATTTCTCCTCCTTCTCCAATTCGCAGGGTCAGTCGCTCAGATATGGAACAGCAGGGCATACATTTTTGTATTTCATTTAAATGAAGTTAAAAAGCAGGATATGTGTTAAAAAAAAAAAAAAAAAAAACTACCACGAGTGAGTGTCTTTCAGAAACAGGAATTTATCATCTACTTTTAGAGGTTAGAAGTTCAAATCAGAGCATTGTCTGCAGGGAAAGTTGCTTCCCTGTATGTAGCCCAAGGATTTTCTTAGTTTTTCTTGGCACACCTTGGCTTCTGGACTTTCGACTCCCTCTGTGTATATTTTTGTTTGTATTCTGCTCTTTTAATAACTTAGAAGTGATTAAGTTTAGTACCCACCCTACTCTGGTATGACTCATTAACATAACAAACGAAAACCCTATTTCTAAACAAGATCATATCTCTAGTTACAGAGGCAGGATGTCAATACATATTTTTTAAGGACATGATTCAATCCATAACACAGGAAAAATAATCTATCATGATAGAAATCAAAGCAGTGTTTTTTTTTTTTTTGTTGTTGTTTGTTTTTTTAATATGGGACTAACCTGGAAGCAGAGAGGAGGAAACTTTCTTGGCTGATGGAACTATTCCACATCCTATCTTAGGTATTGTAGACTTGAGCATACACATTTCCCAAAACTAATCTAAGTGTACAGAGTCCTGGTGGCATAGTGGTTAAGAGCTACAGCTGCTAATGCAAAGGTTAGCAGTTCCAATCCACCAGCTGTTCCTTGGAAACCCTATAGGGCAGTTCTGTTCTGTCCTTTAGGGTGGCTAAGAATCTGAACGGACGCACAGGCAATGGGCTTTACAATCTAGCTGTACACTAAAGATCTATGAATTTTTGCCTATATGTTAATTTACTTCTTAAACATAAGAAACAAAAAATAACTTCTCCAAAAGAAAATCATTGAAGTATATGTCACATACCTAATGGAAAAACAAATCAAAATATGAGCATATTTATGTTATGAATAAGTTTATAAAGTATATTAAGCTATAGTTACTAGAATTTATTTTTCACAATTCATAAAGAAAGTAGTGGCATATAACAGTAAAAAAAATGTATTTCACCGAGAGGGGAAACATGGTCAAGAAATAGGTGGAAATAGTATATTTCTTAGTTATCAAAATATACAAATTGTTATACTGGAATTATATTTTAACCTGTTGTACTGGAATATACGACTAATCTTTTCTCTGAAAATATAACTGGGAAATGCTTTGCAAGAAATATGGAAATTTAAGAGCATTAATTCAAAGCTTTGATATTTTTCAAGAGTTTGGTGCAGCTAGTACACCTGAAATTTCTAATTTTTCCTGGTTCCCCCTTTTGTGGCATAGTGGTTAAGAGGTTGGTAGCTAACCAAAAGTTCTACAGTTTAAATCTGCTAACTGCTCCTTGGAAACCCTATGGGGCAGTTCCACTCTGTTTTATAGGGTCGCTATGTGTTGGAATCAACCTGACAGAAATGAGTTTTGTTTTACTTTTTTGGTTTTCCATTTTTTGTGTTTCATTGGCCAAACTAAATTTAAGAGATGACAGATATAAGTTGTTGTTATTGTTAGGTGCCATTGAGTCAGTTCTGAATTATACTGACTCTGTGTACAACAGAATGAAACTCTACCAGGTCCTGAGCCATGCTCACAATTTTTGTTATATTTGAGCCCATTGTTGCAGCCATTGTGTCAAATCATCTCGCCGAGGGTCTTCCTCTTTTTCAGTTACCCTCTACTTTACCAACCATGACTTCCTTTTCCAGGGACTGATCTCTCCTGATAACATGTCTAAATTATATCCCACAAAGTCTCATCATCCTCACTTCTTAGCAGCATTCTGGCTCTACCACTTCCAAAACAGATTTGTTTGTTCAGCTGGAAGTCCATGATATGTTCAATATCTTTCGCCAACACCATAATTCAAAGGCATCAATTCTTCTTCATTCTTCCTTACTTGTTGCCCAGTTTTCACATATATATGATGTGATTTAAAATACTATGGTATGGGTCAGGCACAGCTTAGTCCTCAAAGTGATGTTTCGTCAGTAATATGTAGATATTAATATCGCTTATCCAATAAAGTAATTGAAAACAATTTAATATTCTTAAATCTCGGTGAAGAAACACTGATACATAGAAAGTGGACAATACATACTAGGTAACAATAGAAATATTATTTTAAAATTATTCTCTCTGGTGCTTTGGAGACTTGAAATCAAGAGGAGTGCTAAGTTGTCTATTGGGGACAACAGCAGGGTGAGGATAATGAAATGTCTTCTGATACTGAAAAGATCACACAATCCAAGAAGACAGAGACTCGTATTCATGTGGAAACACACATGGAAACCACTGCTGCCCGTCCTAGCATCCTTTGCAGAGCCTTTAAAAGGGGGAACACAGACCAGCATCTCATATGATTTAAACAAGAACTAAAATGGAAATACAGCTCATGACTGAAGGAAAGTGTCCAATTAAAATTTCTTCATATTTTCCTCTGTATTGTGATTGTTAAAAACATATGACTTATTTTTATCATTGCTACACGATTTTAAAAAAAGAAAAAAAAACACAAAAAATAAGAAGAAATATCACAACCCATAAGGCTTAGAAGCTCCATGTCCTGAAGAAACAAACTTAGTATTTCTCCTGCTCAGATGAAAGAAAAACCGTAGCTCCTGACAGGAAACACCTCCCCACTCCCAGATCTGCTCCTGGGACTTGTAAATGGGCTTGATGTGTCATGAGCACCTCCTGCAGTCAATTCCCCTTCCTGTAGGGGAGCTTTGTGTCTAAGTGACACTGACTCCCTCTCACTGTGACTGTTGCACAATAATACTAACCTATGTTCTCATGTTTCAGACATCCCATTTGCAGATAGGCAATGCTTTATGAATCATTTCTTGGGATGATGACTCAGCCTTTCACAGAACATGTTACGTTGTGTGACACTTAGCTTTGTTTCTAATCAAACCAACCCACCCCAGTACCTTTCCTGCAGCCTGGTAGATCCAGTGTACATAGTAGTCACTGAAGATGAATCCAAAGCTCTCACAGGGGTGTCTCAGAGACCCCCAGTCTCTCTCAAGTCTCCCTCAGACTTCACCTGCTGCAGTTCACACTGGACACCTGCAAACACAAAGACAATATGCTTAGATCACATGCACATACAAATACACACACACAAATTCCCAAACACACAACAGGGTCTCCAATTTCTCCAAAATATTACCATGTAAAACAGCCAAAGTGAAAGCCCGGCTCAGTCCAAACTTCATGATATGTCTTCTGCATAAACCCTTGCGCACCAATGGAAACAGAAAAGACCCCAGGGACTGTGGGTACTTTCCCAGAGCTACAGAAACTGGGACTGTGAGGGGTTTATCAGCAGAGTACTGCATTTGTGTGTCCTCCTTGTAGGAACAGAAGAGTGGAGTCCCTGGGAAGGAGTATTCCCTGTGCCTCAGAGATAGACAAGCATCCATACATGAGAACGGAGTTTTTATAAGGGTTGTTTATCTGCATGTTATAGAGGGCATTGCTGTGGTTGTTGTTAGATACTATCACTTTTTTAAAGAAGATTTTAGTTTATAAACAGTATTTCACATGCAAAACAACCTTTTTGGTATGGTAGCTCAGAATGCAATTTCTCTGCTCCCTTATCTTCATGAATGTGCACAGGGTAGTTACTTCTCATATTCAAAAGTAGTGGAAGGTTCTGGTTATCAGTTTCTTCTGTGTAATCATTATTGATTTTTGTCTTCCAAGAAATTTTCCTACTTCATGTAAGTTGTTAGATTATTAGCAGGAAGTTGTTCATAAAATATTCATGTTTTATCATTTTAATATTCAATCACTATATAGTTATGTTTCCTTTCTTTGGTTCTGATATTGGAGATTCCTTTCCTCTCTCTTTTTGTCCTGATCAAGCAAATTGGATCTTTATCTATTTAACTGATTTTCTAAAAGTATCAGTTTTTGTTTAATTGGTTTATTATGTTCTATTTCATTTATTTCAGTTCTTATATTTATATCTTTTTTTACTGTTAACTTTTCATATAACATCCTTTTCTTTCTCCTGTATCTTTTAGATAAAAATTGAGGTAGTTAATTTGAGACTTTCCTTTATATGCAGTATATGAGCTTAGTGCTATGAATTCCCCACTAACTACTGCTATAGTTGAATCGCACATATTTTGGAATTCTGCGTTTTCATTTTCATTCAGTCAAAAATAGTCATCCAAAATACAAATCATATAATTGCTAGTGATAGCCATCTGTGAAACAAATATTATGTTTGTATATCAATGTATGCATGTTTACATACAGAATCGTGTATGAATACAATGTATAAAAGAAGGAATATCACAATATTTATATGTTTTTGTAGTAAACAATAAGAGTGGTTCCTTGGAGGAAATATTATGCTTTTGAGGGAAAAGAAATCCCAGATGCTAACAGGAAGCCCCTTGTTCCCCAGACTCCTCCACTGAACTTGGCCCAGAGACTGGACCTCTGAGCTCTGTATGCACCAAGCAACCACTCTAGACCAGTTCCATTACTGAAGGGAGGTTTGTTTCTGGGCTTTTTGTGTCTCTGGCACAATTGCAGGGCTATATCCTCAGCAGTCATGGAGCTCAGCTTCAGGGAGAAGTGGTTTTGGATGAGATTCTGAGCTAGAGAGTCTACTCTTCAGAGATGGGGCATAACTGTTCTGTCATCAAAGCATAAGAATCACAGCTACTTCAGCCCATTCTCTGGGTGTTGGCAGATGCAGTTGCAGCAGTAATCACTGACGATGGAATCACCAGAGACAGCACAGGTGTCTTCGGCTGGGTTCTTTAGAGAAGCAAAACCAGTGAAGTGTGTGTGTGTGTATATATATATATATATAGAGAGAGAGAGAGAGATTTAAAAGAAGGAAATTGCTCACGTGGTTGTAGAGGCTGGAAAATCCCAGGTCCATGCGTCATGTATCAGGCTGGTGGCGTCTCCTGATTCACATGGCTGCAGGGGCTGACAAACCCAAGATCAGCAAGTTAGGCAGCAGAATGCTGGCCTACATGCTGAAGAGGCTGATGAACCCAAGATCAGCAGGTAAGACAGCAGGCTATTGGCTCAAGTCCCAAGAACTGGAGATCAGGTGATGACAAGCCAAATGCTGGATTCAGAGCACAGCAAAAGCCAGCAAGCTTTGCCAGAACGTCCATATATATTGGATGCAGGCCATGTCCCCAAGGAAACTCCCTTTCAATGGTTTAGCTGCTCACAACAGATCTAATGGAGGTGATTACATCATTAAATAACTGTCAAACTACATCTTAACTGCCAAACCACTAAGAATCATGTCACAGCCAATTTGACATACAATCTTAACCATCCCAACAGATGAGAAGGGGGTTTGTGAGGGCTTCACCACTCCTGTATCTGACTCCTTCAGCTGCATCTATGGACAAGACAACTAGGGACAGGGAAAATCATCAATGATGAGAAATAATAGATATTTCATTCGTGTAAAACCATTTTTGGAGTCTCTTTACACGCACAAGGAGAAGTAACCAGCAATCAAAAGAATATCCATAGAAAACTCATGGTTTCTGGATAAGGTCTATGTTTCCTGGAGAACCCAGCCCACAGTAGAGTTTCTCACCAGGTTTTGAGATTCAACCTAAAAGGAGAAGTGGTGATTTTCATGTTATAGACCCCAGGTATAAAGCAGGGAAGGGGGAGGACAGTGCCCTGTCTTGTCTCAAAAACTGGAAGGAGAAAGTATGACCACCTCCCCAAGGGTAATCCTCTCTTTATTGAGAATCCTGGACCTTGTGCTGAAGATGACGTAAACCCTGATTTCATGAGAAACATCCATTGATAGAGAAAAGTTTGATCTCTCCTTTTCTCTCATCTCTCAGCATATTCTCTGAAGAGCTCACCTTCTTTCTTCATCCTTACATGTCGCTCAGCACCATTTGGTAGGACGATGGGGCAGCACATGTTGTATAGTAGTCTGTGACTCAAATACCACAGATCTGGAGACACCTCAAAGTTCAGTCTTTGAGAATCACATAAACTTGGGCATGTCTCTCACCCTCCCAGGTGTTTTTTTTTTTTTTTTTTACCTTTGCAATGGCCATGAGAATATCCAACACACTGGATGATAGGGGAACACAAGTGAATGATCAGTGTCCCAGAAATATTTATACAGAGTTTTATTCAGTGTGGGAAATAATCATTGATAATGGTCTTACATTCCCATGATTATCATAATAAAATACAAAAAAAAATCTGTGGCATTAAAATACGGAAAAGTCTTTTCTCACAGTTCTGAAGGCTTCAAATCAGTGCTTCAACATATCCTTGTCCTGTCTTCTCTAAGAGAAGAACCTTTCTTGTCTTTTCCAGTTTCTGGTACTCCAAGCATACCTTGGTTTTCCTTGGCTTTTACATGCATCTTCACATAGTACCTCCTCATGTATGACTTTTTCTCTGTCTCTGTTTTCCTGTTTTATAAAACATCACTCAGAAAAGATTAGGATACACCCTACAACATTATGACCTCATTAGCATAACTGATAACATCTTCAAAGACAGAGTCTATACATAAATAAGGTAACAATCACAAGCACAGAAGACTTCAGCATATCTTTTGGGGTAACACAATTCAATTTATAACAATATCCATGTAAAAGCTGATTTTATGACATGATTCTGACTCTCAGTGAAGATCTGAACAGCTTATCCATACTGCCCAACTCTTATGGGTGCTTCTCTGCAGGGGAGTTGACAAGGGTCCACAGTTCCCTCACCATCACTTTCACCCTCAAGATACTCCTGTTCTCACAAAGAACTGGACTCTTGAATCATACGTTCAATTTTCTATTCTTCGTAACTTCCATAATATACTAGGTCCTCCAAGATTATAAGAACTTTTTCATGGAAAGTCACTTGCCTTCTGCTACGGTGTATGGGATAGAAACTTTGTGCTACTGCCCTGGCTCCCTTCATGTGGGATTGAGAAGTCGCTATGTCATTAGTGAAGTCTAACCCTGAGAATAGTGTTGGGAAGAAGGTTGGCCCCTAATAGAGGACACTGTGGACAACTGTAGATATGATGGATCCACACCCTCCTCAATCTGGGAGCCCAGGAAGGGCCACCATGTGCTAATATTCACCATACCCGCAGTTTCCCATGAACTTTCAAACCTGTTTTTTCTACTCCTGATGAAAGGGCTGTAGCTCAGCTTTGGACCAATATTTAGCCCCTGGGCCTCAAGTTCCTCATTATTGATACTGGGGAAATACGGAAGATGGTATCTTAAGAGCCTTCTTGGTGTTATCATTTCACCAACATTCTCCATCAGAGATCTTCGGATTTTCTCAGAACTATTTGTATGAATAAATGCCTAAGTAAAAGAAAAATACACATTTTTACAACAGGGAGTTGTGTATGGTACATTTTAACATGAACTCACCACAGAGGGGCTGAATCTGAATGTCTAAGGAAGGCAGGTAAATAGGTGATGACCCCTTGGCAGGTGGAGGAAGGCAGACCAGATGACTGCTTCACATGGAAAAGTGTTGGTGAGTGTCTCCCATATGCTGGGCAGTGGGATCACAGCAACATGAAGGAACTGCTGGAGATCACTGGGTGGTCACTAGGAAGAGAGATGCAAATAATAGCAAAATGAGGTCACTGATACTGTCATGGGGCATGTCTTGGAAAATAGAGGAAAAAGAAGAGGAGATCATTTCTCCTGTTTACTAAAGAACTCTTCCCTTGTTCTCAGAGGTCATAAGCATCCCTGCAAACGAAGCCCTCTACTCGCCCCAGCATAAGCTCTGTGTCTGGGCTCACACTCACTCCTAAGTCTCCCATAGATGCTATGTTTTGGCATCTCAGGCTGTTCATGTGCTAGTGCAGCGTGTTATTGGTGTTACGTCTGCAGATGGTGATTTCACTTTCACAAAGTGAAAATTGCATCTTATTTCAATTTTAAATAATGACTCTGACTTCCTTCATCTCTTTATGGAGCAAGAGAGTCCAGTTCATGGCCTGAATGTGGAAAGTCACCCCAGTGACCTCACAGAAAAAGAGGAAAATCCTATAGACCCATTCTTGAATGTCTTCCTTATTTCCACTTCTCCATCTCAACATCATAGGGAACATTTTTTTTTTCCCAACAATTTTCACTTTTATTCTTTCCTCTTGGGTATTAACTATCTCAAATGTCAAATACCCTTCATTATGTTTTTGTTTGTTTTTTAAATATTTTATTGTGTTTTAGATGCAATTTTACGCAGCAAATTAGGCTTTCATTTAATATTTTTATGCAAATTGTACCGTGAAATTGTTTAAAAATTCCTCAATATGGAGCATTCTCATTATTTACATTACATTTGTTCTGTTTCCATTGATACAGTTTCCTTTCCTCTACTTGCGTTCTCATCTTTGCTTTTTGGAAAATATTGACCATTTTGTTTCATATAGTTGATTATTTAAGGATGCACATTACTCACAGTGATACTGTTTATTTTATAAGCCAATCTATCATTTGACTGAAAGGTGATTTCGAGGAATGACTTCAGTTCCAAATTAAAAATGTACCTTAGGGTGATAGTCTCAGGAGTTTCTCTAGTCTTTATTAGTACAGTTACAGGGGGATATTTGAAGACAAAATACCAGTGGTTGAAGAAGAATCTCTCTCTGTCTCACACACACACAATCACACATACACACAATCACACTCATACTCCCTTTCATACAAAAACATGCACAGACACACTAAGAATTACACACTTGCACATGTTCACACTCATTTTCACACACATTCACACTCACACATACATACACACTCCCATATATGATGCTCATACAAACTCATACGTAATTATTTGCAATCATGCTCAGTCGTACTCACATTCATTTACACACACATATATTCACAGAGGCACACTGATACATATTCTCACATGCACATTGTCATATATGTACTGACATAGACCCACTCTCTCACATACATATATTCAAATCACTAAATGCATATTATTCACACACATTTTTTTCCCTTAATTTTGGTGGATTCAATATTGTGATACATCCTCAAGTGCATCTACTCAGTGAAAACTACATCAATCTAAATAGGGAAGGAGTTTTGAAATATTTCCAACTTCACTAATAATATTTTTATTTTCTAATTTTTCAATTGTACTTAAATGAAGATTTACAGAACAAATAGTTTCTCATTAAACAGTCAGTACATGTACTGTTTTATGACATTGATTAAAAATTCCACGACATGTCAACACTCTCCCTTCTTTATCTTGGGGACCTTTTTTTTCGTGAAAATATACATAACCAAAGATACACTATTTCAAAAATTTCTACATGTACAATTCAGTGACATTGATTACATTCTTCCACCTATGCTGCTATTCTCACTATCCTTTTCCAAATTATTACATCACCACTGTCTTCAACTCACTGTCCCCTAGGCTTCCCATCAAAACTTTTGAGTTGCTTTTGTGAATTTGATCCCACATAATTATTTTTTTGTACTTTAGATGATGGTTTACAGAACAAATCATTTCTCATAAAACAGTACACATATTGCCCTACGACAATGGTTAACAAGCCCACGACATGTCAACACTGTCCCTTCTCAAACTTGGGTTCCCTATCACCCGGTTTCCTGTCTTCTCCTGACTTCTAGTCCTTGTCCCTGGACTGCTGTGCCTCATTAGTCCCGTTTTGTTTTATGGGGCTGTCCAATCCCTGGTTGAACAGTGAAACTCTGGAGTGACTTCACCACTGAGCTAAAGGGGTGTCCGGGGGCCTTACTTTTGGGGTTTCTCCTGTCTCTGTTAGATCAGTAAATCTTTTGTGTGTGTGTATGTGAGTTAGAATTTTGTTCTACTTCCTTTTCCAGCTCTGTCCAAGACCCTCTGTTGTGATCTCGGTCAGAGCATTCAGTGGTGGTAGCTGGGCAGCATCTAGCTGTACTGTACTTAGCCTGATGGAGGCCTTGGTAGATGTGGCCCATTAGTCCTTTGGACTAATCATATCCATGTATCCTGTTCTCTTAATTCTCCCTTGATCCCGAAGGGGTGAGATCAGTGGAGCATCTTAGATGGCTGTTCACAGGCTTTTAAGACCCCAGAAGCTACTCATCAAGGTAGAATGTAGAACACTATCTTTTAAAAATGAGTTATGTCAATTGAGCTAGATGTTCCCAGAAACCATGGTCCCCATAGCCATCCGTACAGAAATTCAGTCCCTCAGGGAGTTTAGATGTATCTATGGAGCTTCCATGACCTTTCCTTGTACAAGTTATGCTGGTTTCCCCAGTACTGTGTACTGTATTACCATTCACCAAAGTTGCCACTTATCTATTTTCTGTTTAGTTTAGCCCCTACCCCTCCCATCCCTCATAATCAATATTGTTTCTTTTTGTCCGTAAACTTTTGAGTGAGTTTTTCCAGTACAGGTCTCATGCAATATTTGTCCTTTTGTGATTAACTTATTTTGCTTAGCATAATGTCCTCCAGTTTGATCCATAATACAAGATGCTTCACAGATTTTTCATTGTTCTTTATCGTTGCATAATACTCCATTGTGTGTATGTACCATAGTTTGTTTATCCATTCATCTATTGATGTGCATCTAGGTTGTTTCCACTATTTTTCCTATTGTGAACTATGCTGCAGTGAACATAGGTGTACAAATGTCTATTTGTGTGCTGGCTCATATTTCTCTAGGATATATTCCTAGGAGTGGGACTGCTGAATCGTATGGTATTTCTATTTCAAATTTTCTAGGGAAGCGCCATATCATTTTCGAAAATGGTTGTATCATTATACAGTCCTACCAGCAGTGCATAAGAGTTCCCATCTCCCTGCAGCCTCTACAGTATTTCTTATTTCCAGTGTTTTTAATTCGTGCCAGTAATGCTGGGGTGAGATGGTATCTCATAGTGGTTTTAATTTGCATTTCTCTAATGGCATTTCCTCATGTGTCTGTTGGCCACTTGAATGTCCTCTTTAGTGAAGTGTCTGTTCATTTCCGTTGCCAATTTTTTAATTAGATTATTTGTCTTCTTGTTGTAGAGGTGTTGGATTTTCTTGTAGATTTTACAAATTAGAACTTTTTCTGACTTGTAGTCTCTAAAAAACTTTTCCCACCTGTAGGTTCTCTTCTTAATCTTTTATTGAAGTCTTGTGATGAGGATAAGTGTTTAATTTTTAAGATCTTAGTTATCAAGCTTATTTTCTGGAGTTTGTGTGTTGTTGGTTAAGGTTTGTATTCTGCTAATGATGTGCATTAGGGCTTCTAGCATTGTTCCTATTTTTTCTTCTATGAACACAGTAGGCTTTGGATTTATATTTAGGTCTTTGCTCCATTTTGAATTAGTTTTTGTGTATGCTGTGATGTACGGGTCCTGTTTCATTTTTTTGCAGGTGGACATCCAGTTTTGTCATCACAAATTGTTAAAAAAGACGGTCTTTTCCCCATTTGATGGACTCTGGGTCCTTGTTGAAGATCAGGTGATTGTAGGTGGATGGATTTACATCTGTGTTCTCAATTCTGTTCCACTGGTGAATTTGTCTGCCGTTGTGCAAGTACAGGCTGTTTTGACTACCGTAGCTGTACAGTAGGTTCAGAGATCAGGTACTGTGAGTCCTACTTTTTTTTCTTCTTGTTCCATACAGATTTACTTATTCGTGGTTTCTTCCCTTTCCATATAAAGTTAATGATTAGTTTTTCCATCTTTTTAAAGAATGTTGTTGGTATTTGGATTGGGATTGCATTGCATTTGTAAATTGCTTTGGGTAGAACTTTGTTTCTTTTTCTTGTCTTACTGATCTAGCTAGGACTTCCAGCCCAATGTTAAATAGGAGTGGAGATAGAGGACATCGTTGTCTTGTTCCATTTCTCAAGGGGAATGTTTTCAGCCTCTCCTGATTAAAATGATTTTGGTAGTGGTTTTTCATGGATGCCCTTTATTATGTTGAGGAATTTCCCTTCTATACCTATTTTATTGAGAGTTTTTGTCAGGAAAGGGTGTTGGACTTTGCTAAATGCCTGTTCTGCGTCACTGGAGATGATCATGTGATTCTTTTCTTTCCTTTTATTTATGTGGTGGATTACGTTGATTGATTTTCTAATGTTGAACCACATTTGTATAGCTGGTAAGAATTCTACTTGGTCGTGTTATACGTATTTTTTTTTTATCATGCTGAATTCTATTGGCTAGAATTTTGTTGAGAATTTTTGCATCTATACTCGAGAGATATTGTTCTGTAATTTTCATTTTCTATGCTGTTTCTGCCTGGTTTTGGTATCAGGGTTATGCTGGCTTCGTAAAATGAATTCATAAATGTTGCTTCCTTTTCTAAGTTCTGAAATAGTTTGAACACTATTGGTATAAGCTCCTCTCTGAATGTTTGGTAGAATTCTCCAGCAAAGCCCTCTGGGCCAGGTTATTTTTTTGTTGGGGTTTTTTGTTTTGTTTTGTTTTGTTTTTAACCTTTTCAATCTCTTGTTATGGGTCTCTTCTGATTTTCAACATCACTTTGTGGTAGTTTGAGTAGGTAGTGTGTTTCTAGAAATTTGTCCATTTCCTTTAGGTTTTCAAATTTTTTGGAGTACACTTTTTCATAATACTATTATGGTCCTTTTTATTTCAGTTAGGTCTGTTGTAATATCCTCCATTATATCTCTTATGTGAGTTATTTGCATCCTCTCCTGTTTTTCTTTTGTCAGTCTGGCCAGTGGTTTGTCAGTTCTTTCCAAGAACCAACTTCTGCTTCTGCTGATTCTTTCTTTTGTTTTTCTATTCTTTATTTCATTTATTCCTGCTCTGATTTTTATTATTTTCCTTCTTCTGGTTGCTGCAAGCTTTGTTGCTGTTCCCTGTCTGTTTGAGTTGTGTAGTTAATGTTTTGAATTTGTCCCTTTCTTCTTTTTTGATGTGTGCATCTAGTGCTATAAATTATTCTCTGAAGATGGCCTTTGCTATGTCCCAGAGGTTTTGGTATGATGTGTTTTCATTCTCATTTGATTCTAGGAATTGATTTAGTCCATCTCTGATTTCTTCTATTACCCAGTGATGTGTAAGAAGGGTGTTATTCAGTTTCCATGTAACTGATTTTTTTCCTTGCTCTTCCTGTTGTTTAATTTCTACCTTGATGGCATTGTGGTCAGAGAAGATACTTTGTATTATCTCAACGTTTTGGATTTTGTAGAGGATTGCTCTGTGGTGTAAGATATGGTCTATTCTGGAGAACTTTCCATGTGCATTGGAAAGGAATGTTTACTTTACAACAGTTGGGTGTAGTGTTCTGTCTCTGTCTATGAGGTCAAGTTGGAAGATTGTGCCCTTTAGGTCTTCTGTATCTTTGTTGAGTTCCTTTCTAGATGTTCTGTCCTTTACTGAGAGTGCAGTGTTGAATTCTCCTACTATTATTGTGGAACTGTCAATTTCTCCTTTCAATGTTGTTAGAGTTTGTTTTATGTAATTTTGAGGCTTGTCATTAGGTGCGTAGGTGTTTATTATGCTTACGTCTTCATGATGGATCATCCCCTTAATCATTATATAGTGTGCTTCTTTGTCTTTTATGGTGGATTTTGTTTAAAGTCTTCTATCTGAAATTAGTGTTGCCATGCCTGCTCTTCTTTGGTAGCTGTTTTCTGGATATATTTTTCCATCCTTTGACTTTGATAAATTTATGTATTTGTTTCTAAGTTATGTCTTATCTAAACAGTATACTGATGAATCTTTTTTTATCCATTATGTCAGTCTCCATCTTTTTGTTTTTCGTTTGTTTATTATACTTTAGGTGAACTATTACAGAACCAATAGTTTCTCATTAAACAGTCAGTACACACATTGTTTTATGGTATTGCTTAATAACCCTGTGACAAGTCAACACTCTCCCTTATCTATCTTTTTATTGGTGAAAATATACATAGCCAAAGATACACCATTTCAAAAATTTCTACATGAACATTTCAGTGGTGTTGATTACGTTCTTCCAGTTGTGCTGTTATTCTCACTTTAGATGAAGGTTTACAGAACAAAATAGTTTCTCATTAACCAGTACACATGTTGCCCTATGACAATGGTTAACAACCCCACTACATGTCAACACTGTCCTTACTCAACCTTCGGTTCCCTATTACCAGCTTTCCTTTCCCCTTCTGCTTTCTAGTACTTCTGAATGGACTGCTGTGCCTCATTATTTCCATTTTGTTTTATGGGGCTATCCACTCCCCAGCTGAACAGTGAACATCAGAAGTTACCTCACCACTGAGCTTAAAGGGCATCTGGGGGCCATACTCTCGGTGTTTCTCCAGTCTCTGTCAGGGCAGTAAAACTGGTCTTTTGTCTGTGTGTTAGAATTTTGTTCTACATCCTTCTCCAGCTCTGTCCAGAACCCTCTGTTGTGATCCCTGTCAGAGCAGTTAATGGTGGTAGCTAGGCACCATCTAGCTGTACTGGACTCAGTCTGGTGGAGTCTTTGATAGCTGTGATCCATTTCTCCTTTGGACTGATCCTTTCCTTGTAGCCTGTTCTCTTCATTCTCCCTTGCTCCCGAAAGGGTGAGACCAGTGGAGCATCTTAGATGGCTGATCACAGACTTTTAAGACCCCAGATGTTAGTCACCAAGGTAGAATGTAGATCATTGTCTTTATAAACTATGTTATGCCAATTGAGCTAGATGTTCCCTGAGACCATGGTTCCCACAGCCCTCTGGCAAGCAATTCATTCCCTCAGGGAGTTTGTATGTGTCTATGGAGCTTCCATGACCTTTCCTTGTACAAGTTGTGTTGGTTTCCCCAGTATTGTGTACTGTCTCAGCCCTTACCAAAGATACCACTTATCTAATGCCTATTTACTATTCCCCACACCCCTTCCATCCCTGGTAACCAACAAAGATTTTTACTTTTTGAGTGTAAACATTTTCATGAGTTTTCATAATAGAGGTTTCATACAATATTCGTTCTTTTGTGATTGACTTATTTCACTCAGCATAAAGTCCTCCAGTTTCTTCCATGTTATGAGATGCTTCACAGATTCATCATTGTTCTTTATCGTTGCATAGTACTCTATTGTGTGTATGTACCATAGTTTGTTTATCCATTCATCTGTTAATGGGCATCTAGGTTGTTTCTATCTTTTTGCTATTGTGAATAATCTTCCATGAACATGAGTGTGCATATGTCTATACTAGTGATGGCTCTTATTTCTCTAGGAAATACCTCTAAAAATGGTATTGGTGGATTGTATGGTATTTCTATTTCTAGCTTTCTAAGGAAGCGCCATATCATTTTCCAAAATTGTGGTATCATTTTGCATTCCCTGCAGTAGTGCATAAGAGTTCCTATCTCCCAGCTGCCTCTCCAACATTTGTTATTTCCGGTGTTTTTGGTTCGTGCCAGTAATGCTGGAGTGAGACGATATCTCATTTTGGTTTTAATTTGCATATCTCTAATGGCTAGTGATCACCATCATTTCCTCATGTGTCTGCTGGTCGCTTGAATATCTTCTTTGGCGAAGTGTCTGTTCATTTCCTTTGCCCATTTTTTAATAAGATTATTTGTCTTTTTGTTGTAGAGGTTTTGAATTTTTTGTAGATTATAGAGATTAGATCTTTGTCTGTCTTGTACTATCCAAATTTTTTTCCTAGTTTGTAGGTTCTCTTTTTACTTTTTTGGTGAAGTCTTTTGAAGAGCATAGGTGTTTGATTTTTAATAGACCCCAGTTATCTAGCTTATCTTTTTGGGCTTTTGTGTTGATGGTTATGGTTTGTATCCTGTTAATGCAGTCTATTAGGGTCTGTAGCATTGATCCTATTTTTTCTTTTATAAACTTTATCTTTTCAGGCTTCATATTTATGTCTTTGATCCATTTTGAATTAGTTTTTGTATATGGTGTGAAGTAAGGGTCCTGTTTCATTTTTTTTTTGGCAGATGGATAACCAGTTTTGCCAGCACTATTTGTTAAAAAGACTGTCTTTTCCCCATTTGATGCACTTTAGAACTTGGTCGAAATTCAGATGACCATAGGTGGATGGATATAGATCTGGGATCTCAATTCTGTTACATTGGTCAATGTATCTGTCGTTATACAAGTACCAGGCTGTTTTGACTACTGTAGCTGTATAGTAGGTTCAGAGGTGAGGTAGTGTGAATCCTCCAACTTTATTCTTCTTCTTCAATAGTGCTTTATTTTGTAGAGGCTTCTTCCCTTTTCATATAAAGTTAATGATTAGTTTTTCCATCTGTTTGAAGAATGTTGTTGGTATTGTAATTGTATTTTTAAATTGCTTTGTGTAGAATTGTCATTTACACAATGTTGAGTTTACCTGTCCATGAGCATGGTATGTTTTTCAATTTATGTAGATTTGTTTGGGTTTCTTGCAGTAGTGTTTTGTAGTTTTCTTTGTGTAGGTCTTTTACATCCCTGGTTAGATTTATTCCTAGTATTTTATTTTTTTTAGGGGCTATTATAAATGGTATTGTTTTCCTGATTTCCTTTTCATCCTTCTCCTTATTGGTGTATAGGAATCCAACTGCTTTTTGTGTGTGTATCTTGTATCTTGCTACTCCTCTGAATCTTTCTATTAGTTATAGTAGATTTCTTGTGGAGTCTTTAGTGTTTTCTATGTATAGTATCATATCATCCACAAACAGGACAGTTTAACTTCTTCATTACCAATTTGGATGTCCTTTATTTTCTTTTCTTGCCTTATTGCTTTAGCTAGAACTTCCAGCACAGAGTTAAATAGGAATGGTGATAAAGGGCATCCTTGTCTTGTTCCTGTTCTCAGTGGGGAATGTTTTCACCCTCTCTCCATTAAGAATGATGTTGGCTGTTGATTTTACATAGAAACCCTTTATTACTTTGAGAGATTTCCCATCTATTCTTGTTTTATTGAGAGTTTTTATCAGAAATGAATGTTGGACTTTATCGAATGCCTTTTCTTCGTCATTTGAGATGATCGTGTGATTTTTTTCCTTTCTTTTTTTTTATATGGTGGATTACTTTGATGAATTTTCTAATGTTGAACCATCCTTGAATACCTGATATGAATACTACTTGGTTGTGGTGGTTTCTTTTTGAGATGATGCTGAATTCTATTGGCTACAATTTTGTTGAGAATTTTTCCGTCTATATTCATGAGAGATATTGGTGTGTAATTTTCTTTTGTTGTGGCATCTTTGCCTAGTTTTGGTATCAGGGTCTTGCTGGCTTCATAGAATAAATCCAGAAGTGTTGCTTCCTTTTCTATGTTCTTAAATAGCTTGAGTAGTACTGGTACAAGCTATTCTCTGAATGTTTTGTAGAATTCTCCAGTGAAGCCATCTGCCAGCGTTTTTGTTTTTTTTTTTTCCTTGTAGTTGGGAGTTTGTTTTTTTTTTTTTTTAATTACCTTTTCAATCTCTTCCCTTGTTATCTGTCTGTTCAGATTTTCAACATCTTTTTGTTGTAGTTTGGGTAGGTAGTGTGTTTCTAACAACTATCCATTTCCTCAGGGTTTTCAAATTTGATGGATTATAGTGTTTCATAATATTCTGTTATAATCCTTTTAATTTCAGTTGGGTCTGTTGTAGTGTTGCCCATTTCATTTATTCTTTGGGTTATTTGTGTCCTCTCCTGTTTTTCTTTTGTCAGTCTGGCCAGTGGTTTGTTGATTTTGTTGATTTTTTCAAAGAGCCAGCTTTAGGTTTTGTTGATTCTTTCTATCGTTTTCTATTCTCTATTTCATTTATTTTTGCTCTGATCTATTATTTCCTTTCTTCTGGTGGCTGTGGACATTTTTTGGTCTTCTCTTTGTATTTGTTTGAGTTGTGTAGTAGATGTTTTGATTTTGTCCCTCTCTTTTTTTATGATACTTGCATCTATTGCTATAAATTATACTCTGAAAACTGTCTCTGCTAAGTCGCAAAGTTTTCAGTATGATGTGTTTTCATTGTAGTTTGATTCTAGGAATTTTTTGATTCCATATCTGTTTGCTTCTACTATCAAGTGGTTTTTATGCAGGTTGTTATTCAGTTTACATGTAATTTATTTTTTCCTTGCTCTTTCTCTTGTTAATTTCTACCTTGATGGCATTGTGGTCAGAGAAGATACTTTGTATTATCTCATTGATTTGAATCTTGTTGAGGATTGCTTTGTGGCCTAAGATGTGGTCTATTTTGGAGAACGTTCCATGTGCTTTGGAAAAGAATGTGTAGTTTGCAGCTGTTAGATGGAGTGTTCTATATATGTCTATGAGGTCAAGTTTGTTGATTGTGCCCTTTAGATCTGAATCTTTGCTGAGTTTATTTTAAAAGTTCTGTCCTTTATTGAAAGTGGTGTTTTGAAGTCTTCTACTATTATTGTGGAACTGTCAGTTTCTGTTTTCAGTACTGTTAGAGTGTGTTTTATGTATTTTGGAGCGCTGTCGTTTGGTGCGTAGATATTTATTATGGTTATGTCTTCATGATGGATTGTCCTCTTAATCATTCTATAGTTTCCTTCTTTGTCTTTTATGGTGAATTTTGTTTTAATGTCTATTTTATCTGAGATTAATTTTGCCACTCCTGCTCTTTTTGGTAGTTGTTAGCTTGATATATTTTTTCCAAACTTCCATTTTTAATAAATTCATGTCTTTGTTTGTAAGGTGTGTCTCTTTTAGACAGCATATTGATGGATCCTGTTTTTTTTGTTTTGTTTTGTTTTGTTTTGTTTTTATCCTTTATGTCACTCTCTGTCTGTTTATGGGTGCATTAAGTCCATTTACATTCAGTGTAATTATTAATTGATGTGAGTTTATTGCTGTCATTTTGTAGTGCTTTTTCTATGCTGCTGACGATTTCTTGGTTCTTCTTACTCCCCTGTGCTGAATTCCTTTTGTTTGTGGACTTTTTTATATTTCTTTTGTTTTTGTAGGTTTTGTTTCTACTGAGACTTTATGTTTTTCCTCTTTATTTTTATGAGTAGGTTTGTTAACTTTCTTTGTGTTTACCGTGAAATTTACCCTCATCTTTCTAAGGTTGAAGCAGTCTATCATTACTGGGTATCACCTTGCCTTCCTCTCCATTAGAAGGTTCTATAGCTACGTCATTTATTCCCTCTTTTATTATTCTGATGTTGTTGTCATTTACAGATTAACTGCTCTGATTCCCTGTTGTATTTCTTTTGGTTTTGGATAGTCCTTGACAGTTCAATTCCTAGGCTGGTGTCTGGCTGGTATGGTCCTGCATCCTAGATTCCACCTGTGAGTGAGGTTGTTTGTTTTCAGATTGAAGGACTACCTTTGATAAGTCTTGTAAGTTTGGTTTGGTTTTTACACATTTTCTTAATTTCTGTTTATCTGGAAATGTCCTAATTTCACCAACACATTTGAACAAGTGTTTTGCAGCATATATTATTGTTGGCTGGAATTTTTTTTTTCTTTAAAGGTTTTACATATGTCATCCCATTGTCTTCTTGCATTCATTGTTTCTGCCAAATAATCTGAGGTTAGTCTTAAAGTTTCTCCTCTGTGGTTGACTTCATGTTTTTCATCAGCTGCTATCAGAATTATTTGTTTGTCTTTGGTTTTGGTGAGTGTGATTATGATATACCTTGGTGATTTTCTTTTGGGGTCTATCCTATATGGGGTTCATAGAGCTTCTTGGATGGCCATATTTTCATCTTTCATGATATTGGGGGTGTTTTCTGTCGGCATTTCTTCAAGGATCCTCTCTGTGTTTTCTGTTTTATCCCCCTGTTTGAAACTCCAATCACTAGCAAATTTTTGCTTTTGATTGTATCCCACATAATTCTCAGGGTCTCTTCATTTTTCTTTGTCCTTTTTTGTGAGTTTCCTCAAACAGAGTTGTAGCCAAGTGTTTGTCTTGAATTCTACTGATCCTGTCTTTCACCATTTCAAATATGCCCCTCAGCCCTCTTATGACACTGTTCATCTGCTATCTTGTTGTTTATCTTCTGGATTGCTAATTGTTGTTTTTGTATAATTTCTAGTTGTGAATTTATTTTGGCATTTTGTTCCTGCATTATTTTCCTGAATTCCTCCATTTTTTTGTCTGTATTTTCCATGAATTTGTCTCCGTTTTCCATGAATTTGTCTATTTTTTCCTCATTTTTGTCTGCTTCTTGTTTCAACTCTTGGATAATTCTGAGTATTGGAGATTTGAATTCCCTATTAGGTACTTCTAGTGCCTTATCTTCTGCTGGAAAGTCACCTGGTGTTTTATTTTGGATGCCTACTGGAACCATCCTGTCCTGTTTTTGTAAATGTTCTGATATTGTCTGCTCTCTTCGGGGCATTCAGTAATTATTTTTCTCATTATTGATTGTAGATTTGTTTGTTTTTGCTTTTTTTTAAAATTTGGCTCTGTCTAAGCAGGTGGGCTGTGTGTTCTTTGTTGTTTGCTTTTCTGTGGGCACTATATTTTTTGCCTCCTTCTCCAATTGGGAGGGTCAGTGGCTCAGATATGGTACAGCAGGCCAGGTCTAGCTGAAGAGGCATTGATGGGATAGGTTGTTTGTGGCACTTACTACAGCTGCCAGGGCTGGTCGGTAATCAGTGCAAGGCAGGTTCCCTTAGGCCACCCCTGTGCTGCTTGGTGGTGTGATGTTAAGCCCATGGTGCAGGTAAGTAGGATGGAGGGGGAAATTTTGATGTGTGGAGCTAAGATGGGTATGGAAGAGAAGAGAGAGGAACAGGATCCAAAAACATACAAACAAAAATGAGACCTAAGGAAACGTGTCAATGTAGTGGAGAGATGAAAGATTATGAAATGGAGAAAAACCAAAAGGGGAAAAAGAAAAAAAAAGTATAGAAAAGAATCAATAAATAAAAATTAGAAAGAAAAAAGAACAGCAAAGCTACCAGGGATCCCACTGGTGCAGCTGTGAGGTTTGGGGAAGTTGTTCCCTGGTACTGAAGTACAACATGGCTAGGAGGCATAGAGGTATCCACCGCCAGGTGTTCAGGGGATAGGAAGAAAAGGAAGGTATAGAGAGATGGGAAACTGAGTAATGGAGAAAGACAAAAAAAAAAAAGTGGGAAAAGAAAACAAAACTAATTAAAAAAATAAACAAGCAACCCCCCAAAAAAACAGAAAGAAAACACAAACAAAGAAATGTCCTGAGGGATCCCTCTGCACATCTGAACAAGCTGAGGGGGTAGGTCCCAAGATGCAAAGCACTGCCCGGCCAGAAAGGGCTTCCACTAGAGAAAAGAAAAAGAAAATAATAAACAATTCAAAACAAACAAACAAACAAACGTCCCAGGACCCCACCAGCATGGCAGCATGGACTGGGAAGCAGTTCCACACTCTAACAGAGCTCCACAGCCCCACAAGAAGAAGCAAAGATGGTTCATGAAGCCAGGTATTTGAGCGGAAGCCGGGGGAGATGATGAGAGGTAAGGAAGAAATCAAAAGAAGGAAGAAAAAGCAATGCCATCAGCCAACAAATGGCTCTCAAGGTGTTAGCCAGTGAGGGCGGGTGGAATCTAAGCAGCTTGTGCTTCCAGGTCAAAAGACTGTGGCAACGGGAAGCAGAGGAGGCCGAGTAGGGGTGAAGAAGGGTGGGGGGTAGGAAAGCATATATCCCCAGTTACTGGTTGTTCTGTCTCCTACTGGAAGCCCTGTGAAGCTGTTTTCTTATACCCCTTATTTACTGGTCTCTGATAGGAGTCCAAGATGGTGGATTTGTGCTGTGTTAGCTGATAGGGGACCTATCCATGTATGTCTTCTCGCTCTCTGTTCTCTGTCAGTTTCTTATTCCATTTGGTGATTGGCTGAGATCTTTATCTCTTCTTTTGATGTTTTAGGGTTTCAGGATTGCTGTTTTCTATGTTTGACTTAGTTTCTCGGATCTTTGCTGTAGAGGGACGAGCTGCTGCTTCTGCCTAGAGCGCCATGTTGATGGAAGTCAGTCTCCATATCTTTATGGGTGCATTTAGGGCATTTACTTTCGGTGTAATTATTGATAGGTGTGAGTTTATTGCTGACATTTTGTTATGCTTTTTTTTGTGGTGCTGACATTTTCTTTATTCCTCTTACTGTCCTGTGCTGGATTCCTTTTGTTTGTGGATTTTATTTTCATTTCTTTTGCTTTTGTATGTTTTGTTTTTACTGATACTTTATTTTTTTTCTTCTTTATTTTGATAAGTAGGTTTGTTAACTTTCTTTGTGGTTTGAACAAGTCTATAATTACTTGGTATTGCCTTGCTTCCTCTCCTTTAGAAGGTTGTATACCTAAACCATTTATTCCCTCTTTTATTGTTCTGAAGTTGTTGTTACTTACAGATTAACCTCTCTGAGTCCCTGTTGTAATTCTTTTGGTTTTGGATAGTTCTTGAGAGGTCTTTTCCTAGTTTGGTATCTGGCTGGTACGATCCTCCATCCTAAATTCAGCCTGTGTTCTGATGTTGTTTGTAACAGCCTTTAATAATTTTTGTAAATTTGTTTTGGTTTTTACACAGTCGTTTAATGTGTGTTTATCCCGAAAAACCTTAATTTCACCATTATATGTGAATGAGAATTTTGTAGGATATATTATTCTGGTTTAGCATTATTTTTCCTTCAGGGTTTTATATGTGTCAGCCCATTGCCTTCTTGCCTGCATGGTTTCTTCCCAATAATATGAGCTTAGGCTTATTGTTTCCCCTCTGTATGTGTGTTTTTGTTTTTCACGAGCTGCTCTCAGGATTCTTTGTTTGTCTTTGGTTTTAAAGAGTATGA
The DNA here is from genome assembly GCF_000243295.1 of Trichechus manatus latirostris. Lineage (NCBI taxonomy): Eukaryota > Metazoa > Chordata > Mammalia > Sirenia > Trichechidae > Trichechus > Trichechus manatus. The sequence continues at coordinate 16,185,459 of NW_004443989.1, forward strand.
TTGTGATACGCCTTGGTGATTTTCTTTTGGGATCTATCTTATATGGGGTTCATTGAGCTTCCTGGATGGTCAGCTTTTTATCTTTCAGGATATTGGAGAAGTTTTCTGTCAGCTAATGTTCAATGATCTCTGTGTTTTCTGTTTTCTGCCCCGTTCTCGAACTCCGATCACTCGCAGATTTTTGTTTCTGATTGTATTCCACATAATTCTCAGGGTTTCCTCATTTTTCTTTGTTCTTTTTTATGATTTGTCCTCAAGCATAATTGTATACAAAGGTTTCACTTCAGTTTTGCTGATCCTGTTTTCCATCATTTCAAACCTGCTCCTCAGCCCTTCTATTACACCGTTCATTTTTGAATCTTGTTTATCTGTATAATTTCTAATTGTTGTTTTTGTATGATTTCTAGTTGTGAATTTATTTTAGCATTTTGTTCCTATATTATTTTCCTGAATTCTTCCTTTTTTTGTTTGTATTTCCATGAATTTGTCTGACATTTCCATGAATTTGCGTATTTTTCCCCGTTTTTGTCTCTTCTCTGCGTCAGCTCTTGGATACTGCTGAATATTAGAAATTTGAATTCCCTGTCAGGTAATTCTAGTGCCTCTTCTTCTACTGGAAAGTCATTTTGTCTTTTATTTTGAATACTTACTGGAACCATTCTGCCCTTTTTTTAAAATGTGTTTTGATATTGTCTGCTGTATTTGAGCACTCAGTAGTTAATTCCCTCATTTACTTATTGTATATTTGTTCTTTTCATCCTTCTTTTTTGTTTTAGATGGTTATGTCTGAGCAGGTGGGCTATGTGTTCTTTGTTGTTTGTTCTTCTGTAGGCATGATACTTTTACCTCCTTCTCTAATATGCCTGGCCAGTCATTCAGGTATGGTACTGCAGGGCAGGTCCAACTGAAGGGGAGCTGCTGGGATTGGTTGTTTGTGGCATATATAAGGACCAGCAGGGCAGGCTGGAAATAAGTGCAGGGCAGGATGCAGTAGGCATTGCCTGTGCTGCTTGAGGGTGTGGTGTTTAGTGCATGGTGCACGTAGGAAAAGGAGGGGGGAGACCGTGATGTGTGAAGCTGAGATGGATATGGGAAAGAAGAGACAGAGGAGAGAGTAACAGGAGCCAAAAACATACACACAAACAAACAAACAGACTGCTAAGGGAACTTGCTGTTGGAGTGGGAGATAAGAGACTGAGACATGGAGAAAAACAAAAAGGATAAAACAGTAAAAAAAAAAAAAGAATCAATAAAAATTAGAGGAAATCGGACTTCCGGCAAGATGGCGCTCTAGGCAGAACCACCACGCCGTCCCTCCACAACAAAGATCCGAAAAACTAAGCCAAACAGAGAATCAACAATCCTGAAACCCTAGAACATCAAATGAAGAGATAAAG
>NW_004443989.1:16195726-16247560 GCF_000243295.1 Trichechus manatus latirostris
ATCATGCCCACAGATGAGCAAACAACAAAGAACACACAGCCCGCCTGCTCAGACATAGACAAATAAAAAAAAAAGGATGAAACAAACAAATCTACAATCAATAAGTGAAAAAACTACCTACTGAATGCCCCGAAGACAACAGACAATACCAAAACATTTTCAAAAACAAGACAGGATGGTTCAGGTAGGCATCCAAAATAAAGCACCAAGTGACTTTCCACTGGAAGAAAAGGCACTAGAATAACCTGATAGGGAATTCAAATCTCTAATACTCATTATTATCCAAGAGTTGAAGAAAAAGCAGACAAAAATGTAGAAAAAATAGATTCATGGGAAAGGCAGACAAATTCATGGAAAATACAGAAAAAAAGGAAGAATTCAGGAAAATAATGCAGGAAAAAACGTTAAAATAAATTCACAACTAGAAATTGTACAAAAACAACTATTAGAAATCGAAAGGATAAACAAGATTTCAGAAATGGACAGTGTCATAGAAGGGGTGAGGAGCATATTTTAAATGGTGGAAGACAGGATCAGTGGAATTGAAGACAAACACTTGGGTAGAACTCTGTTTGAGGAAAAATCAGAAAGAAGAACAAAGAAAAATGAAGAGACCGTGAGAATTAAGTGGGATACAATCAGAAGCAAATATTTACCAGTGATTGCAGTTCCAGAACATGGGGAGAAAAGAGAAAACACAGAGAGGATCATTGAAGAACTGCTGACAGAAAACTCCCCCAGTATCATGAAAGAAGAAAAGCGGGCCATCCAAGAAGCTCAACAAACCTCTTATAGGATAGACCTCAAAGGAAAATCACCAAGGCATATCATAACCACACTCAACAAAACCAAAAACAAACAAAATCCTGAGAGCAGCTCATGAAAAACAAGAAGTCACATACAGAGAAGAAATGATAAGACTAAGCTCAGATTATTCAGCAGAAATCATGAAGGCAAGAAGTCAATGGGATGACATATACAACCTTGAAAGAAAAAAAATTGCCAGCCAAAAATAATATATCTTGCAAAACTCCCATTCAAATATGATGGTGAAATTAGGACATTTCCAGATAAACAGAAATTAAGGGAATATGTAAAAACAAAACCAAATTTACAAGAATTATTAAAGGGTGTCCGTCGATCAGAGAATAAACAACCTCAGGTCACAGGCTGAATCTAGGATGCAGGATTGTACCAGCCAGATACCAATCTTGGAATTGAGCTCTCAAGGACTATCCAAAACCAAAAGGAATACAACAGGGAATGAGAGCAATTAATCTGTAAATGACAACAACATCACAACAATAAAAGAGGGAATAAATGGTTTCAGTATACAACCTCCTAATGGAAAGGAAGGCAAGGTGATACCAAGTAATGATAGACTGTTCCAAACCTAGAAAGATAGGAGTAAATTTCATGATAAACACAAAGAAAGTTAGCAAACATACTCAGAAAAATAAAGAGAAAAAACATAATGTCTCAGCAAAAACAACACCTACAAAACCAAAATAAATGAAAAAAAAACCCACAAAATGAAAGGAATTCAGCACAAGAGAGTAAGAAGAACAATGAAAATGTCAGCACCACAAAAAAGCACTACAAAATAAAAGCAATAAACTCATATTTATCAATAATTACACTGAATGTAAATGGACTCAATGCACCCATAAAGAGACAGAGAGTGACAGAACAGATGAAAAATAGGATGCATCAATATGCTGTCTACAAGAGACACACTTTAAAAACAAAGATGTGAATTTCTTAAAAATCAAAGGTTGGTATAAAATATATCAAGCTAACAACTACCAAAAAAGAGCAGGAGTGGAAATTCTAATCTCAAATAAAATAGAATTTAAAACAAAATCCACCATTAAAGACAAAGAAGGACACTTTATAACGATTCATGATGGACGATCCATCATGAAGACATAACCATAATAAATATCTATGCACCCAATGACAGGGCTCCCAAATACATAAAACAAACTCTAACAGCACTGAAAAGAGACATTGACTGTTCCACATTAATAGTAGGAGACTTCAACACACCAGTCTCAGTAAAGGACAGAACAATTAAAAAGAAACTCAGCAAAGATATAGAAGACCTAAAGGGCACAAACAGCCAACTTGACCGCATAGACTTATATAGAACATTCCATCCAACCACTGCAAAGTACACATTCTTTTCCAATGCACATGGAACGTTCTACAGATTAGATCACCTATTAGGCCACAGAGCAATGCTCAACAAGATCCAAAATGTTGAGATAATGCAAAGTATCTTCTCTGACCACAAAACCATCAAGGTAGAAATTAACAACAGAAAGAGCAAGGAAAAATATCAGTTACATGGAAACTGAATAATATCCTGCTTACACGTCACTGGGTAATGGAAGAAATAAGAGAAGGAATCAAAAAATTCCTAAAATTAAACGAGAATGAAAATGCATCATACCAAAACCTTTGCGACACAGCAAATGTAGTCCTCAGAGGACAATATATAGCAATAGATGCACACATCAAAAAAGCAGAAAGAGACAAAATCAAAACATTAACTACAGAACTCAAACAAATAGAAAGAAAACAGCAAAAAAAGGCCATAGCCACCAGAAGAAAGAAAATAATACAGACCAGAGAAGAAATAAATGATACAGAGAATTAAAAAAAAAAAAAAAATAGAAAGAATCAACAAAACCAAAAGTTGGTTCTTGGAAAGAACCAAAAATATTGACAAACCACTGGCCACACTGACAAAAGAAAAACAGGAGAGGACACAAATAACCAAAATAAGAAACTAAATGGGCAACATTACAACAGACTCAACTAAAATAAAAAGGATCATAACAGAATATTAGGAAAAACTATACTGCAACAAATTTGAAAACCTAAAGGAAATGGATAAATTTCTAGAAAAACACTACCTACAAAAATTACAAAAACTAATGTTGAAAATCTGAACAGACCCATAACAAGAGAAAATATTTGAAAAGTAATAATACTAAAAAAAAAAAAAAAAAAAAAAAAATCCCTGGCCCAGATGGCTTCACTTCAGCATGTACAAAACATTCAGAGAACATTTTGTACCAGTATTACTCAAGCTATTTCAAAAGAATCACAAGATCATCTCAATTGATGCAGAAAAGGCATTTGGCAAAGTCCAACACACATTCCAAATAAAAACTCTCAAAAAAATAGGTATAGAAGGGAATTTTTTCAACTTAATGACAGCTATGCAAAACCAACAGCCAACATCATTCTTAATGAAGAGAGGCTGAAAACATTTCCCTTGAGAAAAGGAACAAGAAAAGGAAGCCCTTTAACACCACTCCTATTTAACATTGTGCTGGAAGTTCTAGCTAGAGCAATAAGGCAGGAAAAAGAAATAAAGAGCATCCAAATTGGTAATGAAGAAGTGAAACTGTCCCTGTTTGTGGAGGATATGATATTATACATAGAAAACCCTAAAGACTCCACGAGAAATCTACTGGAACTAATAGATTCAGCAGAGCAGCAGGATACAAGATAAACATACAAAAATCAGTTGGATTCCTATACACCAATAAAGAGAAGGATGACAAGAAAATCAGGAAAACAATACCATTTATAATAGCCCCTAAAAAAATAAAATACTTAGGAATAAACCTAACCAGGGATGCAAAAGATCTGTACAAAGAAAACAAGAAAACCCTACTGCAAGAAACCCAAGGGATCTACTTAAATGGAAAAACATACCATGCTCATGGATAGGTAGACTCAACATTGTGAAAATGACAATTCTACCCAAAGCAATTTACAAATACAATGCAATCCCTATCCAAATACCAACAACAGTCTTCAAAGAGATGGTAAAACTAATCTTTAACTGTATATGGAAAGGAAAGAATCCCTGAATAACTAAAGCACTGCTGACGAAGAAGAGTAAAGTTGGAGGATGCACATTACCTGACCTCAGAACCTACTGTACAGCTATGGTAGTCAAAACAGCCTGGTACTGGTACAATGATACATTGACCAATGGAACAGAATTGAGAACCCAGATATAAATCCATCCACCTACAGTCACCTGATCTTCGACTAAGTTCCAAAGTCCATCAAATGGGGAAAAGACAGTCTTTTTAACAAACGGTGCTGGCAAAACTAGACATCCATCTGCAAAAAAAAAAAATGAAACAGCACCCATACCTCACGGCATATACAAAAACTAATTCAAAATGGATCAAAGACCTTAATATAAAGCCAAAAACTATATAGGTCATTGAAGAAAAAATAGGAGCAATGCTACAGGCCTTAATTCATGACATTAACCGGATACAAACCATAAACGTCAGCACATAAACCCCAGAAGATAAGCTAGATAACTGGGATCTTCTAAAAATCAAACACCTATGCTCTTAAAAAGACCTCAACAAAAGAGTAAAAAGAGAACCTAAAGACTGGGAAAAAATTTTTGGACAGTACAATGCAGACAAAGGTCTAATCTCTATAATCTACAAGAAAATCGAACAACTCTACAACAAAAAGACAAATAATACTATTAAAAAATGGGCAAAGAAAATGAACAGACACTTCACCAATGAAGACATTCAAATGGTCAAGAGAAACATGAGGAAATGCTCGCGATCACTAGCCATTAGAGAAATGTAAATTAAAACCACAATGAGTACCATTTCACCCCGGCATTACTGGCACCAATCAAAAATACTGGAAATAGCAAAGGTTGGAGGGGCCGCAGGGACATCAGAACTCATGCACTGCTGGTGGGAATGCAAAATGATACAACCATTTTGGAAATGATATGGCGCTTCCTCAGAAAGCTAGAAATAGACATACCATACCATCCAGCAATCCCACTCCTAGAAATATATCCTAGAGAAATAAGAGTCATCACTCGAATAGACATATGCACACCTATGTTCATGGCAGCATTGTTCACAACAGCAGAAAGATGGAAACAACCTAGATGCCCATCAACAGATGAATGGATAGAAAAACTACGGTACATACACACAATGGAGTACAATGCAACGGTAAAGAACAAGGATGAACCTGTGAAGCATCTCATAACATGGATGAAACTGGAGGACATTATGCTGAGTGAAATAAGTCAGTCACAAAAGGACAACTGTTGTATGAGACCTCTGTGGTAAAAACCCATGAAAAAGTTTACACACAAAAAGTAACAATCTTTGTTGGTTACCAGGGATGGAAAGGGTGTTGGTGGGGGAAATACTAAATAGGCAATAGATAAGTGGTATCTTTGGTGAAGGGTGAGACAGTACACAATACTGGGGAAATCAGCTCAACTTGTACAAGGAATTGTCATGGAAGCTGCATTGACATATCCAAACTCCCTTAGGGAATGAATTGCTGGGTGGAGGGCTGTGGCTACCATGGTCTCAGGGAACATCTAGCTCAACTGGCATAACACAGTTTATAAAGACAATGTTCTACATTCTACCTTGGTGAGTAGCCTCTGGGGTCTTAAAAGCCTGTGAGCAGCTATCTAAAATACTCCACTGGTCTCACTGCTTTTGGAGCAAGGGAGAATGAAGAGAACACTATACAAGGAAAAGATTAGTCTAAAGGACTAATGGATCACAGCTACCAAGGCCTCCACCAGACTGAGACCAGTACAGCTAGATGGTGTCTGGCCACCACCACTGACTGCTCCGACTGGGATCACAACAGAGGGTTTGGACGGAGCTGGAGAAGGACGTAAAACAAAATTCTAACACACATAAAAAGACCAGATTTACTGGCCTAAAAGAGACTGGAAAAACCCTGAGAGTGTGGCCCCCACAAAACCTTTTAAAACAAAATGGGACTAATGAGGCACAGCAGTCCAGGGGAAAGGATTAGAAGGCAGAAAAGGACAGGAAAGTTGGTGATAGAGAACCCAAGGTTGAGTAAGGACAGTGTTGACATGTAGTGGGTTTGTTAACCATTGTCATAGGGAAACGTGTACTAACGGTTTAATGAGAAACTATTTTGTTCTGTAAGCCTTTATCTAAAATGAGAATAGCAGCACAACTGGAAGAGAGTAGTCGATGTCACTGAACTGTGCATGTAGAAATTTTGAAATGATATATCTTTGGCTATGTACATTTTCACACAAAAAGGAAAGGTTGAGAAGGGAGAGGATTGACACATCGTGGGGTTGTTAACCAATGACATAAAACAATATGTGTACTGCTGTTTAATGAGAAACTATTTGTTCTGTAAACCCTCACCGGAAGTACTATTAAAAAAAAAAAACTGTAGACATAGATTTTTCAGAAGGAGAGGAAGTCAAGGCGATATAAAGAAGAAAAAAAAAAACTCAGTGAAGGCAAAGCCTGAAATGAGAAGTCACAGAATATGGTAGCGAAAATTTAAAAACAGAATAAGCATTGTTAATAATTCACAAGTAACACAATGAAGAACCAACTTGTCTTTATACTCTGCAGTATATTAAGAGATAAGAATTGAGAAAACTGAACACAATGAAAGTGACATGAAGATAAGACCAATCAATGAGAATCCAGAGACTGCACAATACAAAAGAGAGACTGTGAAGGTTACCTGCTCCAGGACACACAACTCATGCAGATACTCCTGAGTTTGTCTACCTAGGCAAAAGCAAAATCATACTTAGAGTAGGCCCTTACTTAGTTCTATGTAAAGCGTGTATGAGATCACTTCCATCATTAATTAAGAGCTATTCTGATTGGGTAGCCCTCAATGCAGTGCACAATTTAAGAAAAAAAATTCAGGGGGCCAGGTGCACGGGGGATTGAGGAGGGAGAGGGTGTCCTTTTCTGTATGTAGACGGTGGTGGGGCACTAAGATCACAAAAGCCTGGCCTGGATGGGTAAACTCTACACTGGGCCTAGGGCTGCAGGGAGCATTCAGAACCAAGTCAGCAAGACCTGTGAGTAGGCGTCTTACCCCTGAGACCTGGAGGACAGCAGAGGGCGAAACACCAGAGTAGGCCCCACTAGACTTCTGGTTGAGGCTTTTGTACTTGCAGCCTAGTCGCTGGAAGGCTCTTCACCTCCTCGCTCACCTCCGTGCAGGGAGGTATTTCTTGTGGCTGCATTCACATACCAGTTTAGGAATGCTTGGGACCTTTGAAGCTCAGATTCTGTGAAGAGCTCCTTTTAGAATACTAGCATACTTTGCCTCAAAAGATGGGATAAGTAAAGATGGCTCTGGAGATGAAAATAAGAAATCAGTAAGTGATGGAAGCAGTATGAAATCAGGCTCTGGGAATTCTGGGAAAGGTAGAAACCAGCTGTGCTGTCCTAAATGTGATGACTTGTGCACACATATACAGATCTTCCTGTCATCCAGTTGTTTTGTGAAGTGTGAAAAATGTCATCATTTTTTTCTTGTGCTAGCTGAAACAGACTAAAAGAAAAGCATAATTAAAGAACCTGAATCAACAGGAGAAGCTGTGAAATTGGCATTCCAACAGAAGCCACCTCTCCCTCCCAAGAAGATTTGTAACTACTTAGACAAGTATGTTGTCGGTCAGTCGTTTGCTAAGAAGGTAATTTCAGTTGCTGTGTACAATCACTATAAGAGAATATATAATAGTATCCCAGCTAGTCTGAGACAGCAAGCTGAGGTTGAGAAGCAGACATCATTAACACCTAGAGAGTTAGAAACAAGTAGATGGCAGGATGAGTACAGATATACAAAATAGCTTCAGATTGCTGGAATTAGTTCACATGGTAATGCTTTAGGGGCATCAATGCAGCAACAGGTAAATCAAAAAGTACATCAGGAATAAGGAGGAGGTGAATTATTGGATTCTTCTCATGATGACATAAAACTTGAAAAATGTAATATTTTGCTACTTGGACCAACTGGGTCAGGTAAAACCGTGCTGGCTCAAACACTAACTAAATGCATTGATGTCCTTTTGCTATCTGGGAATGTACGACTTTGACTCAGGTTGGATATGTAGGTGAAGACATTGAATCTGTGATTGCCAAACTGCTCCAAGATACCAATAATAATGTAGAAAAACCACAACAAGGAATTGTCTTTCTGGGTGAAGTAGATAAGATTGGCAGTGTGCCAGGCTTTCAACAGTTACAGGATGTAGGTGGAGAAGGCTTTCAGCAAGGCTTACTAAAACTGCTAGAAGGTACGATAGTCAATGTTCCAGAAAAGGATTCTCTCAAGCTACTTGGAGAAATAGTATAAGATGATACAACAAATATCTTCTTTGTTGCATCTGGTGCTCTCAGTGGTTTAGACAGAATCATCAGCAGGAGGAAAAATGAAAAGTATCTTGGATTTGGAACACCATCTAATCTGGGAAAAAGCAGAAGGGCTACAGCTGCTGTAGATCTTGCCAATCGAAATGAGGAATCAAATACTCATCAAGGCATTGAAGAAAAAGATTGATTATTATGTCAGGTGGAAGCCAAAGATCTCACTGAGTTTGGCATAATTCCTGAGTTTGTGGGACAATTGCCTGTGGTAGTTCCTTTGCATAGCCTAGATGAGAAAACACTTGTACAAATACTAACTGAGCCACATAATGCTGTTATTCCTCAGTACCAGGCCTTATTCAGCATGGATAAGTGTGAACTGAACGTTCCTGAGGATGTTTTGAAAGCTATAGCCAGACTGGCACTAGAACAAAAAACTGGTGCAAGAGGTCTTCAGTCCATAATGGTAAAGCTGTTACTAGAACCAGTGTTTGACGTCCCTAATTCTGACATTGTATGTGTGGAGGTTGGCAAAGAAGTTGTAGAAGGATAAAAGGAATGAGGATACATCTGGGCTTCAACGAAAGAATCCTCTGAAGAGGAGTATGACTCTGGAGTTGAAGAGGAAGGATGGTCTCACCAAGTAGATGCTGCAAACAGCTAAACTGTCAGACTCCTGTATATAAAGCTTTTCCTTCTTTTGTTTAGGATCATAACTGTCTCTACAGTCTGATATTAAAGGAACTGGATCTATCTTAGATAGCATACATGGTCAGAAGTCTTTTGGATAAGTATCAGATTATTATATTGTAACATCACATTGATTTATACACAGATGACATTAAGTGGACTTTAATGATACAATATTCAGAGATAAAATGTACTTTATTTTGGTTCTGTTTTTTTTAAAAAAAAAACTATGCTTTAACAAAATTCTTAGGAGTTCTTTTAAGCAATACAGGTCTTGCAGTAACTGGATTTTACAATAATCTTACTCTACAGATGGGAAAATAAACTCTTTAAAATTGAAGTTTGAGGTACCATTCTTTAGTTTAAACTTATTGTACCAACATTTGTGACATAAAAATACAAGACTTTTATTCATTTTCAAAATTGGAAAAGGTAGTATCCAAGCAGTTAAAATGTCATGAAAAAGTTATGAAGCCAGCATAACCCTGATACCAAAACCAGACAAAGATGCCACAAAAAAAGAAAATTAGAAGGCAATATCTCTCATGAATATAGATGCAAAAATTCTCAACAAAATTCTAGCCAATAGAACTTGCATCATATCAAAAAAATAATACACCACGACCAAGTATGATTCATACCAGGTATGCAAGGATAGTTCAACATTAGAAAATCAACATAATCCACTGCATAAATAAAAGGAAAGAAAAGAGTCACATGATCATCCCAATTGATGCAGAAAAGGCATTTGACAAAATCCAACACCCATTCCTGATAAAAACTCTCAATAAAATAGGTATGGATGGGAAAATTCTCAACATAATAAAGAGCATCTATGGAAAACCAACAGCCAACATCATTATTAATGGAGAGAGGCCGAAAACATTTCCCTTGAGAACAGGAACAGGGCAAGGATGCCTTTTATCACTACTCGTATTGAACATTGTGCTGGATGTTCTAGCTAGAGCAATAAGGCAAGAAATAGAAATAAATGACATCCAAATTGGTAATGAAGAAGTTAAACTGTCCCTGTTGGCAGATGATATGAGAGTATACGTAGAAAACACTAACGACTCCATGAGAAAACTACTGGAACTAACAGAAAGATTCAGCAGAGTAGCAGGGTACAAGATAAACCTGCAAAAATCAGTTGGATTCATATACACCAATAAAGAGAAGGATGACAAGGAGATCAGGAAAACAGTACCATTTATAATAGCCCCTAAAAAAATAAATACTTGTGAATAAATCTAACCAGGGATGCAAAAGACCTATACAAAGAAAACTACAAAACACTACCGCAAGAAACCCAAAGGGATCTACTTAAATGGAAAAACATACCATGCTCATGGGTAGATAGACTCAACATTTTGAAAATGGCAATTCTACCCAAAGCAATTTACAAATAAATGCAATCCTTATCCAAATACCAACAACATTCTTCAAAGAGAAGGAAAAACTAATCATTAACTTTAATGTAAAGGGAAGAAGCTCAGAATAAGTAAAGCACTATTGAAGAAGTAGAATAAAGTAGGAGGACTCACACTACTTGACCTCCAAAGCTACTATACAGTTATTGTAGTCAAAAGAGCCTGGTACTGGTACAACAACAGATACATTGAACAATAGAACAGAATTGAGAATCCAGATGTAAATCTATCCACTTACACTCACCTGATGTTTCACAAGGTTCCAAAGTCCATCAGATGGGGAAAAGGCAGTCTTTTCAACAAATGGTGCTAGAAACACTGGATGTCCACGTGCAAAAAAAATGAAACAGGGCCCATACCTCACAACATATAGAAAAACAAATTCAAACTGGATCAAAGATCTAAATATAAAGCCCAAAACTGTAAAGTTCATAGGAGAAAAAACAGGAACAACTCTAGAGGCCCTAATAAAGGACATTAAAAGGATATAAACCATAACCAACAACACTTAAATTCCAGCAGATAAACTAGATAACTGGGATTTTCTAAAAATCAAACACTTATACTCATCAAAAGACTTCACCAAAAGAGTAAAAAGACAACCTACAGACCGGGAAAAAATTTTTAGAAATTACAAGTCAGACAAAAGTCTAATCTCTATAATCTACAAGAAAATCCAACACCTCTACAACAAAAAGACAAATAATCCTATTAAAAAATGGGCAAAGGAAATGAACAGACACTTCACCAAAGAAGACATTCAGGCAGCCAACAGACACATGAGGAGTGCTCCTGATTACTAGCCATTAGAGAAATGCAAATTAAAACCAAAACGAGATACCATCTCACCCAGGCATTACTGATACGAATCAAAAACACTGGAAATAACAAATGTTGGAGAGGTTGCAGGGAGCTGAGGACTCTTCTGAACTGGTGGGAATGCAAAATGATACAACCATTTTGGAAAATGGTATGGTGCTTCCTTAGAAAGGTAGAAATAGAAATACCATAAGATCCAGCAATCCCACTCCTAGGAATATATCCCATAGAAATAAGAGCTGTCACACCAACAGACATATGCACACCCATATACATTGCAGCATTGTTCACAAAAGCAAAAAGATGGAAACAACCTAGATGCCCATCAACAGACGAATGGATAAACAAACTATGATATATATATACACAATGGAGTATTATGCAATGCTAAAGAACAATGATGAATCTGTGAAGCATCTCATAACATGGATGAAACTGGAGGACATTATGCTCAGTGAAATAAGCTACAAAAGGACAAATATTGTATGAGACCTCTACTATAAAAACTCATGAAAATCTTTACATACAGAGAAGCAATGTTGGTTACAAGGGTTGGGAGGTGTAGGGGGGAAGTACTAAATAGTAGATAAGTGGTAACTTTGGTGAAGGGTAAGACAGTACACAATACTGGGAAAGTGACCACAACTAGTGCAAGGAAAGGTTATGGGAACTCTATAGACACATTCAAATTTCCTGAGGGACTGCATTGCTGGACGGAGGGCTGTGGGGACCATGGTCTTAGGAAACATCTAGCTTAATTGGCATAACACATTTTATAAAGAAAATGTTCTACATTCTACCTTGGTGAGTTGCATCTAGGATATTAAAAGCCTGTGAGCAGCCATCTAAGATACTCCATTGGTCTCGCCTCTTCAGCAGCAAGGGAGAATGAAGAAAATAAGGTACAAAGGAAAGATTAGTCCAAAGGACTAATGGACCAAAACTGCCATGGCCTTCACCAGACTGAGTCCAGTACAACTAGATGGTGCCCAGCTACCACCACTGACTGCTCTGACTGGGATCACAACACAGGGTCCTGGACAGAGCTGGAGAAAAATGTAGAACAAAATTCTAACTCACAAAAAAAGACAAGACTTACTGGCCTGACAGAGACTGGAGAAACCCTGAGAGTATGGACCCTGAACACCCTTTTAGCCCAATAATGAAGTCACTCCTGAGGTTCACCATTCAGCTAAAGATTAGACAGCTCCGTAAAACAAAATGAGACTAATGGGGCACAACAGTCCAGAGATAAGGACTAGAAGGCAGGAGGGGACAGGAAAGCTGGTAATAGGGAACCCAAGGTTGAGAAGGGAGAGGGTTGACATGCTGTGGGGTTAACCATTGTCATAAAACAATATGTGTACTAACTCTTTAATGGGAAACTATTTGTTCTGTAAACCTACATCTAAAGTACTATAAAAAAAATTAAAAAAATTCATGACAAAGAACTCTGAAGAGCCATGTTTTGATAATTTATATTTAGTTAAATTCTTAGTCTTATCTGCTATTGCATGACACTAACTTCCCAATTAGTACTATAAAAAAGCTTCTTGCTAACTTGTTTGATTTGTCATCTATGATCCATTTCAGTACCATGAGTAAGCAGATGGAATTGAAGTTTGGCTTAAATCTTTAGAACAAAAAGTATACATCAAATTTTATAAATAGCATACAGTATCAGTCAAAGTAACAGCTATATGCTGAACTAAATGAAATATCCTAATATTGTGTATTATGTAAAGTGTGTATCTGGTTTTTTGTTTTGTTTTATGGTCCTGAATATTTGTCTAATTTTTTGGTTTCATTGAACATTAAAGACAATCTATCAACAAAGAAGTAAATGTGTTTACTCTAAAATATAATTTATTAACCTTTAGTATAAAGCAAAACTCTAAAGTGAGGGGTAATTTGGGGACTTAAAAATGAAAATTGTATCATTTGATTCCATAAATATTAAGATAATTGGATACTTTTACAAAGTTTTTTTCTTTCTATAATATTGGTATGTTTCTATATTATTTATTCAGTTCAACCTCATTTGAAATTGTTTAAATCAGAGTACATTGAAATATTTGTTTTCATATTTTGGTTTATAGACTCTTGAGATTTCCTTACTCCTTTATCGTAGGAAAAGAACCTTAAACTATTAGCAAATTCTAATCTTGCTGATAAAAATTTGGGCTTTCTATGATGTAATAAAAGAGATGTGAGACATCTATTTATGGCTGGGGTAAGACCAGAAATGCACTTTGGCAGAGTATGTAAGCCTGGTTCCTATCATATGAAACAGAAACAAGTATCCTTCTTAGTCTCCCTAGTAATGGTTAAAGTTCTTTTCAAGAAGTCTTTCAGATTATAACTTTGCTCATTATTTTTTTCTTATAGCATCATCATTTTCCTTTTTGTAGAGTGAGAATTGGAGTAGCTTCTAAATGTGTTAAGGGTAATCTTCCAGAAATGGACTGGGAGACATTTTAGTCACAACAACTTATATTTGGTTTTGGAAGTTGTTAACAAACATAATCGGTGTTTTTAAATCAAAAATAACTGAATATAACTACTATTTGTGTCTAGAAACTTATGTTTTGGCATTCAAATAAAACAACATGAAAAATCATGGCTTTAAATATATATCATGACCTACAAATATGCAAAAACACTATTTTCTTATTTTGATTCTATGAGGCTGAGATGTGAGTGTCTGCAGTGCCTTTCCAGTTTTAATCCTATCAACAAGAGAAGACAAGATGGGGTACATTACCCTCTTCCTTGCAAGAGCCATGAGTAGAATATCAAGCAAATGACCTCCTTTGCTGCATGTGAAAATAATTTCATATTTT
Source organism: Trichechus manatus latirostris (assembly GCF_000243295.1). Classification (NCBI taxonomy): domain Eukaryota; kingdom Metazoa; phylum Chordata; class Mammalia; order Sirenia; family Trichechidae; genus Trichechus; species Trichechus manatus. The sequence goes on from NW_004443989.1 coordinate 16,209,713, forward strand.
TTATTTAATTTTCAAGTTTTTTCTCAGTACTGATATACTCTTTTTACATTTATCTTGTAGCTTGGGGTTTAAGCAAGACAAACAAACCAAAACTGCACAGTGGATCCTCAGGATGATGTGTTCTGTGTGTACTATCTTTCTTAATTATGATATTATCCATTAATAGATAATGTGCCCACTTCCTCTTGGAAACTCCAATGGAGATATTAACTCTAGATAGAATGTTAAAAAAAAAAAAAAAGACAATCAATAATTTGTTGGATGTTTTGGGTGATAGAATTCAATGTTTACCACAAAGAAAAAAAGAGTATTTTAAGGGCTGATTTCCTGTCGTAGTCCGGTAAAGACGAGGTTGAGAACTAAGGAGGGTATAGTGAGACGCTCTTCAGGACATATAATGAAAGTTCCAAGAGAAGAAGAGAAGGATGTTTGTCAGAAACAAGATTTGATATTTTTACATGTGAGAATGTCACTAGTTGAGGAAACACCTTGTCATTGTAATCCAGAAAAAAACACATCCCAAACATCTGTTTCTTATAAATTAATCAAACATTAAAATGTTTTATTATATAAAAAGGTTTAAACTCTGTCAACTCTGAGAATATGCCTCCCATTCCTCCAACCACAGGGAGTGTAATGGAACAAGGGACAAGCACTGTGCTCTGAAACCCATCACTTGGTCTTTGTAGAAGTCTTGAGTCCTGAGAGCTATCCTCTCTCAAGATCTAGAAGGATCAGTCATACTAAGTCAGGTCCCTTTATGAGAGATGTAGAATTTATCTAACGGGTGATTTTGAATCAAGGACACCTGATGATGTTCCTGGACAACTATTGGACTGCACAGACATTTAGGAAACTTCCACCCAACCATCCTTCTCTGGCTGCTTCCTTCAGGGTCTGACTTGCATCATGAGCTGAAAGCTCCAGCAGCCTCCCCGGACTCCTCTGCATTTTCTCTCGTACAAGTGTTTCCCCAGTAAAATTCTCAAAGGCTTAATCTTGTCTTTTTTCTTTTTTTTTTTTTTCATATTGGAGGACCCAGGCTAACATATATTCTTTAATAAAGTTATCAATAACATGAACATGCTTGCATTAGCAAATATAAACTACATGATAACCATGAATTAGGTGTCCTTGCTGAACTAGGGAGGTAGAAAATAAACTAAGAGATAAAGAGACTCTAGACCAGTGCTGAGTATAACGTACACACAAGTGTTTGAGGAGGAGGGTCAAATGTGAACCCCATTCTGCTTTTTATGTTACTGACACTGACCTATCCACCCTCTTGGCTCAAACTTGAATCCCAAATAGTGTACTATTGAGGAATGCTACTGAGGTCTCTGCCTTGAGTATGACCTTTCAGAAGCAGATCATCTAGCCTCTCTCCCAAGGCACCATTGAGTGGGTTTGAACAACCAATCTTTCAGCTTTTCAGCCAGTAGTTGATCACTTCAATGTCTGTGCCATCCAGTGACTCAATCTGCCTTGATTACGATTGGAAAAAACTTGCCAGGTTTACCTGAGCTTCGTTAGAACCCTGATCCTGGTGTCCCCTGACAGAGTCATTTCCCCTCAAAAGAGACAAGCTTTTTTTTCTACAGGTGAGAATGCTTCCTTCTGTTACAATACATGTTTTCAATTCACACACATGAAGGGTAGGCACAGAATCATAAATAAGTTGATTCTCTGGGGAAACTGTGACATGGAGAAGAATCCCCAGAACACATCAGTCAACCAGCCCTTGTACTCCATCTGCAGCCTCTCCTGGTTCTGAATCTGTGCTCAGTGGATCCTGAGTGCCCCCTATAGTCCAGCCCCTTCCCTGCATGGCAGGTTTGTGTCTGGGCTCTCACTTTCCCTCACTGTATCACTTGTACAGTAATACACAGCCATGTCCTCAACTTTCAGGCTGTCCATTTGCAGATACAGTGTGTTCTTGGTGTTGTCTCTGGAGATAGTGAATCAGCCCTTCACAGATTCTGCATAGTTCTTAGTACCACTATCAGGGTTAATCCCTGTAACCCAGTACAGCTCCTTCCCTGGAGATTGGCGGACCCAGCTCATCCAGTAGCTACTGAAAGTGAATCCAGAGGTTGCGCAGGAGAGTCTCAGGGAACCCCACCACCAGGCTGCCTCACCTCTCCTCCAGACTCCACCAGCTGCACCTCACACTGGAAACCTGCCAACACAGAGACATCTTGGCCAGGAAAAACATCACATATCCACTATTTGCATGTCTTTCTACTATATAGTAAGCTCTATGGTTGGATGCCTTCAGAGAGGGAAGTGCCTCAGAGCAGACATGATTATCCTGAGGGTATTTGGTGGCAATGATAACATTTAGGAACAATGATTTTTTTCATGTGATTGTGATAGGCTGAATATATAATTCCCATCATATTACTTCATGTGCCATAATTTATTTATATCTAAATGATACAAGACAGTATGTATTTTATTTATTTACAATCCTTTACTCACATACTTTTGCACACGCATATGTGGAAATAAATCCATGTTTTTCTATCTAACAAGCAAGCATTGATTTTAATGCTCAGTATTTTAGTGTATGCATATACCACAATTTATTTATCTATTCACCTGTTGATGCATATTTGGATAGTTTCCAGTCTCTTGTTATTATAATAAAAGCTAATACTCAGATTGAAGATTTAGAGAAGAGAAAAAAGAAAAGGGAATTCATTTTCTTACAACAACAACAGTAACAATAACAAACATGCAAAAACTGCAAATTGACAGCTTCAACACAATAGTGAACTGAAATCACAGGGAAAAAATCACATTTTGAGAGAGACAGGTGCCTCCAGGGAGAAAAACGACTCAGGTATTTTCTTACTGTGGCAGATGCTATCAGATGGCATTTAAAATCTAGGAAGATTGATCTCAAATCATTTAATAGTTGAAGGTTGAGTATGTTAAAGGAATTAGAGTGTGATGCTCCCAGGGGCCACAGACCTAGGGGGATATCTGCTCTATTGAAGACTGTTACCTTAGGGCAGGGGACAATCTACAAAAAGCTATCTATTTCACTCCCCACTTGATGGCTATGGTAGCAGAAGAGCAGCCACTGTCAAAATACAGCCAGACCTACTTCTCCTGGTCCTAATACAGAACAAAACAATTAATAGGGAGAAAGTCATCAAAAACAGTATCTTACAAGCACAGGGGTAATCCCATAGGAAATGGGGTAATAGAGGACATCACTGAAACTATAACCACAACCACTTCCCTTTTCTTTGATAAGGCATAAAGCCTTCAATCTGAAGGGGAAGAACATAAAAACTAGAAGCTGGGGATACTTGTAAAAATATTTTGCAGCTAGGAATGGAAAAATTTAGAATAAAAGACACTCTTTTCCATAGAAAGGAGCAGGAATAGCTGCTAGGTCAGCATTGTCTCTTGAGGAGGGGAAGGAACACATGGAAGGCCACATTCCAGACCCAGGTACACAATGCCTACCTGAGAATGAGGCTGAATCAAAACATCAGAGAAATACCACTTAGCCCAAACTCCATCACAACACTAACCATCATCAGGTAAAAATAACAGTGGGGTGCACCAGAGAAAGTTGAGAGGCAGATTCTCTCTGGAAAAAGCACAAAGTGAAGACCAAAGAGAAGCATAAAGTAAAACGAGATGTTACTAGAAGAATATGAAGTCTCTGGTGCTTGTAGCAGAAACAAAATTTAACTCTGATAGCCAAGAACAAAAATAACTCCAAATGCAGTCCTGACTAGATTCATACAAACCTCTACAATAAAGGTCTAACTGGAGGTAGGGTGTGATCGTATCCAAGGGAAAAATATAATACATAAAATAATGTATCAACATCTACTGTCCTATATTGCATGCCATCTTTCAACAACAACGAAATATCTATATGGGCAATACCAAAGAGCAAGAAAACAGTCATAATTGGCACATTATCAAAATGAGATTTGCATATGACACATACGTTGAAACTATGAAACTAATCATAAAATATAAAAGTGACTAAGATTGATATGTTAAAAGATCTAAATAAAAAGTAGACAAACTGCAGGGGCAATAGGTATTTCCAGCAGAGAGATATGAGCCATCAATTTCACCCCTATGTATATTCTCAAAATAATTGAAAGTAGAGACTCAAGCAGGTACATGCACACTAATTTTTATAGCAGCATTATTCACAGTAGTCAAAAAGTGAAACAATTCAAGTTCGCATCAACAGATGACTTGATAAACAAAATGTGTATATTTACAACGGAGTATCATAAGGCCGTGAAAAGGAACTAAGTCCTGGCACATGCTACAAAGTGGATGAACCTTAAAAACATTATGCTAAGTAAAATAAGCCAAACACAAAAGGAGAAATATTGTATGAATCCATTTATATGATATATCTAGAAGAGGGAGAAAGTAGATCAGAGGTTACCAGGGACTGGGAATAGGGGAGATTGGGGAGTTTTTGCTTAATGGATACAGAGTCACTGTTTGGGGTGATGAAAAAATTTTGGAAGTAGATTGTAGTAAAGGTTGAATGATGTTTCGATCTAATCAATGTCACTGCATTAACATTTAAAGTCAGTTAAAATGGAAAAGTTTATGTTGTGTATATTTTACCACAATAAATAATGATTGAAAAAGAAAATTATGCTGAAAGACAAAGAACATCTTGAGGGGAGTGTAGGTTGCATTCCCTACAGAGGACCAGGGAAAACATTTAAAGGAGACTTCTACTGAAAACTATTGAAGCAAGAAAATAATGAAGTCATATATTTCGTGTTGGGGGAGTGGAATATTCAGCCTAGAATTCTATACTCCGAGCTTCTGTTAAGGGTGATGGGAAAAATTTGAAATGAATAATGGTAATTGTTGAACAACATGACAAATTTAATGCCACTGAATTGTCCACGTGAAAAAGATGGAAGAGGCAATTTTTTTGTTGCATATATATTTACAAAAATAAACATAGTAACAAAATTAAATGACAGATAAACATTTTCTTAGGTAGTCGGAAACTGAGGGAAATCCTTGTCAGCACAACAACCCTTCAAGAAATGATTAAATATACTCTACAGGAAGAGGGATTATCATATAACCCAGAAATGTGAATCTACACAATGCATTAAAAATGGAATAAATAAAGGTTAAATTTGATATTTTAGTGGTTTACTTGCTCTAAAGATAATTCTTAAAACAATAATAATAGCCATGCATTGTATGTTTGTAGCATATGCAAAAGTGAATAGAATAACAAAGGAACAAGGAATGGGAGAGAAAAATTGGAAATTGTGGAAGCGCGCAGTCCAAGTGCAGTCTGCCACTTATCCCTGTGGTCCACAATTGAACCATGTGCTTAGGACCACATGTGTCAGCCTGGCTTTTTGGATGGGATGAAAGTGTGTGATGGCTGCCTTTCCCAGAGCTTCTTGACCCAAAAACACCCAGAGTAGCTGGTGGTCTAGAACACATCCCTTATGTCTTGCCCTGATCACATGTCAACATTCCCAGAAACTGCATGAGCATGCATGTCACTTGCCAACTGGACAACCTTATCTCTATATCTGTTGCTGGTGGGGAGGGAATAGTGTCCTTCTTTAACTACAGCACAGAAGAGGGGTGTGTGCAGACCTCTAGCCCTGCACTGGCTGCCTAGTGAGATCCCTGGCCCTGGGGGACCGGTGAAAACTATTGAAGCTGACATTGCTCTGTCTCTTCTCTATATGAGTAATCATTGTTCCATAAAACACCTGTGTGTAATTTTTTTTTTTTTCCTGATCTCAGACATTGGCTTGACAGAAATATACCATTATAATGCCCTTACACTACACAAGAAGGGGTAAAATACAGTTGGAAGTTAGAGTAAGATTATTTTAAAAAATGCAAATTATCAACCAAGGGGTAACAATAAAAAATTATTGAACAAGAAAATCATTAATATGTCAATAGAGGAGCTATAAATACTATCATAAAATGCTAAAGTAAAATGAGAGAGAGGGTGGGGCAAAATGACAAATTAAGCAGTAGCTCCCATTTATCCTCCTGCAACTTACCCACTGAGCAACAAATAAAAAGAAGTACAAACTGAGATCTCAGAGCTCTGGACTTCTGTGGAAGTGTAGGAGAGTCCAGGTGAGTCCAGAAACGGGAGAGAAGACCAGCGGTGGCAGCACAGGAATGGGGAGGTTCTAGATGCTGGCATTTGGAGGACTCAGCTCATATTAGTCATGTTGGGACAGGGACAGGCAACACCCTGAACAAAGAAATAGACAGGAGCTAAACTGTTTAGGCTGTAGTATGATTAAGGTGGCACTGATTGGATATGGGAGTTCATGGGCCACCACTTGGGAGGGGACACCAGGAGGCTGAGGCACAGTGATTGAGTACTGTTGAATTTCACTGAGAGGAAGGTAGGTGGTCTCTAGGAGCCAGGCACATTGAAGAGACACTGTGGGATTATTCTTCAGCCTGGTTGAGAAAAATACATCAAAGAGTGTCATGGATTGAATTATGCCGCTCCAAAAATGTGTGTCTCCATTTGGCTGGGCCATGATTGCAGGTATTGTGTGATTTTCCTGTATGTTGTAAATCCTGCCTCTCTGATATTAATGAAGAAGGATGGGAAGCAGCTGTGTTAGTAAAGCAGGACTCAATCTATAAGACTGTATTGCGTCCTGAGGCAATCTCTTGAGCTATAAAAGAGAGAAGGGAGCAGAGAGACAGGAGGACCTCTTACCACCAAGAAAGCAGTGCCTGGAGCAGAGTGCATTCTTTGGACCTGGGGTCTCCGGGCAGAGAAGCTCCTAGTCTGGGGGAACATTGATGAGAAGGTCACCAGAGAAAGAACCTTTTACTCTGGAGCTGACACCCTGAATTTGGACTTTTAGCCTACTTTACTGTGAAGAAATAAATTTCTCTTTGTTAAAGCCATCCACTTGTGGTATTTCTGTTATAGCAGCACTAGATGACTAAGACAAAGACGCAATACGATGGTAAACAACTGGCTCAATCTCAACAACAGGACACTGTGGGAGCGCCTGTACAGGGTCATCCATGAGGAAAGGACATAAAGTACTCCACCCTCTTGTATCGGGAAATCTGAGCCACTCCACCTCCATTCGCATTGGGGGCCAGTGGAAAAGTCCTGCACATGCGCAATTAACCACAAAGAAAACTACCAAATTCTACATAGGGGAAACAAGGAATCCAGCTCAGGAGTGCAGTCTGGGCTACAGCCAAACCCACAGGAGACACAGCAACTCTATCACACAGGCAAAGTCATCTACCTTAGGGAGAACCAACTGGAGTAAACGTTTAGAGATTTAAAGCTTTTCAATACGCTTAAAACCAGTGACAAATTAGAAGTCAAAAATAACACAGGTAGAACCTCAGACAGAACTCCTAACTCAGCACTGTGAAAAGCTAAGGAGAAACGTAAGCTTTAGTGGAACATAGGAGAATATAGCAGAGGTGCACCTATAAATTAAACTACCCTTGAAAATCTCAGAAATCTCAGGGCAAGTCTCATGGAGTCTTTCAGTCTCAACCAGTCCAATAGGTCTTTGTTGTTTTTCTTTTTTAGGATTGTGAGATTCTGTTTCATATTTTTCTCCCATTCTATCAGGATCTATCTATTGTGGACTTCATTAGAATGGTCGATAGTGGTAGCTGAGCATCATCTAGTTCTTCTGGTCTCATGGTAGATGAGGCAGTGGTTCATGTAGGCTATTAGTCCTGTAGACTAGTTTCTTCTGTGAGTCTTTGATTTCCTTCTATCTTTTTTGCTGTGGATGAGTAGAGACCAATAGTTGTATCTTAGGTAGCTGATCACAAGCTTTTCAGACCCAAGATGCTATTCACCAAACTACGATGTAGAACCTAACTTAATGACCTATATTATGTCAATTGACTGAGATGCCCCACAAGAATATGGTCCAATATTTCTAACCCAGAAATCTAACCCTGTAAGGTGTTTGGTTATGTTTAAGAAGTATCCATAACTGTGCCCTCTGTGTGTATTATAGTAAATATGAATATATGTGCATAGAATCACATAGATGCATATATGTATGCTTACGTCTATATATGCACACATACATATTTCTACACATTTATATATATGCCTACATACATATATACTCATACACATATTTTTGGTTGTTTCAAAATTATATATGCTGTAGCAATTACCACCTGTACTTTTTTCTTGTGTACTTTTTAGTGACATTGTTTACCTTCATACAGCTGTGTACCTTCCACCCTCATTCTGTGTTACCTTTCCTGTCATCAAAGATAACATGTCCACTATCTAGAGAGTGAACCTCCCCCACATCCTGGTAACAACAAATGAATATTTGTTTCTATATATTTTCTTGTTCATGTCATTTCTTAAAAGTGAGAATATAAAATATTTATTTGTTTGTTTTTGAGGTTAACTTAGTCCACTCAACATTATGTCCTCCAGGTTCATCCATGTTCAAAGATCTTTTGGCAACTAATTTTTATTAATCCAAGTAGTATTCCATTGGTTACGTACCACATATTACTTATCCATTCATCTGTTGATAGGCACTTGGGTTGTTTCCATCTTTTTGCTATTATGAATAGTGCTACGAAGCACATAGATATACATTTGTCTGTTGTTGTCACTTCTATTAGATCCCTAGAGTATATACCTAGGAGGGGAGTTAAGGAGATTTTAAATAACTGCTATGTAACTTCTTGGATGTAATTACGCTTAGGTTATGGGAAATAGAATAACAGAGTATACAAAATAATTAGTATTATGAACAGCATTGTTTTACTATTCGGTCACTGCATACTAAACCACAGAATAACTGAAATAACTACCTCTGATAGGAGATGATGTATCTAATATCATATGTTAAAAGTGGTCAATCTAATAAATGTAATCTCATCCTCCCCATCAGAGATCTGTTTTTCCATGACTCATGATATAGAAGTAGTGTTTCGTCTGTGAGCCCCCAGCCCAATGTCATTATCTCCATGTGACCCTCTTGACAGCTGTTAACATGTCTATACACACTGGGGATCAACTGGAGTGTGAAGCTGACATACTGAGTATATTAGAGTAGAAAATTAGTGAAAGAAACTCCCTGGGTTCATGCACCGTTGGATTAACTAAACTTGAAGCCACTCACATTTAGGCTTAATATTTCATTAGATACTGAATGTATTTGTTGTTTTAAAACAAACCCAATGCCATCGAGTCGACTCCAACTCATAACGACCCTATAGGACAGAGAAGAATTGCCCCATAGAGTTTCCAAGGAGCACCTGGTGGGTTACAACTGCCGACCTTTTGGTTAGCAGCCATGGCTCTTAACCACTATGCCACCAGGGTTTCCTCTATAGGATCAAAACCTGTTTAAAGGGAATGCAAATCTCCACAAGCCCCACCCTCTCCTGGGTTGAAAAGCTGTACCCTAGACTTGCATCAGTGACTCCTGTTTTCCACCATGAACACGTTTTGTTCCACTCTCCTGCTACTGACCATCCCTTCATGTGAATGCTCTGGTCAGGCAATCACACAGGGGTGAAAATGTTCCTGTTATCCACATGAACAATCATCCCCCTTTTCTTGTGCTTTCTCCACAGGGGTGCTTTCCCAGGTCACCCTGAAGAAGTCTGGTCCTATGCTGATCAAACCCACCCAGATGCTATCAGTGACCTGCACTTTCTCTGGGATCTTACAGAGCACTAGTTGTATGGGTTGAGCCTTGTGTTTTAGGTCCTCCTTTTCCCTCAGGACTAACTACGTTGCTGTCTTCTGGTCACTAACATGTCAAGTAATTCCTCATAATTTGTTCTGAGAGCTATCACTGTATAACAAAGCTTTCATCATTTTAATATTGTAACATAAGAAATCATAAATATGTGACAAATCCCACAATATTACACAGTAAAACAGAAATGTAAAGTAAAACTACCTTTCTTGAGAGCAATGCCTAAATATTGATCACATTATTCAAAGACTGAACAAATAAATGGGAGGATCTGTGAAACTTCCCCACTCCTAGGCTTAAATCCTCCAAATACACCTGGATCAGTCCACCTTGCAACAAGAAGAACAATTATGAGTCAGTTATGATAGACTCTTAATTCCTATTACAAATTTCTGAAATACCTAAGATGAGTACAGTGCACAAATGCCAACAGAAAAAGAATCCCAAGCAACTGATTTTCTTATGTATGAGAACATCCATTTCAAAGAGAGCTTCAAATTAAGGAAAATAGTAGAAATTAGTTTCCTCTATGCTGTTGTTAGGTGTCTTCTAGTCCTCTCCGACTCATAGCGACCTAACGCACAATAGAATGAAATGCTGCATGGTTCTGCACAATCCTCACAATTATTGTGATGCTTGAGCCCATTGTTGCAGCTACTGTGTCAAGCCATCTCGTAGAGGAACTTCATCTTTTTCACTGACCCTTCACTTTATCAACTATGATGCCCTCCAGGAACTAGTCCCTCCTGATAACATGTCCAAAATATGTTAGATGATGTTTTGCCATCCTTAACTCTAAGAAACATTCTGACTGTACTTCTTCCAAGACAGATTTGTTTATTCTTCTGTTAGAATATCCAATATTCTTCATCAACACCATAATTCAATGGTATCAATTCTTCTTCTCCGTTCCTTATTTATTGTCCTCTTTTCTCATGCATATGAGACAATTGAAAATACTATGGATTGAATCAGGCACATCTTAGTCCTCAAAGTGACATATTTGCTTTTCAACACTTAAAAGTGGTCTTTTCCAGCAGATTTGCCTAATGCAACAGTTTGTTTGATTTCCTGACAACGGCTCCCATGGGCGTTGAGTGAGAATCTAAGTAAAATGAAATCCTTGACAACTTCAAACTTTTCACTGTTTATCATGATATTGCTTATTGGTCCAGTTGTGAAGATTTTTCTTTATGTTGAGGTGTAATCCATACTGAAGGCTATAGTTTTTGGTCTTCATTGGTAAGTGCTTCAAGTCGTCTTCACTTTCTGCAAGCAAGGTTGTGTTATCTGCATATAACAGGTTTTAATAAGTTTTCCTCCAATCCTGATATCAAATTCTTCTTCACATAGTCCAGCTCCTTGGATTATTTGCTCAGCATACAAATTGGATATGTATGGCAAAAGATACAGCCCTGATGTACATCTTTTGTAACTTTAAACCATCCAGGATCCCTTTGTTGTGTTCCAATGACTGCACCTTTGTCTATGTACAGTTTCCTCTTGGGCACGATTAGATGTTCTGGAATTCCCATTCTTCAATATTTTCCATGATTTGTCATGATCCACACAGTCGAATGCCTTTGCATAGTCAATAAAAGTCAGGTAAACATCTTTCTGTTATTCTCAGCTTTCAGCCAAGATTCGTTTGACATCAGCAATAATATCAATTGTCCCATGTCTTCATCTGAATCTAGCTTGAACTTCTGGCAATTCCCAGTCAATGTACTGCTGGAACTACTTTTGAACGATCTTCAGCAAATTTTTACTTTTGTGTGATATTAATGCTTTGATCAATAATTTCCGCTTTCTGTTGTATCACTTTTCTTTGGAATAGGCACAAATGTAGATCTTTTCCAGGTAGTTTGCCAGGTAGCTGTCTTGTAAATTTCTTGGCATAGATGAACGAGCACATCCAGCGCTGCATCTGTTTGTTGAAATATCTCAATTGGTATTCCATCAACTCCTGGAACCATGTTTTTTCACCCATGTCTTCAGTGCAGCTTAGACTTCCTCAGTACTATTGGTTCTCGATCATATGCTACCGCTTAAAATTGATGAACAAGGACCAATTATTTTTGGTACAGTAACTCTCTGTATTCCTTTCATCTTCTTTTGATGCTTCTTACATCTTTCAACATTTTGCCCATAGAATCCTTCAATACTGCAACTCAAGGCTTAAATTTTTCTTGAGTTCTTTCAGCATGAGAAACACTGATTGTGTTCTTCCCTTTTGGCTTTTAAACTCCTGGTTTTTGCAAATTCCATTATAATAATTCACTTTGTCTCCTCAGGTACCCTTTGAAATCTTCTGTTCAGCTCTTCTACTTCATTATTTCTTCCATTTGCTTTAGCTACTCTACATTCTAGAGCAAGTTTCAGAGTCTCTTCTGACATCCATTTTGGTCTTTTCTTTCTTTCCTGTCTTTTTAATGACCCTTTGCTTTCTTCATATATGATGTCCTTGATTTCATTCCACAACTTGTCTGGTCCTCAGTCTTTAGTGTTCAAGGTATCTAATCTTGACATGGTCTCTAAATTCAGGTGAGATATACCCAAGGTCTGACTTTGGCTCTTCTAGACTTTAACACAAAGAGCTCAGAATTTACAACACATCACAAAATGGAGGATAATGATATCAGGTCACAAATTGGAGGGTAGCAACACAATAATTGGAAATATTCCCTAGCCAAGTTGAGATGTATATTTTGGGGTGCACAATTAAATCCATGACAGTGACTTTGGCTTTGACAATGAGTTTTTAGATTTAACACGAAAAACATGATCCATGAAAGGGAAAACATTGATAAATTGGTCTATGTCAAAAATAAAACGTTTTGTTTTGCAAAAGACATTTTTAAGTGAATGAAAAGAAAACTCACAGCATGGAGAAATATTTACAAGTAATATATTTTGTAAAGGACTTGTATCATGAATATACAAGGACACTTAAAACTGAACAAAAGAAAATAAATTATGTAATTAAAAAAAAAAAGAGCAATGTGTCCATGATCTAAACAGAATTCTTATCTAAATATATATGGAAAGATATTCAAAACGATGTTTCATTAGGGAAATGTAAATTAAAATAATGCAATAGCACTACTAACCTATCAAAATGGCAAAAATAAAAATACTGTCAACACCAAATTCTGACAAGAATTTGGAGCACCTGGAATTCTTATTCATTGCTGAGGGAATGCAAAATGATGCAGACACTTTGGAAGACAGTGTGACGATTTCCTATGGCATTAAATGTAGTGTTACTATGTAATTAGCAATTATGTTCCAAGATATATACCCAACTGACTTGAAAACTTAAATTCAAACAAAAGCCTCCATGTGAATGCTTATATCCGCTTTTTTCATTTGAACCTCTCCCCTCCCTATGAATTTTGCTTATGGATAATTGTTGTATGGAAAATTGGTATTTTCATTAAATGTGTGTGTCATTCCTGAACTCCAAATGATAGAATTTTGTACCATATTTATGTATGCTCAGTTTGTTTCCATTGTTCCTCATCTAGAATTAATGCATGTTTCTGTTGTTCTTTTTTTCTCAATTACTTAATTAAGGAAGTTATCACCCAAATTGTCCCTGTAATCTCCTTGACTTGAACACAGTTGTCTTCTCCATCAGGATTTCTGACACGCTCATAATGTGGTTATCACATTGTGTCTTTTGCAGAGTAATACAAAGCCATATCCTCGGGGCCTGGACTGCTCAGCTCTATATAGGCTGTGCTCAAAGACACGTCACTAGTTATGGTGAGTTTGTCCTGGAACTTCTATACATAGCTTGTTCCACCACTGCCTGGGTATGTTTGTCACATGTACTCAAGCCCTTTTCCATTAGCCTGTTGCAACCAGTGCATACAACAACTGGTAAAGGTGTATCCAGAAAACTTGCAGGAGATCTTCACTGATACCCCAGGCTTCCTCACCTCAGCCCCTGACTGCACCAGCTGGACATGGGATATTCTCAAGATCTGACTTTGTCTCTCGTGGTGATGAGACATGACTGAATGATTTCTCCCTTGAGTGGCCATAGCCCTCTCCTCACCTCTTGGACTGAAGACTAACTTACCTGTAGCATCTGTCACCAAGAATAGGGTTCTCCAGCTCAAATCCATGGGATTGAGCAATGTTCTCAGGGGACTCTGAAGGGGTGAGAGTGTGTGTGGTTACTGGGTTATGCTCTCGGAGACAGAGACATGATATTTAACTCAATAAGCTTAACATTTGCATATTCAAGGGGCAGAATATTTTATAGATGAAGACCTGGGCTAGTGTAAGAAGGAGAAGACACAGGGTCTACACAACGCTAGAATGCTGCGAGTTCAGGTCCTAATCCCTGTTGAACATTTCCATCATTATGCAATGTTTATAAACACTGTGCAGACAGGACTATTCCCACTGAGGAGCACAACATCCACCGTATGACACTTCTTGTGACTTCAGCTTTGAGTGGATTAGAGATCACCCAGAACATTTCTGGGGCCCGTGTGATTCTGACCATGTGCATTGACTACATCCTGGCCTCCTCAGGCACCAAACACAGACCATGATAACTCTGAGAGCAGGACTGTTGTCATCATTCATGAGTGTCTGTCAGTATCTATGGGCAGCTGTGAAATGGGCTTCTAACACAGGAGATAATTTCTCCAAGCCACTGTCTGGGTCGTCTTGAGCCCCCAAGATGTTCAGTAAAAAAGACTCTTCGTTCTCAGACCAAGCCTTTGATAAGTGATCTAGGGCTGTGTTTCTCAACCCACTGATAATAAGAATGTTAAGGGGCTCTTGATAAACTCACATCCTCCAACACCTTTCACAGGAATCTGTGTTTTCAATAAATTTGTGTTTCAACCTGAACTCTGCATAATAAAATTTCTTACAGAATGTATGTATTTTCAGTTCGGCTCCATTATTCCTCATGTTTACTACCTGATTTCTGATCAAATGGGATCCATGCACACATAACTATCACCTCTGGACCACCCCTTTGCTGTTATACACCCAGGCCAGGCAACGTCACCCAGGATTGACATCTGAATGTCTTATTCCTAGGATCAGTTTTTCTCCCATAATTCTAGACCCACTATATTAACAAAACCATCTGCCTTCTGCTCCTCACTATTGTGATGTTTATAAGCCCTAGAAACACCCTTTTAAATGTGATTCTCATTGCCTTAGTGAGCTTAATAAATACTCCTGATAGAATAGGATATTTATAGACACATCAGCAGCCCTTGTCAAATTCTTATTTCAAATATTTTTTTGGAAAAAATAATACCCAGACCTTGTCAGGAAACCCCTCCACACATCGGCACTGTTTCTCTCAATATTACCTGCTCATATTCAACATCTCTTGTTCTCCATTAAATTGCTTTTTAAAATAGCTACAAGGAAAACCCAGCTCAGCACAGTTTCCATGGTGATTCTTCTGTGTTTAGCACTGATCATTGAATGGGGACACCTAGGAATCCTCGATCTCAGGCTCCTCTCTCAGAGCTGCTGGGTTGGGGCTAGGCATGTTTTCATCAGCAGAGGGAGAGGCCCTATTTGCATGTCATCCTCTTATATGGCAAGCTCTGGGGTTGGATGACTTCAGAGAGGGCAATATCCGAGAACAGATAGGAGTATTCTGAAGGAGTTGGAGTATTAAGGAAAATATTTTTTATTATGTGATTGTACACTGCTATTATTAGTGTTGTGAGAAACTACCACATTCTCTTCCAAATTGGCTGTGACATTTTGTATTTCCACTAGCAATGAATGATGGTTCTTGCTGCTTTACAATTTTGCCAGCAATTGATATTATCATTTTCTTTTAATTGTAGCCATTCTGATAGGTGTATAGTGGTATCTCACCGATATTTTAATTTGCAATTCGTTAATGGAAAATGAGGTTGCGCATTTTTATATTCATATTTATTATTTGTATATCTTTTTAGATGAGGTTAATATTTTTGCCCCTTTTTTTGAATAGTGTTTTTTATCTTATAACGAAGTTTAAGAATTCTTTGAGTATTTTATATGTCAGTCCTCTATAAGTGTTTACAAAATCTTTTCTCCGATTGTGTAGCTTGTCTTTTGAGCCTCTTAATAATGTCTTTCTCATTGCAAAACTTTATAATTTGAATTAAGACCAACGTAGCAATAATTTGTTTCGAGGATCATACTTTAGTTTGAATCGGGTTATTTGGTTTTGATGTTTCTTTTTTCCCTCCAAAATGCATTTTAATCTGTAAATTTTGTCCTCTGTACTAATTTAGGTCTGAGTGCTAATTTTAGACAGAGACTCCTGGTGGAACAGAGGCCTGATTACACCAGACTGGGTACAGTATGAGCTTATCCAAGGGAGGGAGTCCATGTGGGGACACTGTGTGACTGTCTGAGGGAGAGGGCCCACATGGTGACAGAGTGAGCCTATCTGAGTGATGGGGCCCATGTGTGGACAGTGTGTACCTGCCTAAAAGAAAGAGCCCATGTAGGGACAGTGTGTATCCATCTGAAGGAAGAAGCCCATGTGGGGACAATGTGTTCCTGTCAGAGGGAAGGGGACCAAGTGGGGCCAGTATGTGCCTGTCTGACTGTAGAGGTCTACATAGGGACAGTATGAACATGTTTGATGGAAGGGGTCCATGTGGGGACAGTATGTGCCTGTCAGACAAAAGGGGTCCATGTGGGAACAGGGTGAACCTGTCTGAGGAAGGGACCCATGTGGGTATAGTGTGTACCTGTTTGAGGGAAGAGGACCATCTGATGACACTGTGAGCCTGTCTGACTGGAGAACGTACGAGTTAGGTATGCAGGATACATGTACCACTGTGGGATTTCTCTTTGTGGGAAATATGTTTCAGTCACAGAGGCAACTAGATTCTTCAGGACTTGCTGTTAGTCCAGAGGAAAATCATGTTATATAGGAAAATGGTAGAGGAAAGGTCACTGTTAACTGGAAAATCTCATCT
This sequence comes from Trichechus manatus latirostris, assembly GCF_000243295.1. Taxonomy (NCBI): domain Eukaryota; kingdom Metazoa; phylum Chordata; class Mammalia; order Sirenia; family Trichechidae; genus Trichechus; species Trichechus manatus. Next base: position 16,226,433 of record NW_004443989.1, read on the forward strand.
GTAAACTGAGAGTGTTACTTCCTCCTTCCAAGGCTGCAGTGAGAACATAAGGAATTAGAGCAGCAAGAAATAAGCCACAAAGTGTCCCTGGTGGCAGCTGAGAGCTAAGAGAGCAGAGGAATTTCCGGATCTCACAGGAAGCCCCTCCTCAACATCTTGTACACCTTCCCCTGTGGCTGGGAACTTACTTGGTGTTTCCTGAGCACCCTCTGCAGCTGAGCCCCTCCTGTCCCCTGCAGGGGAGGTTTATGTCTGGGCTCCCAGTGAACCTGGACCACAGTGCCTTGGGTGCAGTAATACACACCTGGGTCCTCAGCAGTCACAGTGCTCAGCTGTAAGAACACTTGGTTCTCTCTTGTGTCTCTGGAGATGCTCACCCGAGACTGAAGGTTGGGGCTGTAGTTGGTGTTTCCGTTAGCCGATATTACACTGACCCACTCCAGCCCCTTTCCTGGGTGAAGGCGGATCCACGACATAGAAGATTCAGAAACCGGAAGTGTGTAGGTGGCACAAGCGAGTCTGAGCTTCTGCGAGGAGACCACTGTCCCATATCCCCATTGCACAATGTGATCCTTGACTTCAACACCTGGAAACACTGGGTAATTGTGAGTAACACTGACGCATTGCCTCGCCATCACCCTTTTCTGTCACTCCAAGGTCACTCACCATGGAGAATGGCCAATAGGTAGAGGAGGACTGGCAGGGACTCCATGTGTGTCTGGGTGGGGAATAGTCTTCACAAAGACCATAACCCCAAAGAAGGAGGCAGATAGCATTCCACACCCCAGCATGACTTCCCTTTAATTCTGGTTTATTTGCACGTGTGGAGCTGCAGGGCACAAGGTGGAGCTTTCTTGTCAGTGGGAGGTCACTGATTCTGTGGCTCTTCTATAGGGAAGGGTCAGGACAAGACTCCTAGTCCAACTGAGTAGTGGAGGAAACCCACAAGGAAAAGGAGATGCTCAGTGAATAAACTCTGGGGTGTTTTTCCCACGGGCCTGCACATGTTTCTTCTTTATGAGCTCTCCTTGGAAGGTAAGTTGGAAGTCATTTTAGTAAACTGAGTTATTGCAGGAGGATCAGGGATAAAGAAGGCTGGATAATATGTTTTTTTTTTCTGTAACTATCAAAACACACAATCAAACAAAATATAGATCATTAAAGATTCAGAAACGTGCAGAGATGAAGACAGTTGAATTTCTTGCAGTGTAATGGGTTTAGAGTAAATGAAAATGCACATAGGCTTATTCTTTATCACTTATTTTATTTAAAACAGTGAATGGCTTTGGAAAATATGTTAATATGGAAAAATGACTTAAGTACATTCTCATCATGGGTGGTACTGAATAAGGATTAAAAGCTATGTTTTTGTTTGTTTATTTTTACATAATGGGAGGAAGCAGAACGAAACAAAGAAAAGAGCTTTACCAAAATCTCATGCTTCAATTGTTCTGAATAAAAAATACTTGAGACACATACTGAATGTTCTTGGTACTCTTATGGGTTAAAACATAAATCATAAAATATATCAAACACATGAAACAACAATGACAGCTTCAGTTTTTACAGTCTAGTGAATTCAGAGTAAATGAAAAGGGGCATGGTTTTATTATCACTCACTCTCTTACTCCATTTGAACTAAGCCCTGAGTACTATTCCTTCTGCCCTCATTCCCCAGGAGACCCTCAGACCTGGCTGTCAATCTCAGAACCATGGAGTGAAGTGGCACTCTGAGGAGGGCATCTCCTAGACTGTGCCATGGCAAAGAGAAGGCCATTTGGAGTGAACCCCAGGACTATGAGGCCATACTATTTTCAGCTCTGCTCACAGACTGGGCTTTGGGCTGTTCTCTGATATGTCTACATTTGACAACAAACCGCCAGTAGTAGTAAGTAGCAATTGTCCAAAATAACCGATGGAGGAGGAATGCTCAGTACATAACCTGCTACATTCCAACGACCCCTCACTGCTAAGGTTTCTATGGGTCCTGGTGTCAAAAAAAAAAAAAAAAAAGCCAATGTCATATCTAAATAAGATAACATCACAAGTTTATTCTGATTACTGAAATGAATATTTAATTACAACATCCTGTATGCATTGAAAGGAATTAAGCACAAGACAAAATGAATGAAAATAAGCACAGAGCATTTTTAGAACTCCTGGGGCTCCATATACTGCAATTATCAGACTCAGACTTTCAAACTGTAAGGCTTGGTATATTGTAGTAGTCTATGGGAGTGAAAATGAATGATAGATGATAAAATTCCATTAAAGTTCCCAACCCAACTCCACTTTGTACAATCTCTATCTCCCTTTCTTGCTTTCTGTTTTGTTTTGGTATTTAACATCATTTTTATATTGTCATATCATTGGCTTTATCTTCTATATCTCATCGCACATTAATATAACCTTATTAGGGAGAGAATCTTTATTTACATTCTTTGCTTAGTGCTTAGAGGAGTGTGAGGACCATGTTAGTGCTCATCATACACTTGTTGGGTGAGTGATGATGAGGGGTAAACAGTGGACTCAGCAGGTAATCAAGGCCCCTAATGTGGAGGGTCTGATGAATGATGACTAGCCTACAGTGGATGGTGGCTGGAGGGTACCATTGGGCACTATGGGTTCTTAGGATTTCTGTGAGGCTGCAATGGGGGCCAGTGGTCACATCATTCCTTTTCCTTTTCTTCCTTTTTCCTAGAGTAGAGTCTGTGGTCCATTTTAAAGAGAATGATCCTCAGATGCTGCCCAATGGTCAAGTAGAAGTGAATCTGTCTTGGAAACAAAGCCATGTCGTCAGGTGGTAGGTGTCCAAGTGAACTCCATGGAGATGGGACACAGTGAAGCATGAGCGGAGAAACCAAGGAGAGTGTGTGAAGAGAGTGGACGTGGAAAGCAGAGCCAGTGGAATAGCATAATCTCTTGTATTTCCTTACCCCTACATTGAGAAATGGAGAAGTGGAGGAACTAAGAAGAAACCTAGACCAAAAGTCATGTCCCTGTGGCCCAATGACTATACTGCCCTGGTGTGGTCTCTCAGAATCCTCCATGTGCCCACTAAAGTCCAGGATCATATCTAGTGCTAATCTTACCCTTTAGAATCCCTCTGTAGAAGCTGAATAGCAGGAACTGCTGGAAGGAGCCCCAGTTATCCACTGGGCATCCACCTGTAACCACAAGTCATTAAAGAGTAAGACCAAACTTTTAATATTTAATCCATTCCTTAAAGGTCTAATTATGATTCAGGCTTGTCCTATAATTTTACTTTTCTTAACTCAGATATTTCCCACATGGGCAGATTAATCAGTAAGCACGGTGTGCACTGGCTTAAAGTAAGCAAGTTAATTGTGTTTAATTGTGTTTATTTAGTAATCTGTAGTGCACAATTTCATATGGGTTTCACCACTTCTGGAGTGGCTGGTGGGTCCAAAACCCTGATCTTTAGGTTAGTAGTCGAGTGCTGTAACCACTGTGACACAGGTTCATTTTTTGTGTCACTAAGACTGGATATTGGATTGAATGAAAATGTTTTTATTCTTCAGGGAAAATAATATGCATGGTTCTTGGCTTTGCAGCCACCACACATCTGGGCTTGTTCCTGGAGTTTGCTGGAGCTAAGTGCAGAGGCCAGAGAAGTCCAGGACCTTGGATACCACCCTTGCATGCCTGGAAACACTGCACACATCACCAAGGGTGTGACCCTTGGCTGCTGGCCAAGGACAGACATGAAGCCCCATACCATACTGCTCAGATAGGGGTCCTGCAGCTTGGGGATCCCAGAGTCTTCATGCCTGTGTGTGAATGGTCAAAAAGACTCTGTAGGCACCTCAAACAGAGTGGATGTGAGGCTTAGTTAAACATTCACAGGTGCTAATAGACCATCAACGAGCCCTGGTAGCACAGTAGTTAAGCATTTGGTTGCTAAGTAAAAGACTGAGGGTTTGAACCCACCAGCTGCTCTGTGGGAGAAAGACATGGCAGTCTGCTTCCATAAAGATTAGAGCCTTGGAAATCCTATGGGTCCGTTCTACCCTGTCCTATAGGGTCACTATGAGTCAGGATTGACTCAATAGCAAAGGGTTTATTATTATTATTTTTGTAATAGACTGTTAGCCAAAATGGACACTAATAGTAAAGCAGAAATGACTTTGTAATGTGTCATCTTCTCAGAGGTGAATTACATTTACCTGATTCCCTTTCTGTAGTTTTCTAGTTGGGGTATTACATGAGTGTTTTTGAGATATTGAGTTGGGGGAGACAGCATCTTCACCTGTCACTTCTCTGCAGACTCATCTGGATAGGGCAAACAGACACCACAGACTTAGTGAGCATTTTTTGGTCCTTGACTGAGGGCCGGCTTCCACATGATACCCTTGTCATCAGGAACAGATGCAGGTTTCATTGTCCTCATGGACAATGATCAGCCTGATCATTTTCTTCCTTCCTGACTGCACCCTGTGGACCTCAGTGCCCAGCATTCAACTAAGGCCGACTCAAAGCTCAGTCACCCCCACAATCAAACATGCTGGAGCAAAGTTCCCTATAAGGAATCTATGTCTCCTCCTAGTCCTGTGTATCTGGTTGAGTACATACACCTGGATGTACCAAATCTAACATGAGGAGGAGGGAAATTTTGGCAAAGATAACCAATGAAAGAAGAAGAAATGAGTCTGAGGTCAAGGATCTGGCCTGAGCTGGGTCTAGTTCTTTCCAGCCTTGATGGGGTTTGTGTACGACATCTGCATGTTGGAGTTTGCAGCATCCCCATAAACCAGAGCCTGCTCTATAGACTAGAACACACACCCACATTCAATGCTGACTGCCATGAGACACAGGGGATATTCCATAGGGAAAACCTCAGCTGAGGAATAACAGGAGAGGCCCCATGGCCTATGAGGTGGCATCCATGTCCCCAAGGTCTTTCCCTCCAGACACTATGGAAGTCTTAGGTTTCAGCATGAAGGAAATGGTGCTTCCCTTGGCAAGCGTGAGCTTTACCTAACCATGATCCTGTGGTGGGTTTTGCTTGCATACCATTCCACTGGTGTGAACTGTGCTGCATTTTCTGGTAGTGAATCTTCAGGTGCTCTGACATTTGTTGGGTAGAGGTAAAATCTGAAATTGTGCCAGTGGGTGTTCACAGCTAGCTTTCAAATGTGACATGCTAATAAATTTGTGTAGGTTTAAAGATTCACTTCAAAAGCAGGGACTTGAGGATGTGGATTGTGTGGGATGAGGTTATATCAGTAGAGAAGCCCATGGCACAGCTTAAAACCTTCAGCATGTGACTTGTTCCCTCAGGGGGTGGAAGGTTGCAGGAAACTCCTAGCTGGCAGGGTCTTATAAAACACAGCATGTGCTTGTCCAAGAATACAGACAGACTGAACATAGGAAAGATGAGGGAGGAGAACTACCTGGAGAGTCTCTCCATGGTGTGGGAACAGACAGGCCAGGAAGGGAGCTATGATTTGTATTCTGACCTATGTGGCTCCGAAGCAGGAAACTATGAGTCCATTTTACATGATTAAAGCCCATGCAACTTAGAGATAAAACAAAGAAATTTGGGAATCCTCATTCTAGATTATCTCATCTATGATCTATTGAGGCACAGGTTCCCCTTATATAAATTATATAAAACTCGATAAATAACTCTGAAACTTAAAAAAATTCAATATACTTTGATAGACATTTCCTTTCTAGTCTTAGAAAATATCATTGTGCTTTCTCGTTGAACCGAATTTTTGGTGAGGATTCAACATCCTTGTTTTAGGTGCTCTGTGTTTCAAGAGGAGCTGGGACCCAATGCTGCCCCATTCTTTGGATCTGGCCTCAGTAACACCGCAGTATATACAAACGCACATTTGCCTTTGACTAAAATGTCCTACATTTAAGTCATCAAGACTTATCTCAGACACTGTGCAAAGACTCATTTTTTTCACAGACAGAGAAAGGACATGAGACATGAGTAATGATTTTGACATTGTCACCCTGTGTGAGCATGGACAAGCCTCATTTACTCTGTAAGCACATATGCTCCTGTTAACAGAGGAAATGGAACAGTGACTTCGAGTGTCCTTTCTTCTTTCAAGTCTACAGTTCTCTGCATAACTCTATACTCTGTCCCCTGGCCAAGTTGGACTGCTTACCTCGACATCAAGCTCCTCATGTGTGTCTTTATTCCTCATTTCTCCTAATTTACCATGTCAAAAGCAGTCCTTTGTGATGATGAAATCTTCTGATCCTAGGAAATGGTGAGAACATACGTGTGTATGAGAAAGTGTTGGGGGGGTCTTTAAGTATGTGACTGTGTAAATGTCCATGAGGGTGCTTGTGATGTGTAAAGTGTTTGTGTGTATGTGTGTGTGTGTGCCTGTAGTCTTGTTTCAGTGCCACATAATATGTGTTTCTTATTTCAGACAAAAGTCAGAAAGTGTGAGAAACCTTCCTGCACATATTGTTGCTGAGTGGAAATGTCCTGTATGTGTTGATGATACAGACGCTAGGGGTACCCTGAATAAGACATTTTAGGCGACCAGGGTCTCCAGCACTGAATACATAAAAAAATGCACATGAGTAATTACAGTGACTGAATTCATAATTGGCAAAACTGGAATCCATTAAAATGCCATTCAGTGTGTGAATGGATAAACAATCTGGGTTACAGCCACACAGAGGAATATTATCCATTGATAAAAAGAAAATGAGCCATCAAGCCAAGAAAAGACATAGGTGAATCTCAAATGCAAGAAGTCAGTCTGATGAGATTATATACTGTATAATTTCATGTACATGACATTCAGAAAAAGACAAAACTATGGATACAGTGAAGGAATAATGGTTACCGGGTACTTAGGGAGTGTTGAATAGGTGATGCACAGGTAATTTTTTGGAGGAAAAAACTCTGTAGGCTACTTCCATGGTGGATAAATGGCACTTCACATTTATCAAAACCTGTAGAACTTCACAGCAGAAAAAATGAACCTTATTGTCAATAACTTTTTATATACAATGCCAGAAGCATAATCAATAAAAGAAAAAAAATGATAAATTTTATTAAAATTTAAAACTTCAGCTCTGTGAAAAAAACTGTTAAGAAAAGAAAAAGACAAGTCACAGAATGGGGAGCGGTATTTGTAAAACCTCTGTGATAAAGATGTCATATCCAAATTAAGAAAGAAATTCTTAAAACTCAGCAATAAGATAGCTGACAACTCAATTACAAAATCAGAAAAAAAGATCAGAACAGATAGTCCCAGTAATGATGGCTAGTAAGCATATGAAAAGTTGTTCAAAACCATATGTTATTAAGAAATTTCAAATGAAAATATCAGCCAGTTATCCCTACAAACCTATTAAAGTTGTTATGATCCAACACACTGATAACACCAAATGCTGGCTTGAATTTGGAGTAACAGGTACTCCAATTAATTGCTGACGAGAATGCGAAGTGTTACACCACTTTAGAAGACAGTCCTGCCATTTTTTTACAAAGCTAAACATAGGCTTACTATATAATCCAGCAATCATTCTCCTAGGTATTAACTCAAATGAGTTCAAGTCATAAGTCCATTAAAAATCTCCACACTAAGGTTTATAGCAATTTTATTCACTTATATTAAAAGTTGTAAGCAACAAAGATGTCCTTAAATAAGTAAATGGGTAAACACATGAATATAATGGAGCATTTATCAGTGAAAAAAGAAATTAGCTATCAAGTTACAAAAATACATGGAGTAAACTTAAATGTATATTTTTAAGTGAAATAATTGCCCAGAACATTACTCATTCTACTCTCTAAATCACATATGCATTACTTTATTTTTTAAATAATTTCACAATGCATAAATTATTTAACTTTTCCTTGCTTTGTACTGTTTATGTTATTTAAGATATGTTTTGTGTTTATTAGTTGTGTATCTATTGTGTTTTTTGAAACTGGTAGGAGACTAATCTTTCTTTTTAAGGATTACCTTTAATTTTAAAGTTTGCTGGTTGATTTTTAGTAATGACATAATTTACAGCCTCTGCAAAGACCCTGTTTTCCCTGGTTTCTCACAGTGTAGTGTTCTCATTTATTGATTTCTGTTAACTCAGAGGTGATTTTTCCTAATATATATTTCTATAGAATGATGCTTCTTCTAATGGCATTTTTCCTAAAATTTTTAAAAATAATGTTTTCATGATCATTTGTGTACATGAAGCTTTATAAATAATGCTTTTCAGTATCTTTTTGGACAGGTTACTGATTACATTTGACAAGATGTGTTTCTTTGTGAAAAACTTAGGTATGTAAATTTTGAGGAGTCAGGGTTCTTACTTATCTTGAGTCATTATGGTCTCCCTGAGTACATAGTTAACTTCTGAGCCCAATATTTATTAGGCACAACTACTATATGAAAGTCCAAAAAATTCATTTTGGGCACCACTACTGTCAGACATACCATGATTGCAATACATTTCATTCACATAATCATTTCATAATTTTTTTCAGTTTGACCAACTTTTGGACTCTTTTTCTTCTGTTAAGAGAAGATATTTCTGGGTAATTTTATGCTTTTTTATCTACTAAGACTTCCCCATATTCATATGAAACTTTTAAATAAATTCCTGTTGTTATTTGTATTCTGCCCCATTGGGGATATTAAACCATATAACAGGATGCATCACATGTGATCCATCTGGCATGTGCAACTGGAACTGATCACATTAAATCTTTATAAAACTGTAGTATAAGGTCACACTTCTGTGCACCACTAGCAGGGGACATGAATATTCACAGTAGGAAAAATAGAGGAAGACGGGGCTCTGATGCTTATGGTTGGGGAGAGGAAACCCCAGAGCCTATCAGGAAATGTGTTATCCACCACACACTGCTCTTTTGAGGAAATAGGGATTACATCTGAAAAGCCTGACTTCTTGTACAGGAGGCTCCCTGTTCTATATCCCTCTGCTATATATGCACAGTAATATGTGACTGTGTCTACAGGGTCAATGTTGGTCAAAGTTAGGGACACCAGTTTTGGAGATGTCCTTGGAGACTGTGAGCCAGCTCAGCAAAGTTGGTTATAATACTTTTCAGCATTCTACTATATGTATCTGAGCAACTCCAGTGCCTTTCCTGGGGGCTGATGGGTCCAGCTGACATCCATACCACTACTGCTCAGTGAGAACCCAGAGAAAGTTCACGTCAGTGGTACGGTCTGGCTGGGTTTCATCAGCCCAGGACCAGCCTTTCTCAGTGTGCCCTGGGGAACGACCCCTCTGGAATAAACATAAGAAGAAAGTGATGAAGTTTCAAGATGAGAATAGGAGTTTTTTCATGCCCATGGGATTCCTGAATAGAGCACACATAGGAAGAGACAGTCAGCAGCAGACAGTGGAAAAAAACATGTCCATGGTGGAACATAAGAACCACTGATGCAAGGAGCAGGATCAAATTTTCAGCCCAATAGAGGTGGAGCTGGTGGAGAGTTGCGTCCCTCTTAAAGAGGTCCTGAGCCTACAGAGTGGACCAAAGTCATAGAGTGCAGTAGAGAAGTGATCTTGTCATGGAGGAGCAGTGAGTCTTAGATGTGGACATCTATGCTTTGTTCTTCCCGAGAAACACCTTGTCCATTGCAGGTCCAGGATTTCAGCACATGAAGTTCTTGGAAGTTCGAGATGCAGTGACAGCTGTAAGGCTCTGGTTAAAATGTACAGCATACTGTCCTTGAATGTTTGCTCACAGATACTAGCCCATGTGACTCCTGTTCTAGAGGAGTGTGACAAGATAGTGAGATAGGTGGGTGTTATTCCTGCCTTCAAGATGCAGAGAGGTGTGCGCTTTGAGATAGTTGAGGTTATTCCCAAATGCTCTTTTATCCTTTCTGTGATAAGAGGAAAGGTTAAGGAATTTGTTAAACTCGAAAGAATCAATCCACTGGTAATTTAAACTCACTGTTTAAACAATCTAGTACCAACCTGTGCCATCCCTGGTGTATGCTCTTGAGTACATCTTCACTCATGTCTGTATTTCTGTGGGAATAGTCAACTTGTAACCCACCTTGTGATTGTGCACAATGAGCCCTTGTGAGAGACAGATGACTGCCTGTCTACCTTCCTCATTCTTATCTCATGACTGAGTAGATGTGCTAGACAGCTGGAGCGGAGGGCTTTCAGTGGAACAGTTGGCTGATAGCAAGTTCTCCCCCAGCACCTCTCTGTAGGTGCAGTGGAATTTATTCCACTGCTTGTACGGGCCTATGTACTTCCTCCTGTTGTGGTTGTTGTGCACCTTTAAGTCAATTCTGACTCATAGCTACCCTATAGGACAACATGGACCTGACCCATAGGGTTTCCAAGGAGTGGCTGATGTGTTTGAACTGCCAACCTTTTAGTTAGCTGCCATATCACCTAACCACTGTGCAACCAGGGCTCCAAGAAACCAAAAGAGACCTACGTAAGTGGAGAAACATACCATGCTCATGCATAGGAAGACTCAACATTCTGAAAATGTCAATTCTACTGAAAGCTATCTAGAGATAGAATGCAATCCTGATCCAAATTTCAAACACATTCTTTAAAGAGATAGAGAAACAATTCACTAACTTTATATAGAAAGGTAAGAGGCACTGGATAAGTAAAACATTACTGAAGAAGACAAATGAAGTAGAAGGCCTCACATTACCTGATTTTAGAATCTATTATACCCCACAATAGTCCAAACGGCCTGGTACTGGAACAACAACAGACACATAGACCAATGGAAGAGAAATGAGAACCCAGAAGTAAATCCATCCACCTATGAGCAGCTGATATTTGACAAAGGGCCAAAGTCTGTTAAATAGGGAAAAGACAGTCTCTTTAACAATTTGTGCTGGCAAAACCGGATGCCCATCTGTAAAAAAAAAAAAAAAAAAAGAAACTAGATCCATACTTCACACTGTACACAAAAACTAACTCAAAATAGATCACAGACCTAAATACAAAATCTAAAACGATAAAGATCATGGAAGAAAAAATAGGGACAATGCTAGGAACCCTAATACATGTATAAATAGGATACAAATCATAACTAACAGTGCAGAAATACCAGAATAGAAACTAGTAACAGGGAGCTCCTAAGAATTAAACACTTACGCTCATCAAAAAACTTCACAAAAAGATTAAAAAGCGAATCTAAAGACTGGTAGATTTTTTTGGCTACAACATATCCAACAAGGGTCTCATTCTAAAATCTACAAGATACTGCAACACCTCAGTGAGAAAAAGACATATAATACAATTAAAAAATGGACAAGGGATATGAACAGATGCTTTAGCAAAGAAGACATTCAGATGGCTAACAAACACTTGAGGAAAAGCTCATGATCATTAGCCATTAGATAAATGCAAATGAAAACTACATGGAGATACCATCACTGGCACTAATCCAAAAAACAAAAAATAACAAATGTTGGAGAGATTGTGGGGAGATTGGAACACTTATGCACTGCTGGTAGAAATGGAAAATGTTACAACCACTTCAGAAAATGATATGGCACTTCCTTAAAAAACTAGAAATAGAAACAGCATATGATCCAGCAATCCCACTCCTAGGAACATACCCTAGAGAAATAAGAGCCATCACATGAATAGACAAGATGTACACCCATGTTCATTGCAGCACTAGTCATAATAGCAAAAAAATGGAAACAACCTAAATGCCCATCAACAGATAAATGGATAAACAAATTATGGTACATACACACAATGGAATACTATACAAAGATAAAGAACAGCGATGAATCCTTGAAACATCTCACAACTTCGATGTATCTGGAGGACATTGTGCTGAGTGAGATAAGTCAGTCACAAAAGGACAAATATTGTATGAAACCACTATTAAAAGAACTCAAGAAAAGGTTTACATACAGAAAAATAAATGTTGATGTTTAGGAGGTTGGGGAGAGAAAGGGAGGAGAAATCACTAAATAGATAGGAGACAAATGTCAGCTTCGGTAAAGGGAAGGACAGTACACAATATAGGAGAAGTCAACACAACCAGACCAAAGCAAAAGAATAGAAGTCTCCTAGACACATCCAAACACTGAGGGACCGAGTAGCTGGGCCTGGGGACCGGGGACCACAGCATTGGGGAACATCTAGGTCAATTGGTATAACACAGTTCATAAATAAAATTTTCTACATCGCACTCTGGTGAGTAGCGTCTGGGGTCTTAAAAGATTATGAACGGCCATCTAGGATACATCTATTCGTCCTATTCCATCCGGAGCAAAGGAGAATGAAGAAAACCAAAGGCACAAGGACACAAGGGACGAAAAGACCACATAAATCAGAGATTCCATTAGCCTGAGACGAGAAGAACTATTCGGAGTCCCGCTACCACTAGTGACTGCCGTGACAGGGATCACAACAGAAAGTCCTGGACAGAGTGGAAAAAAATGTAGAACAGAATTGAAATTCATGGAAAAAAGACCAGACTTACTGATTTGACAGAGACTGGAGGAACTCCTAAAATTATGGTCCCTGGATACTCTGCTAACATAGAACTGTAACTATTCCGTAGAAGGGAAATTCCTCAATATAATTAAGGTCACTTATAGGACACCAACAGCCAACATCATCCAAAATGGGAAGACTTTAGAGCATTCCCCTTGAAAACAGGAACCAGAAAAAAGTTGCTCTCTATCATCACTATTATCCAACACTCTGCGGGAGGTCCTAGCCAGAGCAATTACGCTAGAAAAACAAAGAAAGAAGAAGTCAAAGTATCTCTATTTGCAGATGATATGATATTATACACAGAAAACCCTAAAGAATCCACAAGAAAACTACTGAAACTAATAGAATATTTCAGCAAAGTTGCAAGGTACAAGATAAACATACAGAAATCCATTGGATTCCTTTACACCATCAAAAAGAACCTTGAAGAGGAGATCACCAAATCAATACCATTTACATTAGCCCCCAAGAAGATAAAATAGGAATAAATCTAACCAGAGACGTAAAAGATCTATAAAGAGAAAACTACAAGACACTACTGCAAGAAACTAAAAGAGAACTGCATAAGTGGAAAAACATAACTTGATAATGGATATGTAGACTCAACATAGTGAAAATGTCAATTCTCCCCAAAGCGATCTACTGATACAATGCAATCCCTATCCAGATTCCACCGGCATTTTTCAATGAGATGGAGAAACAAAGCACCAAATTCGTATGGAAAGGGAAGAGGCCCCGAATAAATAAAGCATTACTCAAGAAGAACAAAGTGGGAGGCCTTACACCAGCTGATTTTAGGACCTATTATACTGTCACGGTAGTCAAAAGAGCCTCGTACTGGTACAACAACAGATACATAGACCAGTGGAACAGAGTTGAGAATCCAGATATAAACTCATCCACCTATGAGAAGCTAATATTTGACAAAAGTCCAAAGTACATTAATTGGGGAAAAGTTAGTCTCTTTAACAAATGGTGTTGGCATAACTGGAAAAAACTGCTACAAGACCCATATCTCAAACCACGTACAAAAACTAACTCAAAATGGATCAAAGACATAAATATAAAATCAAAAACGATAAAGATCATGGAAGAAAAAATAGGGACAACACTAGGAGCCCTAATACATGACATAAACACAATAAGAACCATAAGTAACAATGCGCAAGCACCAGAAAAGAGACTAGATAAATGGGAGCTCCTAAAAATCAAACACTTTTGCTCATCAAAAGAATTCACCAGAAGAATAAAAAGAAGCTACAGATCGGGAGAAACTTTTTGGCTACAACAAATCCTATAAGCATTTTATCTCTAAAATCAACAAGATACTGCAAAACCTCAACAACAAAAAGACAAATAATCCAATTAAAAAATGGGCAAAGGATATGAACAGGTACTTCACCAAAGAAGATATTGAGGTGACTAACAGACACATGAAGAAATGCTCACGATCATTAGCCATTAGAGAAATGCAGATCAAAACTACAATGAGATATCATCTCACCCCAACAAGGCTAGCATTAATCCAAAAAAAAAACACAAAATAATAAATGCCGGAGAGGTTGTGGAGAGACTGGAACACTTATACACAGTAGGTGGGAACGTAAAATGGTACAACCACTTTGGAAATCGATCTGGCGCTTCCTTAAAAAGCTAGAAATAGAAGTAACGTACAATTCAGCTATCCCATTCCTTGGAATATATCCTAGAGAAACAAGAGCCGTCACAGGAATAGATATATGCACACCCATGTTCATTACAGCACCGTTCACAATAGCAAAAAGATGGAAGCAACCTAGGTGCCCATCAATGGACAATTGGATAAACAAATTATGGTATATCCACAGAGTGGAATATTATGGAATAAAGAACAGTGATGAAGCTGTGAAACATCATATAACATGGTGGAAGCTGGAACTTATCATGCTGATTGAATTTAGTCATTCACAGAAGGACAACTACTGTACAAGACCACTATTATAAGAGCTCAAGAAAAGGTTTAAACCAGAAGAAAACATTCTTTTATAGTTACGGGAACGGGGAGGGAGGATGAGGGTTATTCACTAAGTAGATAGTAGATGAAAATCATCTCAGTTGAAGGGAAGGACAGCACACACTACAGGGGAAGTCAGCACAACTGGACTAAACCAAAGCAAAGAAGTTTCCTGAATACAATCAAATACTTTGTGAGACAGAGTAGCAGGGATGGGGGTCTGGGGACCATGCTTTCAGGGGACATCTAGGTCAATTGGCATAACAAAGCTTATTAAGAAAATGTTCTGCATCCTACTTTGGTGAGTGGCATTGGGGTCTTAAAAGTTTGCAAGCAGCCATCTAAGATGCATCAATTGGTACCAACCACTTAGAGTAAAGGAAAAACGAAGAACACCAAGGACAGAAAGAAAGTATTACCCCAAGAGGCAGAACAGGCCACATAAACCAGAGACTTCATCAGCCTGAGACCAGAAGAACTAGTTGGTGCCCGGCTACCACCAATGAACGTCATGACAGAGAACACAACAGAGGGTCCCTGATGGAGTAGTCGAAGGATGGGGTGCAGAACTCAAATTCTAGTAAGAAGACCAGACTTCATGGTCTTACTGAGACAGAAGGCTCACCAGAAAGCATGGCCCCTGAACTCTCAATCAGCCCAGAACTAAAACAATTTCCGAGGCCAACTCTTCAAACAGGGATTGGACTGGACTGTGGGACATAAAGTGATACTCATGAAGAGTGTGCCTCTTAGTCAAGTAGATACAAGAGGCCAAAGGGGCAGCTTCTGTCCAGAGGTGAAATGGGAAGGCAGAGAGCGTTATGAGCTGGTTGAAGGTCATGCAGAATCCGGAGAGGAAAGGAGGAGTGGACTGTCGCAGAATGGGGTGAGCAATTAGGTTCTCATAACAATCTATGTAAAAAAAATTTGTATGGGAGAGTAATTTGAAATGCAAACTTCATTTAATTACAACAATAAAAAAGAGAACTGTAACTATTCCAGAAGCCCACTTTTCAGACAAAGATTAGACAATCGTATAAAATAAATAATAGCACATGTGAGGAACTTAGTTTAATCAAATATAGGAGACCAAATGGGCAGCTCCTGTACAAAAGCAACATGAGAAAATAGGAAGGGGCAGGAACTGGATGAATGAACACAGGGAACCTGAGATGGAAAGAGGGAACATTCTGTCACATTATAGGAATTGAAACCAATGTAACAAAACAATATGTTTATAAATTTTTCAACGAGAAATAAACAAGAGCTGTAAACTTTCACCTAAAGCATGAGAGAAAGAAAGAAAGAGAGGAAGGAAGGAAGAAAGAAAGGAAGGGAGGAAGGAAGGAAGGAAGGATGGATGGATGGAAGAAGAAAGCAAGAAAGAGCTATAGAGATGTAAGAGCCCTTGGAAGAAATGTTAAGACAACAGGAAGAAGTGAAATATGAAAGTATGAGTTGCTATATATCACGGAAGAGTGGGTGAAAAAGAAAATGTAACCATCATAGAAATGACAGCAAAATGAGAAGCAATATATGGATAAATAGAACCTGCTGAAAACACATAAAGGGATAAATTGAGTAGAAATGAGGAAGTAAGTAAAATAAAGAGAAATGAAGAAACATTTTAAAGGAATTAAAAAAAAGATAGATATAAAGGCAAGTGAAGTAGATATAATTGCATAACTGAACTGCGAGGAAAACAAACATAAGTAATTTAAAGATTTAATTATAGAAAATGTTCCTAAAATAAAAGAACACTTGAACCAACATAATGAACGGATCAAATGTATCCAAGAAGAAATTTACCCAGTGCAAATACGATATATCCTAGTAAAGCTGCTAAACTTCAAACATAAAACCAGAATTAATGAAAAAAATCAAGTCATTTAACAGGAGGTGGACGTGGGGATAAAGCTAGGCTCAATTTTCTCCATAGCAATGTTCAATGCTGGAAAATCCTCAAAGAAGATACTGGCTATCTAATGGTTTCTGTCAAGTATAAAAGCATAAAACAAATTGTTTTGAGCATGCTTATTGTTCCCTTGAGTTCTACTTAATGATTGTATTAGATGACAAACATAGACTAACCAAAAGATGTCCTGAGAAACATGACAAAGACTGACAGGGAGCAATGAATATATTTATCTAAGGATAAAATAATTTGGAGCCCTAATGGCAAAGTAGTTAAGAGCTCGGGCTGCTAACCAAAAGCTAGGCAATTCGAATCCACTAGCCACTCCTTGGAAACCAGAGGGGCAGTTTTACTCTGTTCAGTAGGGTCTCAATGAGTCGGAATCGACTTGATGGCACACAACATTGACAACAAAACTAAAATATGTGGGGATTAAAATGGCAAAACAAAAATCTGGATTTTATATACCTGGCTATGTAAAAATGAAAAATTAACAAGAGTTGAAAAGGAGGATGAAAGAAAAAGACACTGTAAACAAAACAAAAAAGTATAAAGTGTGAATTTTGTGAATGTAGAGACTACATATTATAGGATAATAAAGGGTCATTATTGGAGTCATTGTAAAACACGGAAGCTTGAAGTACACAGAGAAACATAGCAGTGTTCCTGGGTAATATTTAGATTAGGTTAATTTGTTGTTGCTAAATAGTTCTAGCTAGGGAGGCAGGAGAGGCAATCTGGTGCCTCAGAAGGGCATTTCAGAATAAATGTCCTCTCCTCTCCTCTAGCTCATTGTCTTATCTGCATGTTACTGTTGGGAATGTTGTCACCATGTCTATACATAATAGGAGTAAGCTAGAGGGTGTATATGACATGCTGTATGTATCAGAGAGGAAGCTGTGAAATAAAACTACTTGGGTACATGCACCATTGATTTATCCACACTTGGAGGCACTCACATCTGTGCTTCTTGTTCCATTAGATTCTGAATGTCCTCGTTGTATAGGCACTTCAACTTGACATTTCTTCACTCTCCTCTGGAAGAGCTGCACATGATAATGAGCCAATTCTACCACATGAGTGTTATGGATTAAATTGTGTTCCTCAAAAATATGCCCCTGCTATACCTATAATTACAATACCATTCTGGAATAGGGTTTTCTTTGTTATGTTAATGAGGCGGCTTTAGTGTAGTGTGTGCCTGGAGTCAATCTCTTTTGAGATATGAAAGGAGTAAATTAAGCAAGAAAGAAAAGAAGCACAGTTGAGGGAAGACACATAACATACCACATGAATATCACCAAGGAGACAAAGAACTTCCAGCCTAGAGGTTCAGAAAAGAGACAAAGACATTTCCCCAGAGCTGACAGAGAAAGAACAGCTTTCCCCAGATCTGGTGTCCTGAATTTGGACTTCTAGCCTCCTAAACTGTGAAAAAATAAAATTCAGTCTGTTAAACTTACCCACTTGTGGTAGTTCTGGTGTAGCAGCAGATACTAGATAACTAAGACAGAATTTGGTACCAAGAAGTAAGAGTACTGCTGTAACAAATACCTAAAATTTGGTAGTGGTTTTTGAACTGGGTAATGGTGGAAGCTTGAAGCATTTTAAGGTGTCTAATAGTAAAATTCTAGAGACCTCTGGTAGAATTATGGACATCAAAGACAATTCTTTTGAGGGATCAGAAGGAAGTGAGTAGAGCCATAGAGAAAGTCTCTATCATCTTAGAGAATACGTACGACACCATTAACAGAATGTTGTCAGATATATAGATATTAAATGTGCTTCTGGTGAGGCTTTAAAAGGAAATGATGAACATGTAATTGGACAATGGAGGAAAGGTTATGCTTTTTATGCAGTGGCCAAGAACTTGTCTGAATTACCCTCAAATGTTTGGTAGAAGATAGAATTTGTAAGTGATGAACTTGAATGTTTGGTTGAGGAGATTTCTAAGCAAGATTTTAAAGGGGCTGCATAGTTTCCTCTTGCTACTTACAGTAAAATGTGAGACAGAAAAGACAGACTTAAAAAAGAACTGTACAGGACTTCCGACATCATGGCGCTCTAGGCAGAAGCACCACGCTGTCCCTCCACAACAAAGATCCAAAAAACTAAGCCAAACACAGAAAACATCAATCTGAAACCCTAAAACATCATATGAAGAGATAAAGAAACCAGCCAAGCACAAAATGGAGTGAGAAAGTTACAGAGAACAAACAGCGAGGAGAGATTCATGCAGAGGTCCCCATTAGCTAACGCTGCATGGATCTGCCATCTTGGACTCCTATCAGAGACCAGCAAATGGGGATATGAGAAAGTAGCTTCATGGAGCTTCCAGCAGGAGACAGAAGAACTGGTAAACAGCGATATATACTTTCCCATCCCCCACGCTTTTTCACCCCCACTCAGACTCTTCTGCTTCCTGTGGCCACAGTCTCTTAGCCAAGAAGCACTGGCTACTTGGATTCCACCACCTGCACTGGCTGAATCACTGAGTGCAATTTTCTGTCTGCTGGTGTTGCCTTTTTCCGCTTCTTTTGATTTCTTCCTTACATCTCACCACCTTCCCCTCTTTTTGCTCAAATACCTGGCTGTGGGCGCCATCTTTGCTTCTTCCTAAAGGGCTACAGAGTTCCATTTGACTGTGGAACTGCTTTCCAGTCTGGGCGGCCACCCTGGTGGGATCCCAGGGCTTTTTCTGTTGTTGTTGCTTGTTTTGAATTGTCTGTTCTTTTTCGTTTTCTTTTCTCAAGTTGGAAGACTGTTCTGGCTGGGCAGTGCTACATGGCTTGGGACGTACCCCCTCAGTTTGCACAGACACGCAGAGGGATCCTTGAGGACATTTCTTATTTTGTATTTTTTTTCTTTTGTCTCTTTTTTTTTGGGGGGGGGTTGTTTCTTGTTCTTTTTTTTAATTTCTTTTGTTTTCTTTTCCCATTTTTTTTCCTTTTTCTCTTTCTTCTTTGCTCAGTTTCTTGTTTCTCTATACCTTCCTTCTCTTCCTGTCCCCTGAATACCTAGCACTGAATATCTCTACGCCTTCTAGCCAGGCTGTACTGCAAAGCCTGGGAACAACTTCCCCAGACCTCTTAGTAACACCGGTAGGATCCCTGTGAGCTTTGCTGTTCTTTTTTCTATTTTTTTATTTAGTCATTCTTTCCTTTCTTCCTCTCTTCTTCTTTCACTTCTTGTTTTATTTTTTTTTTCCATTTCATAGTCTCTCATCTCTCCAGTCCAAAGGCAAGCTCTCGTAGCACTCTTTTTTTTTTTGTATGTTTTTAGCCCTGTTCCTCTCTACTTTATCCCATACCCATCTTAGCTCCACACATAACAATCTCTCCGCTTCATCCTAGCTACCTGCACCATGCGCTTAACATCACACCACAAAGCATCACAACCACAGCCTACTGGAACCTGCCCTGCACTGATTACCGACCCACCCTTGTTTCTGTAGTAAGTGCCACAAACAACCCATCCCAGCAACTCCTCTTAAGCTAGACCTGCCCTGCTGTACCATATCGGAGAGACTGACCCTGCCAATTGGAGAAGAAGATGAAAAGTATGATGCCCATAGATGAGCAAAAAACAAAGAACATACAGCCAGCCTGTTCAGTTATAGCCAAATTTAAAAAAAGGATGAATCAATCAAATCTAAAATCAATCCGTGAGAAAAATAACTACTGAATGAACTGAAAACAGCAGACAATATCAACACATTTACAAAACACAAGACAGGATGGTTCCAGTAGGTGTACAAAATAAAACAACAGATGACATTCCAGTGGAAGAAAAGGCACTAGAACTACCTGATAGGGAATTCAAACCTCTAATATTCAGAATTATCCAAGAGTTGAAGCAAAAAGCAGAAAAAAATAAAGAAAAAATAGACAAAATCATGAGAAAGGCAGACAAATCCATGGAAAACACAGACAAAAAATGGAAGAATTCAGGAAAATAATGCAGGAACAAAATGCCAAAATAAATCCAAAACTAGAAATTATACAAAAACAAGAATTAGAACTCCAAAAGATAAACAACAAGATTTCAGAAATGGACAGAGTCATAGAAAGGCTGAGGAGCAGATTTGAAATGGTGGAAGATAAGATCAGTGGAATTGAAGAGAAACACCTGGATACAACTCTGTTAGAGGAAAACTCAGAAAAAAGGACAAAGAAAAATGAAGAGACCATGAGAATTATGTGGGATACAATCAAAAGGAAAAATATGCAAGTGATTAGAATTGCAGAACAGGGAGAGAAAACAGAAAACACAGACAAGATCATTGAAGAACTGCCGACCAAAAACTTCCCCAATATCATGAAAGATGAAAAGTTGGCCATCCAAGAAGCTCAAAGAACCTCATATAGGATAGACCTTAAAAGAAAATCACCAAGGCATATCATAATCACACTCGCCAAAACCAAAGACAAAGAATCCTGAGAGCAGCTCATGAAAAACAAAAAGTCACATACAAAGGGGAAACAATAAAACTAACCTCAGATTATTTGGCAGAAATCATGCAGGCAAGAAGGCAACGGGATGACATATAATAATAGACTGCTTCAAACTTAGAAGGATGAGGGTAATTTCACGGTAACCACAAACAAAATTAACAACCATACTCAAAAATAAAGAGAAAAAACATAAAGTCTCAGTAAAAACAAAACCTACACACAAAAAAAGAAATGAAAAAAAAAAAAGCCACAAAAAAAAGTAATTCAAGACAGGAGAATAAGA
>NW_004443989.1:16247660-16248982 GCF_000243295.1 Trichechus manatus latirostris
AAACTCACATCTATTAATAACTACACCAAAAGTACATGGACTCAATGCACCCACAAAAGATGTAGAGTGACAGAATGGATAAAATAACAGGATCCATCAATATGCTGTCTACAAGAGACACACTTTAAAAACAAAGACATGAATTTATTACAAATCAAAGGTTGGAAAAAAAATATATCAAGCTAACAACTACCAAAAAAGAAGAGAAGTGGCAATACTAATCACAGATTAAATAGATTTTAAAACAAAATCCACCATAAAAGACAAAGAAGAAAAATAATGATTAAGGGGACGATTCATCATGAAGACATAACCATAATAAATATCTATGCACCCAATGACAGGGCTCCCAAATACATAAAACAAACTCTAACAGCACTGAAAGGAGACATTGACAGTTCCACAATAATAGTAGGAGTCTTCAACACACCACTCTCAGTAAATGACAGAACAACTAAAAAGAAACTCAGCAAAGATAGAGAAGACCTAAAGGGCAGAAACAATGAACTTGACCTCATAGACATATATAGAACACTCCATCCAACACCTGCAAAGTACCCATTCTTTTCCAATTCACATGGAACATTCTCCAGAATAGACCACGTCTTAGGACACAGAGCAATCCTCAAAAAGATCCAAAACTTTGAGATAATACAAACTATCTTTTCTGACCACAATGCCATCACGGTAGAAATTAACAACAGAAAGATTAAGGAAAAAAATCAATTACATGAAAACTGAAAAACAACCTCCTTAAAAACCACTGGGTAATAGAATAAATCAGATATGGAATCAAAAAATTGCTAGAATTAAATGAGAATAAAAACACATAATACCAAAACCTTTGGGACACAGCAAAGGTAGTCCTCAGAGGACAATTTAGAGCAACACATGCACACATGAAAAAAGAACAAAGGGACAAATAAAAACATTAACTATGCAACTGAAACAAACAGAAATAGAACAGAAAAAACAGCATACAGCCACCAGAACAAAGAGAATAGTAAACATCAGAGCAGAAATCAATGAAATACAGAATGGAAAAAGAAAAAAACAATAGAAAGAATCAACAAAACCAAAAGTTGGTTCTTTGAAAGAATCAACAAAATGGATAAACCACTGGCCAGACTGACAAAAGAAAAAACAAGAGAGGACACAAATAACCCAAATAAGAAATATGATGGGGGACATTACAAAAGACCCAACTGAAATAAGAAGGATTATAACAGAATATTATGAAAAACTATACTCCAACCAATTTGAAAACCTAGAGTAAATGGATAAATTTCTAGAAACACGCGGCCTACCCAAACTACAACAAA
>NW_004443989.1:16252648-16265265 GCF_000243295.1 Trichechus manatus latirostris
GGTTGTTAACCAATGTTATAAAACAACATGTGTACTACTGTTTCATGAGAAACTATTTGTTCTGTAAGCCTTTGGCTGAAGTACAATAAAATATTTAAAAATAAAAAATAAAAAAGAAAATTCAGAGAACAGCTTGTTCCAGTAGTTCTCAAGCTATTTCAGAGCATAGAAAAGGAAGCAACAGTTCTGAATTCGTTCTATGAAGCCAGCATAACCCTGATACCAAAGCCAGGCAAAGAGGCCACAAAAAAAGAAAATTACAGACCAATATCTCTCATGAATATAGATGCAAAAGTTCTCAACAAAATTCTATGCAGTAAAATTCAGCGTCATATAAAAAATTAATAAACCACGACTAGGTAAGATTCATACCAAGTATACAAGGATGGTTCAACGTTAGAAAATCAATCAAAGCAATCCACAACATAAGTAAAAGGAAGAAAACAATCACATGATCATCTCAAATGACGTAGAGAAGGCATTTGACAAAGTCCAACACCCATTCAAGATAAAAACTCAATAAAATAGCTACAGAAGGGAAGTTTCTCAACATAATAAAGGGCGTCTTTGCAAAACCAACAGCCAACATCCTTCTTAATGGAGAGAGGCTAAAAACGTTCCCCTTGAGAACAGGAACAAGACAAGGATGCCCTTTATCAACACTCCTATTTAACATTGTGCTGGAACTTCTAGCTAGAGCAATAAAGCTAGAGAAAGAAATATAAAGCATGCAAATTGGTAATGTAGAAGTGAAACTTCCCTATTTGCAGAAGATATGTTACTATACATAGAAAACCCTAAAGACTCCACGAGAAATCTACTGGAACTAATAGATTCAGCAGAGTAGCAGGATACAAGATAAACATACAGAAATCAGTTGGATTCCTATACACCAATAGGAAAACAATGAAAAGGAAATCTGGAAAACAATACTGTTTCTAATAGCCCCCCACCCCCCAAAACAAAAATACTTAGGAATAAATCTAACCAGGGATATAAAAGATATATACAAAGAAAACTACAAAACACTACTGCAAGAAACCCAAAGAGATCCACATAAATGGAAAAACATACCATGCACATGGATAGGTAGACTCAACGTTGTGAAAATGACAGTTCTACCCAAAGCAATTTACAAATACAATGCAATCCCTATCCAAAAACTAACAACATTCTTCAAAGAGATGGAAAAAGCAATAATTAACTTTATATGGAAAGGGAAAGCACTATTGAAGAAGAAGAATAAGTTGGAGGACTCACACTATCTGACCTGAGACCCTACTATAGAACTAAGGTAGTCAAAACAGCCTGGCACTGGTACAATGACAGATAGGTTGACCAATGGAACAGAATTGAGAACCCAGATGTAAATCCACTGGCCTACGGTCACTTGATCTTTGACAAGGACCCAAAGTCCAACAAATGGGGAAAAGACAGACTTTTTAACAAATGATGCTAGCAAACCTGGATATCCATCTGCAAAAAATGAAACAGGACCCATACCTCACACCATATACAAAAACTAAGTCAAAGTGGATAAAAGATCAACATATAAATCCGAAAACTATAATGTTCATAGAAGAAAAAGTAGGACCAACGCTACAGGCCTTAATACACGGCATTAACAGGATTCAAAACACTACTAAAAACATGCAAACCCCAGAGGACAAGCTAGATAACTGGGATCTTCTGAAAATCAAACACATGTGCCCTTCAAAAGACTTCACCAAAAGAGTATAAAGAGAAGCTACAGACTGGGAAAAATTTTGGGACAGTACAAGTCAGACAAAGGTCTAATCTCTTTAATCGAAAAGAGAATCCAACACCTCTACAACAAAAAGACAAATAATCCTATTAAATAATGGGCAAAGGAAATGAACAGACACTTCACCAAAGAAGACATTCAAGTGGCCAACAGACACATGAGGAAATGCTCGCGATCACTAGTCTTTAGAGAAATGCAAATTAAAACCACAATGAGATACCCTCTCGCCATGGCATTATTGCCACCTATCAAAAACACTGGAAATAACAAAAGTTGGAGGGACTGCGGGGAGAGCGGAACTCTTATGCACTGCTGAGTGGAACGCATAATGATTCAACCATTTTGGAAAATGATATGGCACTCCCTTATAAAGCTAGAAATAGACATACCATACGATCCAGGAATCCCACTCCTAGGAATATATCCTAGAAATAAGAGTCGTCACTTGAATAGACATATGCACACCTATGTTCATGGCAGCATTGTTCACAAAGGTAAAATGATGGAAACAACCTAGATGCCCATCTACAGATGAATGGATAAACAAACTATGGTACATACACACAATGGACTACCATGCAAGGAGAAAGAACAACACTGAATCTGTGAATCATCTCATAACGTGGATGAAACTGGAGGACATTATACTGAGTGAAATAAGTCAATCACTAAAGGATGAATATTGTATGAGACCTCTATTGTAAAAACCCATGAAAAAGATTACACACAAAAAGTAACAAGCTTTGTTGGTCACCTGGGATGGGAGGGGTGGGAAGGGAAATACTAAATATGCAATAGATAAGTGATACCTCTGGTGAAGGGTGAGACAGTACACAAGACCTGGGAAATCAGCACAACTTCTACAAGGAAAGGTCATGAAAGCTACATAGACACTTCCAAACCCCCAGAGGGATTGAATTGCTGGGCGGAGAGCTGTGGGGAAGATGGTCTCAGGGAACGTCTAGCTCAATTGGCATAACACAGTTTATAAAGACAGTGTTCTACATTCTACCTTGGTGAGTAGTGTTTGGGGTCTTAAAAGCTTGTCAACAGCCATCTAAGATACTCCACTGGTCTTGCCACTTCTGGAGCAAGGGAGAATGAAAAGAACAGGATACAAGAAAATGTTAGTCCAAAGG
This sequence comes from Trichechus manatus latirostris, assembly GCF_000243295.1. NCBI lineage: Eukaryota > Metazoa > Chordata > Mammalia > Sirenia > Trichechidae > Trichechus > Trichechus manatus. The sequence continues at coordinate 16,255,553 of NW_004443989.1, forward strand.
ACTAATGGACCACAGCTACCAAGGCCTTCACCAGACTGAGTCCAGTTCAGCTAGCTGGTGGCTGGCTACCAGCACTGACTGCTCCGAATGGGATCACAACCGAGGTTTCTGGACAGAGCAGGAGAAGGATGTAGAACAAAATTCTAACACACCCAAAAAAAGACCAGATTTACTGGCCTGAAAGTGACTGGAGAAATCCCGAGAGTATGGCTCCAGACCCCTTCTAGCTCAGTGGTGAAGTCGCTTCCGAGATTCACTGTTCAGTCGGGGATTGGACAGACCCATGGAACAAAATGCAACTAATGAGGCACAGCAGTTCAGGGAGAAGGACTACAAGGCAGAAGGGGACAAGAAAGCTGGTGATAGGGAACCCAAGGTTGAGTAAGGACAGCGTTGACATGTAGTGACGTTGTTAACCATTGTCATAGGGCAACATGTGTACTGTTTAATGAGAAACTATTTTGTTCTGTAAGCTTCATCTAAAGTAAGAATAACAATACAACTGGAAGAAAGTAATTGTTGTCACTGAACTGTGCCTGTTGAAATTTTTGAAATGGATAGTGTATCTTTGGCCATGAATCTTTCACCAAAAAAAAAAAAAAAAAAAAAAGAGGTCAAGAAGGGAGAGGTTTGACATGTCATGTGGTTTTTAACCAATGTCAAAAACAATATGTGTACTGACTGTTTAATGAGAAACTATTTGTTCTGTAAACTTTCACCTGAAGTACAATTATAAAAAAATGAACTGTACAAACAGAACTTAAGGATTTGGAAAATTCTGTTGTAAAAATTAAGAGCATGTATACTAGAATTTTCACCAAGATTATGGCTACACAGTCTTTCGTTAAAGAGATCAGGCCTGTTACTGATGAATCTAACCAACTACCACATCAGAAATTCATCAGCTTAAAATGAAGGGAACAAAGACAGAATGAAAGGAAAGAAAACTGCCTCCTGAAATTTTACAGGAAACAGGTCAAGGGAGATACGTCTGTTGTTCTCCAAGAATAGAAAGGGTCAGCAGAACTATTGAGAGGAACACGGGAAGAAGAGCTGCCTAAGTTTCAAAGGATGGAGCCACAGCCTTCTAGGTTTCAAAGAGTCAGATCTGCACTAACTCAATTCCAAAGTGTAGGGTTGCTGTTCACTTAGGCCAAGAGCATGCGGCCATTGTCTAAAGCTGAGATGGCAGGGCTGTCATGTCCAAGGTACAGAAGAACAGGGCCTGCCAGTGCCAAGGGGGTAGTGTCGCAACTCGGATAGATTAGTTGAATGGGGCCACCCAAAGCACAAGGAGCAGAGCTCGAATCCCAGTGGGCCTAGAAGGCAAGACTGAAGCCAAGGGACAAGTGGTCTCTACCCAGAATCAAAAGAGTGTGGCCAACACCCAGAGCCAGGTGAGCATGGGCATTTCCCAGATGACCTCAGAGAAGACAGGATTATTTTCAAGCCTTGAGAGTAAATTTATTTTGTTTTGCTGGGTTTTGGACTTACCCGGTGCCTGTTACCCCTTCTTTCCCTCCAATTTCTCTCATTTGTAATGGAAATTTCTACCTTTAAGCCACCCATTTCTGGTGTTTAGAAATCAGACATCCAGCTGAGTTCAATATGAGTCCATGGTGAGCAGGAGAGAGAAAGGATTCGTACAGGAATATCAAGGTTGAGCTCATAGAGGAGGATCCTACATTGGAGAAATCATGGTTAGAGATATTTATTTGATGACGTGGCCTGGAGTGAGATCACATGGAGCAGAGGCAGCAGGGAAGATATTCCTAGGGAGGAGTGGGTACAGGAGGTACATTGCTAGCAGGTATGATGAACAGAAGTCAACTTAGACAATGTAATCACCAAAGAAGAAGGCAGATCTTGGGGATTAAGGAAAAAAAATCAGCAGCTAAGTTACAAATCATCATATCATCATGGGAAGTTTGGAGGGAAGTTATGAGAGAAGAGTGGGGAGGCTGGGGGGACATAGGCGCATGGCATAAACTAGAAACACACTTTGGACTCTATGAGATGGTTAGATAATTATTCTGCTGCTAATTGAGGCACAATGAGGAAATGAACACTTTCTTTTCCTTCCTTCTGAATCACTGGACGTGAGCATAAATCACCACTTAGGAAGTTTGGCTATTATTATATGGAGTTGGACAAGAATCTGATTAAAGTTTTGAAAAGGATATCAAGATTAAAGTCACAGAAATGATCCCCAAGGAAGCACAAATATAGGGAGTTGGTGATGGTACATCATGGAGTGTTGGCTTGGGAAGAGGACGTACAGAACACTTCAAGTGAGAAGATGTAGGACAGGAAAAATGGCTGTCCTGTACATCCAGAGAATATGCTGGCTCAGCAGGTCACCATGACAATATTTCATTTGGCGGTGGAAAGGTGTGTAATTGGTGTGGTCAGTAATGTTAATACCTGTTATGGGAACTTACCAGGTGATATTGTGGTCGCATCATTCAATTAACTCTTGTCCTACACTGGGAAATTAGTGATGGTTGCAGGTCAAGGGAAACTGGTGTAAGAAGGAAGAAGCAGTGGTGTCATCCAGAAATTAAGAAATATGAATCTGTCTTAGAAGATAAGAACAATACTGTCAGGCAAGTCTTCCAAGCAAAGGAAGCTCCAAGGAGGGTGGACACCTCCATTGTGGACTATAATAAAGCTAGACATTCATTATACAATGAATACCGCAGGTACTATCCAAATTTCTCACACTGAGAAATGTGTCAATAATAGGAAAGCACTAAACACTATGCCCTGACCCAGCGCCTGGCCCTCCACCCCATCCTCATGTCTCTCTACACTCCAAGGTGTGGTCAGTTACTCAGTGGCTCAGTGACCGCAGTGGTGCTGAGGTCACCAGTCAGATATTTCACAGAAGTCAAATAGGCAAGAAGAAATGCAGAGTTGAGCTTCAAACTCTAAGGCCTTCTTGTCCCACAGAGCTGACTCTGCTGCCCCCTATTGGGCACTAGCCATCATTTGATCAGGTAATACCTGAGAAGAGCTTAGAAGAGTGGTCATTCTATAATAAAATCTTTCACTGTTATTAATATTACAAGTTAAGTAAGTGCAAGGGTGAGGCAAATCCAATGATATCACACGGTACAGTGACAATGTAAAGTAAAACTACTTTTTTAAGGACAACAAGTAAACATTTATCTTAAAATTTCAAATATTTCATAGAGTTTGACTCACTGACAATACTATAGGAAATCATAAAACCACAGCTGGAGTTATGAACACAAGAAATATAATGTGCACTCCATCTGCCTCCTTCTAATTCTTCATACCACTTAACATTGTTTGAAATATTGGCCAGGCTGTTTTGCTGTTACTGTTTTTATATTACCTTGTTTTCTCCCTTTAAATATCATAACAACATTCAGTTTTATAATATCTCTTAAATTTGAGGACTTTAAGGTATACTTGTCTGCAGACCACAGACAAGAAGGAAGGAATTTTGAAGCAACCACCTATAATAAAACACCCAGAAAAATAATTACATTGTGCAGAGACCCTAGCCCTAGCAACCAATTTGACATTTCTACCTTGAAGAAATAGTAAACGGTAAGTTAAATTTTCACTATCTGTACACATAAATCTCATTTGAATACTGGGTTTGTGTGTAGTTAATATTCAGTTCATACAGCATTTGTAGTCCATACAAATTTCTCTCTTTAACCTTTTCAAGGTTTCAAGAAATACCTTTACTTTACACTGAAAAATGAACTGGATATGTGCTCATTCTTTCAAACAATGCTCTTAAAAAAGAAAGAAAATGAAAAGAAACTTTCCTCTCAGAAGCTCACCATAAAGTTCAGGTATTAGACATAGATTGTCATAGACCATGGGAGATACTGCACTACAGGGAACTCCAAACAAAGCATAGCAAGAATGGAAGAGATGGCCATACTCAAATAGGTAATAAATCAAGTGCAAGTATAGGTAAATGCAAATGTATAATTAATTAGCATTAAAGACAACAAAAAACTCAGTGAAGGCAAAGCCTGAAGCCAGAAGTCACAGACTACAATAGTGAAAATTTAAAAACAGAATAAGCAGTATTCATAATTCACAAGTAATACAATGAAAAATCGACTGTCTTTATGCATGACAGTAGATTAAGAGACAATAATTGAGAAAACTGATCACAATGAAAGTGACATGAAGATAAATTTTCTTAGAGATAATCCAGAGACTGTGGAATGCATGACAGGGATTGTGAAGGTTTCTTGTTCCGGGACCAACTCATGCAAACACCTGCATCAGTCTGTCTTGGCAAACGCAGAAACACAATGAGTCAGTTACATTAGACACTTGCTTAATTCTATATAAAGTGTGAATAAGGTCATTTCCAATATTAATTAAGAGCTCTTCTGGCTGGGTAGTCTTTACTGCAGTATGCAACTTAAGAAATGGAAAAATCATGGATTTAAATGTATATTATGACCTCTAAATACGTAAAAATATGATTTTCCTATTTAGACTTCATAGGACTGAGAAGTGAGTGTCTCTAATGCCTGCTGAACTTTAACTCCATCACCAACAGAAGACAGGCAAGAGCACTGGGCAGGATATCAAACAAATGGCACTATGTGATGCCTGTGAAAATAATTTCATATTTTCTTTTTTATTTTAAAGTTTTTCTCAACAGTGATACACTCCTCTTACTCCTTATATTGGTTATTAAGGAAAAAAGCAAACAAACAATAAAAAGACTGTCCTTTGGTTCCACAGGAGAAAATGATCTGTATCTTCCACCTCTTTTAATTACAGTATCCGTTAACTGGTATTCTGCCCACTTCCTCTCAGAAACCCAAATAGAGATGTTATCTTTAAATTGAATGTCAAAAAAGAATTATTTGTAGGATGTTTGGGATGTTAGAATACAAAACGGACCACAAAGAGAAAAAGAAAGTAATTTAAGGGCTGCTTTCCTGTTGTGATCTGGTATACAGGAAGATAAGAACTAAGAAGGTTAGAGCGAGACGTTGTTCTCTACATGTACTGAAAGTTCCAGGAGAAGAGGAGGGGACATTTGTCACAAACATGATTTGAAGTCATTACACATGAGGATGTCACTAGTTGAGGAAACATCCCTGTCAATGTAATCCTGAAAACAAACACATCCCAAATACCTTCATTTCCTCCAAGAAAATCAAATATGAATATATTCTTTTATATAAAAAGTATAAACTATGTCACCCCTGAAAATGTGCCTCCCAACCACAGTGAGTGTAGTGGACTTAGGAATCAGCTCTGTGTTCTGAAACCCATCACCTGGTATGTGCAGAAGCCTCAAGTCCTGAGTGTACCCCCACTCAAGGTCTAGCAGGGACAGCAATACTAAGTCTGTACTATTTCTAAGAGACATGGGATTTCTCTAATGAGTACTTTTGGATTGAGGACACCTGAAGGTTTTCTGAACATTTCTTGGACTGCACAACAGTTTAGGAAAGTTCCACACAACCTTCCATCTCTCTCTCCTTCCATCAGGGTCAGACTTGCATCATGGGCTGACATCTCCCCCGTCACCTTGGCCTCCTAATCTGCATTTTCCCTCACACAGGTGTCTTTTCAATAAAATCCATGCAAACTTAATTCTCTTTTGGTGTCTGCATCTTGACTACCCCATACTCTTTAACAAAGTTATTGGTAATATGAACAAGCTTGCATTGGCAAGTATAAACTACATAATACCCATGAATTAGGTAACCTTGCTGAACTAGACAGAAAGAAAATAGACTAAGAGAAAAAGAGACACCAGGTGAGTGCTGAGTCTGTCTTGCACACTCCTGTGTGAAGAGTGTCAGATGTGCAACTCATTCTGCATTTGCATATTACTGACCCTGACCTAGCCAGCTTCTTGACTCTAACCTGAATCCCAAAGAGTGACCTAAGTAATACCGAGGTCTCTGCCCTGAGTCTGACTTTTTGAAGCAGACTGCCAGACCTGTCTCCCAAGACATCACTGGGTGATTATGAACTGCCAAAATTTAAGCTAGTTAGGGAGCATTTAACTGTGCCACTCAGGGACTCCATCTGCCCAGAGTCTGATTGGAAAAAGCTCCTTAGGTTTTCCTGAGCTTCATCAGAACTCTGATCCTAAGAACGCTGGCAGAGTCAGTTCCCCTCCAAAAAAGACAGGCTGCTTTTCTGCCTGTGAAAGTGTTTTCTCCTGTTAAAATATAACTTTTACGTAGAGAGATTCCCTGGAGGAAACTGTTAGCTGCAGAAGAATCCCCAGATCACAACAAGAAACCAGCCGTTAGCCTACATCTGCACCTGCTCCTGGGTTTGAAGCCTGTGCTCAGTGTGTCCTGAGTGTTCCTTGCAGCCCAGCCCCTTCTCTGCAGGGAAGTTTGTTCCTGAGTTCCCGTTGACTTTCTCTTGCTGTGTCTCTCATACAGTAATACACAGCTGTGCCCTCAGCTTTTGGGCTGTCCATTTGCAGATGAAGCGTGTTCTTGGCCTTGTCTCTGATGATCGTGAATCAGCCCTTCACAGAGTCTGCATAGCATATGGTACTACCATCATTGCTAATGTATAACATCCACTGCAAGCCTTTGCCTGGAGCCTGATGACCAAGTTCATGTCCTGGCTACTGAAGGTAAATCCAGAGGCTGCCCAGAAGAGGCTCAGAGGCCCACAGTCTGCCTCATATCTCCACTGGAACCCACCCGCTACACCTCACACTGGACACCAGAAACACAGAGACATCCTGGTCAGGAAAACCGTCACACGTATCCAGAGTTTTCCTCACTTATATCCACTCACATACTCAACATCTTTTGTTCTCTATAAAATGATCTTTCAAAAGAGCAACAAGGAAAACTGAGCTGAGCACAGACTTCATGATGACTCCTTTGTGTTCAGTCCTGATCACTGAATGGGGACACCTGGAATCCTAGGGCGGGGTTCTTCTCCCAGAGTTGCAGGTTTGGGGCTGGGCTGGGTTTTGTCAGCAAACAGAGGGGCCTTATAGCATGTCCTTCTACTATATATCAATCTCAGGGGTTGGATGACTTCAGAAAGAACTGTACCCGAGAACAGACATGAGTGTTCTTGGAGTGTTTTGTGGCAGTGATAACATTTGAGAAAAACATGATTTCTTATTTTGGGATTGTTCTGTACTAAACTCTTAGCACCCATCATCTTAATTCATTTTTACATAAGCACTAAACATGTGCTCTAGGTCTCAATGTTACCTAAGTTTATTGATACAAAAGTAGACGAAGAAAGTAGAGGGGTTGTGTGAAGTGTCCAAGAGCATGAATCTGGTAAGCATTACTCCAGTATCTGGTAAGCATTATTCCAGTATCTGAGCCTGTGGTCTTCAAAATGGACCCATCTGCTCCTCTGATCCACCTCCATACCATAGGTGGAAATACCTAGTGAGGTTTTTAGAACATCCTACCACTAATGAGAACATGGCATGATTTTGCTGCATTCTAGTGTTTACCCAAGGAATCTGTAGAAAATCAAGTTCCATGCAGATTAATTCTCAGGAGTCCCTGACATTTACCGTGTCATTATCTATCTCTCTATCACTCCTTTTCAATCAATATATTAATTTGTTTATTTTTAACAACTTTATGAAAGGTGTGAATGACATAATATGCATCACTTATTTAAGCATATATTTGAATGAGTGTTAACATACGTACATACCAGCGCAACCATCAGCACAACCAGGAGAGTGAACAAGTCCAAAAGTTTCAAAAGTTTCCTATTGTTCCTCTGTAATTCCTCTCTCCTTCCCTTCCCTCAGCCCACCCTGTCCCCAGTCAAGTATTTTTTATGTAACTTTAGATTAAGTTGTATCTTCTAAAATTTATATAAATAAAATTATGGAGCATGCATTTTCATCCCTTTACTTGTTTCACTCACCATTATTATTTTGAGATGCATCTGCTCTGACACATATATCAAGAATTCATTAATGTTAATGCTGAGTAGTATTCCAAAGTATGCAAATACCACAAGTGATTGATGTACCACCATGCTGAGGGACATTTGGATTGTTTCAAGTTTCTGGCTATTACATAGAAAGCTGCTACTCAGCTTAGAGATGTAGAGAGCTGAGAAAAGGGAGACCTGCTGGTGCAGTGGTTAAGAGCTCTGCTGCCAACCAAAAAGTCGGCAGCTGAAATCCACCAGGTGCTTTGTGGAAACCCTTTGAGGTAGTTCTTTTTTTAATTTTTTTTTTTTTATTGTACTTTAGATGAAGGTTAACAGAAGAAATAGTTTCTCATTAAACAGTCAGTACACGTATTGTTCTATGACATGGGTTAACAACCCCACGACATGTCAACACTCTTCCTTCTCAACCTTGAGGACATTTTTTTTGGTGAAAATATACATAGCCAAAGTTACACCATTTCAAAATTTTCTACATGTACAATTCAGTGACCGCTTACATTCTTCCAGTTGTGCTGCTATTCTCACTATCCTTTTCCAAATTATTCCACCACCATTATCTTCGACTCACTGTCCCCTAGTCTTCCCATCAAACGTTCTGAGTTGCTGTTGTCAATTTGATCTCACATAGATAATTCTTTTTTTTTTTAACCTTAGATGAAGCTTTGCAGAACAAATAGTTTCTCATTAAACAGTACACATACTGCCCTATGACAATGGTTAACAATCCCATGACATGTCAACACTGTCCCTTCTCAACCTTGGGTTCCCTATCATCAGCTTTCCTGTCCCTTCCTGCCTTCTAGTCCTTGTCTCTGGACTGCTGTGCCTCATTAGTCCTTTTTTTTTTTTTTTTAATGAGACTGTCCAATCCCCGGCTAAATGGTGAACTTCAGGAGGGACTTCACCACTGAGCTAAAAGGGTGTCCGGGGACCATAGTCGGGGTTTCTCCAGTCTGTCAGGCCAGGAAATCTGGTATTTGTTTGAGTTAGAATTCTGTTCTACATCCTTTTCCAGCTCTGTCCAGGACCCTCTACTGTGATCCTGGTTAGAGCAGTGAGTGGTGGTAGCCGGGCACAACCTAGATGTACTGACTCAGTCTGGTGTAAGTGGTGGTAGCTGTGGTCCATTAGTCCTTTGGACTAATCTTTTCTTTGTATCTTGTTCTCTTCGTTCTCTCTTGCTCCCGAAGGTGTCAGACCAGTGGAGTATCTCAGATGACTGCTCACAGGCTTTTAAAACCCCAGACACTACTCACCTAGGTAGAATGTAAAACATTGTCTTTATAAACTGTGTTATGCCAAGTGAGCTAGAGGTTCCCCGAGACCACGGTTCCCACAGCCCTCTGCCCAGCAATTCAGTCCCTCAGGGAGTTTGGAAGTGTCTATGGAGTTTCCATGACTTTTCCTTGTACAAGTAAGTTGTGCTGGCTTCCCCAGCAATGTGTACTGTCTTACCCTTCACCAAAGTTACTGCTTACCCATTTAGTTCCCTCCCACCCCCCCATCCCTTGTAACCAACAAAGATTGTTTCTTTTTGTGTGTAAACTTTAAATGAGTTATATAGTAGAGGTCTCATACAATATATGTCCTTTTGTGATTGACTTATTTTACTCAGCATAATGTCCTCCAGTTTCATCCATGTTATGAGATGCTTCACAGATTCATCATTGTTCTTTATCTTTGTATGATACTCCATTGTGTGTGTGTAGCATAGTTTGTTTATCCATTCATCTGTTGATGGGCATCTAGGTTGTTCCATCTTTTTGCTATTGTGAACA
>NW_004443989.1:16265934-16267020 GCF_000243295.1 Trichechus manatus latirostris
TGTGTTTTCTGTTTTCTCCCCCTGTTCTGGGACTCCAATCACTCGCAGATTTTTACTTTGATTGTATCCCACACATTTCTCAGGTTTTCTTCATTTTCCTTGTTCTTTTTTCTGATTTTTCCTCAAACAGAGTTGTATCCAAGTGTTTGTCATCAATTTCTCTGATCCTATCTTCCATCATTTCAAACCTGCTCCTTAGCCCTTCTATGACACTGTCCATTTCTGAAATCTTATTATCTTTTGGATTTCTAATTGTTGTTTTTGTATTATTTCTAGCTGTGAATTTATTTTAACACTTTGTTCCTGTATTATTTTCTTGAATTCTTCCATTTTTGTCTGTATTTTCCATGATTTGTCTGCCCTTTCCATGAATTTGTCTATTTTTTCCTCCTTTTTGTCTTTTATCTTCAACTCTTGGATAATTCTGAATATTAGAGACTTGAATTCCCTGTCAGTTAGGTCTAGTGCTTTTTCTTCTACTGGAAGGTCATCTGGTGCTTTATTTTGGACATCTACTGGAACTATCCTGTCCTGTTTTTGTAAATGTATTGATATTATCTGCTGTCTTCTGGGCATACGGCAGTTATTTTCCTTGTTTATTGATTGTAGATTTGTTTGCTTTGTCCTGCTTTTTTGTTTTATTTGCTTATGTCTGAGCAGGCGGGCTGTGTGTTCTTTGTTGTTTGCTAGTCTGTGGGCATGATACTTTTCACCTCCTTCTCTAATGGGAAGGGTCAGTCATTCAGGTATGGTACAGCAGGGCAGGTCCAGCTGAAGGGGAGTTGCTGTGATAGGTTTTTTGTGGCGAGTGCCAGGGCTGACAGTGTGGACCAGGAATTAGTGCTGGGCAGGTTCCAGTAGGCTGTGCTGCTTGGGAGTGTGATGTTCAGCACATGATGCAGGTAGACAGGATGGAGGGGGTAGATTGTGATGTGTGGAGCTAAGATGGGTACAGGAAATATGAGATAGAGGAGAGAGGAACAGGAGTCAAAAACGTACACACAAAGAAAAAAGAGTGCTAAGTGAGCTTGCTATTGGAGTGGAGAGATGAGAGACTGAGAAATGGGGAAATCAAAAATGAAAAAA